>NW_027137564.1:2163564-2763564 GCF_001692895.1 Cenococcum geophilum 1.58 | reverse complement strand
TGTACCCAGGGCCGCAAGGACTTGTCGCCGCTCCAGCGTTCCACACGATGTCTCTGTCAATATAAATTTAGAAACGCAGACGTTGGCCTGCATACGCCTTCGAGATATTCTGTGCTAGAACGTATTTCTTGCGATTCGTCGGCATTATGACGAATGGGGCTCTCAAGCCGGGGAATATTGGATTTGCGACCCGCGCGTGCAGAGCCATACAAGGTTGGTGCAGCCAGGCAAGCATATCTTATCGCTGAGTTGGTGTTGGGGAAACGTGGTGATCAGGGCTGGGCAAGAGGTTCCAACAAAGATTTTCGGCACAAGCCACGAGTGGATCTCGCAGGAGCGCTAGGAACAGGATGAGCGTCAGGGGCTTTGGCCTGCATCCCGCCACCCACGAGCACCCACGGCACTCACTAGCTCCCAGGCGTCACGCCATGCAGATCATAGCGCATCCTGCTGTAGCTAGCGAAGCCTCACACTGCTTTTACCTTCTTTTCCTTTTCGTCCTTAGTTTGCGGCGGAATGTTTCAGAGCCACTTCAAAGCCAAATACTAGCCTACCAGGGTCTCATGGGCCAACTGCAGGCCAGCGCCAGAGTAACCTCTCCGTTCACGTCGGCCAACACGGGCATCAGCTCTATACATGGAGCAAACGTGCCGTCATCGCACTGTACAAGTCTAGTAATTGATAATTGTTGCAATGCTATCCGGTTAACAGCCTAGGAGTAGTCTATTAAGGTAATCATCTGCAGCTTATGCCCTTTTACAGTCACCCCGGCTTGCCAGCCATTACAATCACCCCGGCTTTCCAACCATGCCACGGCTCCATAGTCCGGTCCAGTGATTTTTTCATACAGATCTGCCTGCGTTGAATTTCCGAAGACCTCGCTACCGTTTCTCTTCCTTGTTTCCAACGTCGCCATCCAAGCTTTGGGCGTCTGTCAAAAACTCTCCTTCAGGTGGTTTACGCATGCAAATCCATTCAGTACCACCAAGGAAAAGTATAGCGCCGAGGCACTTTTTGTATGCTCTTCCCCCCCAACACTCCCTTCACACTCGTTTGGCATCATGATTCTTTTCTCAGCGTTTCCGTTCTACGTTCTCTTAGTTGCTCTGGCGTCGGTCAGAGCAGATATCACTGGGGGTGACGGCAAGAATTGTTCTTGCGGTTTCTATGATGCGCTCACCAAAGAGCTTTTTACAGATTCCATCATTGTCTATTTTAATGAAACTACCGGCCTACCACTAGACGACTTCGTTGTTCAATCGTACACGAATGCATATGAGAAGAGCTGGAACAGCAGGTACCGTCAAGGCGCGGATGCCGCCAACATCAAAGTTAATACCTCAGACTCATCTCTTGAGCTATATGTTTCCCCCCCAAATTCACACCATTTGGTTGTGGGAGGTGGAATGCGGACGTCGAGACGTGACATCCACTATGGTTCCTTCCGGTTGTTGATGCAGTCACCTGCCCAAAAAGTTGGTGGAAGCGCATTGTCGATGATATTTCAATACAACGATACTCAAGTAACGGAGTTGAGTGTGATGAACGCCGACAAACCGAAAGATGCTTGGGTTGGGACATTCCTCCACGCAGAATTTCCCACTCGAGATTTGGGGGTCAACTT
This sequence comes from Cenococcum geophilum 1.58, assembly GCF_001692895.1. NCBI lineage: Eukaryota > Fungi > Ascomycota > Dothideomycetes > Gloniales > Gloniaceae > Cenococcum > Cenococcum geophilum. The sequence continues at coordinate 2,761,940 of NW_027137564.1, read as the reverse complement.
CACAGTTCTGACGGACAATGCTGCTGCGAACCGCAACTACAGTGTATTAGGCAATAACACTCTCGCAAATGGCAGTGTCAATCCTTGGGATTATACTGAATATCGCGTTGACTGGACGAAGGACGAGACCAATTTCTACATTGGAGGCAATTGCACTCGTTCGGTGCTTCACAAGGACGATGAAAGCCTATTATCCGTCCCCGCCCCTGTCTATTTCAAACACTGGTCCACTGGTAACGATTATTCCATGGGTGGTCCACCCACCCAGCTCTCTGTGGCGAAGATCGCTTGGATCCGTATGTTCTTCAACTCATCTTTAATGACCGAAGATCAACATACGGAATTTGCTGCTCGGTGTCCAGTAACTGATGCGTGTTCAACCGACGACATCACTATTCGTGGATCCTCTTCCTACCCGCAGGAAGCAACAAATCAATGGAAACAAGCCGATCCCCGTCAAGTGAAGAGGATGCCTGCTCTCTGGATTTCGGTGATCTGTATCGCAATGTCGTCCTTGCTTTTGCTCCATGCGTTCATTCGCCGTGCACCGTGGAGGAAAAGCAAGGCCACCAGCGGCCACGGGCATGGCCCTGTACAGCAGACTTCAGAACATGCTCTACCTGAAATGGTGGACTCTGAAGAAGCTACTCTGGCATCTGGTCTTCCAAGCCCCAATCTGAAATCTGCACATGATTTTAGGAAGAAAATGGATGACGATCTTATTATTGAAAGAGCCGACGTAACACCTGGTACTTCTATCTACGGGGGAGAGTCGTCACGCGCTGGGTCTTTCCGTTGGGATAGCCGTGGTACTACTCCCTACGCAAGCAATTTCAATACGTCTGTTGAAAAGTTCCCCATCACAAAGTCTTTCCAAGATCGAATAGCACAGGAGCAAGAGAAACCTGGTTTTGTTTCAGAGGAAACTATCGCAGTACAGGCGGAGGACCCTGATAGCAAGAAGCCAACAGCAACCGTAGAAGCATCCGAAGTCCCAGCACCCAAGGCAGCTCCAGCGCCACGAACACGCATCGACTACCTCGCTGGTCTTGTGGCAATATGTGCCACCCTCGTCACGGTTATGCACTTCGGCCTTACCTTCGTCCCAGCCATCGTTATTCCGGGTGCACCAATCCATTACCGGAGTGAATTCTGGGTCCAAAAGATTGTGTCGCCTTTCATTCTGAATCAGATGTGGCTTGGCGTCTTCTTCACCACTTCAACGCGTTTCCTCGTCGCCAAATACCTTAAAGATGGCAACCTCAAGAACATTGCCCACGGTGCTATTCGCCGTACTCCCCGCCTCATGATCCCGATCACAGCAGTCGTACTTCTCGAATACTTCCTAATCAATTGTGGCGTTACTAAATATCTAGAGTACCTACCCTCGATCACCTGGTCCACATGGCCGTTCGTAACCCAATTTTCTACTTTTGGGCATTTCATCAGCGAAGTCCTGGAGCTCATTTTCATCATTCCCAACGCTGTTCCTCAGATTACCTTCAACTACTGTACAGGCGTTTTGTGGACCATTGCTGTCCAACTCCAAGGATCGTGGCTCGTTCTTCTTGGTGCTGTCGTGGTCCGAGAGATTCGTACACCGTGGAAGCGCTTCGGATATTATGCTTTCTGCATTCTCAACCACTGGTATGCCCAGTCTTGGGGAAGCTACCTGTGGTTTGGTTTGATGCTTGCAGATCTAGACATCACATACAAATATCGGCCGTGGTTGTACGCGCGCCCTGCAGCCTACTATCCATTGATCATTTTCTGCTGGGGTTGCGTCGCCGCTGGTTTCGCAGCCAATATCGCTCCTAACTGGACCGACTACAACTTTGCAACATACGAAAACAACATCCACCCAGATACGCAATCCGGCCTACCGCTTGGATCCACTGATAACGGCGGATATCCAGCATACTATGTGCCACGCCTGAACGGTCTCCTCTTCGCCGTCGGCATGCAAGCTATTGTGGAAGTATCACCAGCAGTGCAATGGTTCCTCTCCAACCGCGTCCTCATCCTCGTTTTCCCGCACATCTTCACCATCTACCTACTCCACGGTCTCGTCTTCTGGAGTTGGGGTTCCTGGCTCTGCGTGTTCCTTGCCTCGCGCGGCTTCTCATACGGCGTCAACGTCATCATCGTCGGCTTCACGAGCTACGGCGTTCTGATCATGTCTCTACCAATCATAACGCCCATCATTGAAGCGTTGGGCAAGGACATCACAACGCTAGTGTGGGAGACTGCGAGCAGCAAGAGCCCGCCGCGCCGACGGACCCTGTTTCCCTTTCCTGAGGACCTATTTCTCGAGGAGGCTCACCCACCGCCCACCGCCAGCGACGTGGAGTCGAATCCGTCGCACTGGAGCGAGAAGAACGGCTCCGCTGACAGCATTTACAAGAGCAGCAGCGAGAATAAGAGCTCTAGTCGTTTCTCGACGTAGAGTGCGTTCTCGATATAATGTATCAGGACGGACTCCGCGGGCGTCGGGTGGGCGTGTGGCGTGTAGCATGGGGTGCGATTGCGCCGCTTGCAGGGACGAGGCAGAGGATGAAGATAAGATGGTGGCGCGCAACTGGAATGGCTGATTGGGACGGAGGGTGGGTGTTTGCTTCATTTTCCTTGACTTTCTCCTATTGTCTCTGGTCTCTCTCGTCTATTAATGTGTTTGGTCTTGGCTGTTTTATTTAATGTATTTTCGTTATCTGCCTGGAAGTTCTGAGAAGATAAATAGAGATCATTCTCCATGTAAGATAATTAGTTTGAATGAGTAATAGTAGGGTCATAGGGACCACTGGCATTGATCCCTAACGATTAGTCATAAAAGGCAGCTAATATCTTGCAGTGTACACGTGATTAGAGTCTCCAGAAAGTATGTAGCATGATGCAACATGAATTTCAAACGCCATTTCCATGCAAGATTTGCAGCCAAAGTTTGTGATTGCATTAACAAATTAATAACACAAGGCCACCTCAAACAGCACTCCCCTTTGTCGTAGTGATAGTAGTTTTGTGCGTCCCGGTCTCCTTCTCTTCTCGAATCAAATTACCGTTCGCATCCCTAGGTATCCGTTTCCAGCCGGTGGAGAGACGCTTTCTATTTGGATCAAAGCGTGGCAATGGATGTGCTTCTGTGTTTAGTACGATCTCATCAAGTGGCAGAACATCGTTAGGGCCGAAGAGAAGGTAGAAATATTTAAGGGTTTCCGCCTGCGTGAAACGCCATTAGTATCTCATGATGTATCAAAGCCTAGCTACCAGCTTCAAAGATGTTTTGGGAGCGGTTAACTCACAAGCCAGAAACTCTCCATGTTATCCCGCGAGGACGGTGGGATATCGTTCACATTCCCAATACTGCTGAAGCCGCCGTCTTCAACCATCGTGTACTTCACGAAGCTTTGGAACATCTCCCAGCCCCACTCTCTGTACATCTCATCGCCAGTGATTCGCCACATGTAGAACAGACTCTCAACTGTCTCCGGGCGTTGTAAATTGTGTGTGTCAGCAGGCTTGATGACATAGTCCTGTTTCCAGTCGGCGTCATCTGCTGGGTCAAGGGTTTCAGGAGATTTGAGTATGCCGTGCCGCATCATCTGAGGCGGGTCATATATATTGAAATGTGCGATTTCAGGTGCGAGACCAGTTGCGGTGGCTTTATACATGCCCCAGCAAGTCTTCATCAGCTGTCTTGCTAGTTCCATGTCTTCTTCTTGCTGTGCGCCCCATGTGGATAGTTTCTTGGCTTCTGAGGTATTGAGACCACCGGTTGCGCCAAGCGCTATGGTGCCTGGTATGAAGCACACTAAATGATCCATTTTGGGATGGATGTGACCGTCAAGCCCGCTGGGGCGTTCAGCGAGGACTGTCAAATTAGAGGGCTTCGAGTAGGTGATCAAATGTTTGCGAACGCCAGCAAGGGCCTCTTTCCACATGTCTAGGTAGATGGGCTCTTGTTTCGATGTTTGGTGATATTGTTTGATGAGGTATTCTACAAAGAAAGTCAGCACGGGCACATCGGTGCATTCATTTACGGCATTACTCACCGTAGTAGGAATCTCCTCGACTCCCAAGACGAATTTCGTTGCCCCTGAAAGTACCACTATCTGCGTAGATGAAAATCGGTAGAAGGCCATCTTTTGCGCCGTTGTTGTCGACCACCTCTATGACTTTCTCCGCCTTCTCCCAGTAATGGGTTTCGCCTGTTAGGAAGGCAAGGTACTTCATCTCCAATTGCAGACTCGTTGCCTCTGCAGTTGACGAGGCCCCTCCGTCAGCATGCGAGGGAATGCCCTTCAGAGTCTTAAGGTTGACACTAGCATATGGAACTCCGGAAGGCGAATCGTAAGCTGTTAATAAGCGGTCGGCAAGATCACTGGCCTTCTCTAAATACAGATCCTCATCGGGAGAACCCCCAATCGGTTCAAAAGCAGGCAAAATTTGAGACAGGTAATGCGCAGATAACAATCCTCCCAACATGCGGATTGTGGTCTCGAAAGTGTTCACATCCTGGTCTTTCTCATAGGATAAGCTCGTTGAAATCCATTCTCGGGCATGGTTGAGCTCTTTCGTAAGATTCATGAGCATCATAGTATCCAAGGCATCCACAATAATCCAACCCAAACCGTTTGTCGCCATATACCGGCCCTTCTTCGAGACAGGATGGAATTCATCATAGCCTGATGGAAGCCACTCATTAGCAAACGTTCCAAATTAAATAAGCCATGTTAAGAACCCATGAAAAGTAATAGGATACACCTACCCCAGCCATGCTGTTCATAAGCTTCCCAGCTTAACTTGAAGGCATCTTTCACTTGCTCTCTCCTCTCCTCCCAATCCACATTCTTTTCTTGTCCTGAGAATATGCCCCAAGTGCTTCCAGCTTTACTCTTTGGCTTCTGTCCATCACCTGGTGAGAGCCAACCTAACCAATAAAAGCATCCAAACGCCAATAACAGTAATGAACCCATCACTCTTTTCCTTTTAAACCATCTTGGCCTTCTTATAGATGCACCATAATTATATGGCTTATCCTTATACATCGGTAATCCCTTCCTGCTATCCCCAAATATCCCTCCTATCTTCTCTGCTACGCCGCTGTGCCCATGCCCATTCTCGGCATACCGCGATCGTCCCGAACTCCCCCAGACGGAGTCTTCGTACCTGCGCTGCGGGTCGTTGAAGGTCGGGACGTTGCGTGGTACAGCAAATGACATGCCGTCGGCAAGGCCCGCGTCTTCGAGGGCCTGCTTGCCGGCTTCGAGGGCTTGTTGGCCGGCCTGGCGCGTGTAAGAGGCGGCGGAGGAAGCGGCACGTGTAGTACTCTGTTGGAGGATAGAGAAGGCGGTCGATCCACTGCGGAGGTTGAATGGGTCCCGGGTGTTCATGCCACCGCAAGGGTACGGGGGAGAGGAGCCACGAGAACGTTTGAGCGGAGAGTGAGGGAGTATTTATGAGGACGATATTTTATTGCATGGGATGGTTTCCTAGTTGACAGTTGTTCCTGAAATGGTTCTCGTTGCTTGGCGAACAGGGGTGGAGCTTAACTCCGCCAACACCTCCTCCATCCTGCAGCTTCTAGGTGCTATGGGGGCCGCCTTCTGCAATGACGGACTATAAACCACCTCAAACAAGAAGATGCAAACAGCTATGGCCAACCTTCAACAGAAACTCCTTAGGAGTATTCATTCTGTGCTCTGTTGTGTCCATTCTAAGTAGACCCTGCATAAGAAAAACGGCCATTACCCTCAATGACGTTATTCAGCATTCCTTATAGTACTACATTCATTACTCACTATGTCACTCAGCCTCTGCTTAGTGTTTACAACGTAGACTTCCACGGATTGGCTTTCTTTCAACTATCATGAAGCACCTGTCCCTTGACTCCCGAAAGGAAGAGCCGCCAACTAGCGACCACGCGCAGCATCCAACATCCCCTCCCAGCCAGCCGGCGCCGGAGGAGAAACTACTAGCCTATTCTTTGTCGGGACAGCTACTACCATCTTGTAAAGCCCACCAAATGGCCCACTTATCTTCATTAATTTGTTTGTAGAGAATGGGAAGGTATACGAATCATGACTGATCCGAACTTCCTCCATGCAGGCGATCATTTCCACCTAGGCCCGGGAGTGATAGGAGAGAGGGTCACTAATCCAGCCATCGACCTCCACGAGCTTCCTCGCATGGATGCGGTCCTGCTCTCCCATTACCATGCCGATCACTTTGATCAGAAAGTCGAAGCATCTCTGCGCCGTAGCCTCCCAATTATAACAACCCCGCATGCAAAAGAGCTGCCTGCAATCCAAAGGCCCGGAAGAGTCCTTTACCGAAGTCCATGACCTTGATTTCTTCCAAGCATGATGTTATATATCAATGATGGGACGATAACAGCTGGGAAGAAACCTGCGATCAAAGTAACAGTGATGCCAGGGAAACATGTACCACCCGGGCCGTTGTCTGTGGCAAACGATCTTTCGAAAGCTGTGCGTGCAGCAACACTCGAGATCACGTTGAAGAGAGTATAAGTCGGCTAACTCTTGAAGGTTCCCCCTACAAATGGCTGGATGGTAGAACTGGGATACAGCAGTGCTGGTAACGACGAAAGCCTTGAGAACGGCTATAGGTGCCGCCCACAAATCTGCAGTGCAATCGTGTTAATACTAAGCCAGTCAGAATCTACATCTCAGGAGACACGTTAATGGTCAACGAACTTAAAGAGATACCGGAACTCAATAAAGGCCAGCACATCGATCTTATGTTGATGCACCTTGGTGGTACAACAATTCCTTCACCATCAGTGCCGCTGTTGATGGTGACGATGGATGCAAAACAGAGAATTGAACTTGTACAGCTGATCCAGCCCGACGTGACAATTCTAATTCATTATGAGCGAGCAGCTGCCTCTGGTAATATGTTGATAAGAGCACTGATAGTGCTATTAGTGATTACAACGTCTTCCTACCGCCACTCTCGGACTTTAAGAAGGCGGTTGAGAAGGTGTGTCTGCTCTAAGGTGGTATACCTAGATCGTAAGGACCAGTATAAGTTCAAAGTAAACCAATAGGGTGCTGAACTAGTTGTAATATCACACGAGTCCGTTAAATGCACTTAGGGCGAGTATTCCGTGTGTTCATGAAAGAATCTTATTTATTTCTGCTCACGAAGCTGCGCCGGAAACGTTTCATATTGCCGTTTCCTGTATGCCGTGCCATGCCATGAAGTAAAAGAAAGCAACCCATCCCCGACCACATCGGCAACTTCAAAACAATCATTCCCTCAGCCCTTCACTCATCACCACTCCATGGTTCCGTCTATGATCGCTTGCCTTTCGGATTCTTCTTCGCAACATCGGTGATGGTGAGCCCTGTCTCCAGAATGGCGGTTAACATCCAGGTTCTCACTAAGTCTCTTCGAGCATTTGTTGATATTGCTTCGCGAGCTTTTCCATCATAGCTAGGGGACAATATATACCTGGAGGCAAGCTCTGCTTTAGCTTTTCCGCCTTATCCGAATCCTTAAGGACGAGGGTATAGAGGTATCGGTGGCATCGGACCTTGAACTTGATCTGGTTGGACTTCTTGTTCTTCTTTATCCGCGCCGCTGTTAGGCACGAATATATTAGCTAATGCGCCTCGAGATAACTCCAGCATGGTCATGTTCGCATATGCAGCTTGCCGTTGCGATTCCTACAACAATTACTGCTCTTTGCTGTTCTGCGGCGTGCCACGCCAACTTCCAACAACTCTCGCTTATCAAAAGGTTATATAGGAGCTCATAGACCTACACTTAGCATCTTTGCGGCGGCAGATCTCGATGAATTGCTTGATATCTGAGATTTTGGAAGGCATGGTGGGCGACGTGTGTTGGGGATGTCGATAACTTTCCCTCGCTGCAGTTCAAAATGGGTTTGTGTGAGAGGTTCTGGAAATTCGCTTCGAGTGCGCACGGGTCGCTTTGTGGCTGGACGTGGGGGAGGCGGAAAAGACGCCCTCGACTGGGCGTTACGACGACTTTCAAGGCGACAGCTTGCAGCAACGTTGGTTGATGTTTCTGCCTGTCAGGAATATTTGAATTTCTAGGACCATTTATACACCTAAATTCTTTGCGTATTGGAGACACCTATTAAAAAATTCATCTCCTATCACTCGCCTTTGTCTTTCCTCCCCCTTCACTCAATACCCTAAAAAGGCAATCCAACATGCCTACTCCCCTTGACCGCGCTACCCAGTCGCGAGTATGCTCATCCGTTTATTCTGCCTATCCCTCTTCATGAAATTCTAAACTAATTCACTAGGGTCCTTTCTTCGGTACCTTCGCCCCTCTCTTTCATCTCCAAACCAGTGCCTGACATATTTAGCCTTTGCCGCCATCGTGACCGCCGTAGCTGCGTGGAGTATCTGGGGACCCAGCGACATTTTTCCCGCCGAGCCTGATCCTACTGGTGGTATGTTTGCCTTTCGATATTTCCACTTTCACGTTCTTTAGAATCACGTTAAGCATTTTTATTCCATCTGCAGCTCTATACTAATAACAACCCAGACCCCGGGAACTGGAGCTCCACCGAACTCCGCCGCTGGCTCAATAATGTAGGCATCTCACAGTTCAATACCTTTCGTTCCTCTATCTAATTAACTGCATCAGCGCAACCTGCACCCTAACTCTCTAGCAACCTCCGCCGAGCTTCTGGAACGCGTAAAAGCGAATATGCGGACGCCGCCACGAGCTTGACTTAGCTCCTTTGCCGCTATGTATAGCAGGTGCTATTACTTAGACGAAATTGTGAATAGTATGAATTGGGTGGTTTGGCGTTGAGGGCTGTCATGCGACTTATTCCTATGGAGACCAGGGTGAAGAAGCGCGAAAATGTCATCACCTTCTTTTAATACCACTGTATCTCAATTGATGTAAAAGCGGTCATTCCCGGAAAGACATTTTGTATTCCAGTGGTCAAAACATATTGGCGAACCGGATCCCTTCATGCCATGATCGTAGTCATGAGACCATATACTAAAATGCTATGCACGTTTTAATGTGGGATCAAGACATGGCATGGCGAAGAACACAAGATTCGAAGTTCGCCTGACTGATCTCGTGAAGGACGCGAGTAGAGCACCAGAGTAAAAAGCAGGGGAAAAAAACTGGTATGGCGGTACCCGTCATCAAGGTGAGCAAGTATCAATGCCAACAACAGTCTTGACAAGATACCGCCGTGACAAGTCTGTTGTTTCACCAACCCAAGGCTAAGGAAACTTAAAACCCACAGTCACGCCATTGCTAAAGGATTTCTCAATTCATATAGTGCCAAACCCTGCTGGAACTAGTTGCATCAGCTCTGGTGTTTAAAGAAAAGAGAAATGCAAGAATGCAAGGAACTTCGGCCCATTTGGCCTAAGGGTTCGAGCATTAAGCTTCTTCATCTTCTTCATCTTCGTCATCACTGTCCTCTTCTCTCACTAATCTCTCTTCATCAGCCTCACATACCAGTCTCATTTCTTCCTCCAATTGTGCATTCATGAGCACTAATTGTTTCTTGCGATATGCCACAAGCCGGGCCTCGGCCTCAGCCCTCAGGGCCTGGGTTTGAACGCGTCGGGCTTTGGCTTCTTGGATCTTTCGTGCAGCCTCTATCTTGTCCTTTAGCTGATCCGACTCACGCGGACTCATGAGTTTAGCGCGCTCGGAGGCGCCACCTGGCGATGCCATTGTGCCTGGACGTTTTTTCGACACCCCGGAATGGGCTTTGGAAGTTATGGCGTCATTCTGAATGATTTCTGAGACACTATGGTTCCGAGCCCTCCCATTCTGAACAGTTCCATTGCCTGATATCGCTCCATCAATAGTTTCATTATCAATGAATCTGCCGTTAGTATCTCCATTCTCTATAGTTCCTTTTAGATTGATAGATCCTTGGCTAGGATTGTGCATGTTGCGTTGTTTGGTGGGTGTAGGTATGTCCACATTGTTTTCGGCAGCTTGAATAGTATTGACGGCACTTTCAGTGGCTATAAAGTTTGGCGTTTGGACCGTGACAAGAGTTTCCGAGATATTGCGGTGGGGCTCACTTGAGTGACATAACCATGGCTTCTATTCGGGATTTCGCTGACAGCGCGGACTTCATTATGAAATGTAGGTGCATCGCGCGCAGGCTCGGACCGCATGCGCAAACCAGCATCAGGTATCTTTTTCTTTGATGTCGGAGGTGGAGTTATGACTTGGCCGTGAAGCCAATAACTGAGGACGTCACAGACTCGGGGATCTATGCGTTATTAGCTCTTAGGGATTTTGTAGACGCTCTTTCCAGGCATTGACAAAGAAGATTTTCAAAGCTAGAGAAACTTTTCTGAATCAAAATGCATGTGAATGGGACTTGCAGATGCGGCGGAATAATGTTTGGGGTAGTTCCGCATAACTTCATTGGTGTGAACAGAAGCCGGAGTCGCAATACAACTGGGTTTCCCTTCACTGGTAGATGTGCTTTCAGTTTTGATTCTGGGTGACTTTGGGAAGCCAGGGACCGGCTCAAGCTGAAGTTCATGAGCGACTGATTTAACCAAGGGGTGTTTGTAAGTCAATGGCAATTCTGCTCTAGCTATTGCTTCTATATGAGAGCATTAGAGAAGTAGAACATGATTGTTTAGCACTCCCCACACACCTTTGAGGCGATAGAAGAAACGAAGGACAGCCCATGGTGCCAGGACGAGGGGCCTTGCTCTTCCTGATCCGAGCCCGTTCTCGGTTCTTACTGAAGTCAACAGAAAGGCCCTCTCTAAGCTCTACCTCGTAAGATGGCGGAAGCAGATTGTATCCTCCCTTTCGGTTGTACTGTTCGTACCAATCTTGAACTTCGTACCATTGGTTGGCGTCAGTGAGTGCATGTGTTCCACTGGTGCGGCGTAAAACCGAGATCCTCACTTCGATCGTACCCGCTGTCTCTCTGCTGCCTTTTTGAAGTTCGATATCTTGCTGAAGAGGCTTGGTTTTGAGAACAGCTTCAAACAGCCGAGTCTTGTTTGGCATAAAACTGACTGAAATTATCAACTCCGCGCAGGGCTCTGACCGTTGTGCTACCGTGGATCCTGGACATGCGAAGAATGTCATCAATTAGTATGTCATATTGGAGCTGCGTGGTGCTCTCGCGAAAGTTGCTCGTGATGCTGATCTCTTCATCCGAATCAACGCCAACGAAACAGCAGAGGGCGCCATCCGAAGTGACATGCTGGCCGGGCTCGTCGACTGATGCAACCGCGTTGTCCACTTTGATATTGGCCTCGCTGCTCCGATTAGTCGAGCTTGAAACTCAGATGGATTGTGAGGGTTGTCTAAGTTGAGCCGGATTTAGGCGATGAGGGCGTTTAGAAGGGGGTCTTTTATCCCGCGTAGTGAACGAATGCTTTCTTGCGGGACTAAAGCTTTCACACGGATTTCTCGACAAGAGTTAAGATGGTACGAAGTAGGTGTTGAAGCTTGCGAAAGTTTGGCGTAGACAACCGGATGATCAAAGGGTGTAAAGTGGAAAAGCCATAAAAATTGGTGAACGCAAGGAGACTAAGAAAACGTGTGACCGATAGACGGCAAGAATGATAGATTGCTTTTTCTGATGAATTCATGAGAAAACGTGTGACCGATAGACGGCAAGAATGATAGATTGCTTTTTCTGATGAATTCATGAGAAAACGTGTGACCGATAGACGGCAAGAATGATAGATTGCTTTTTCTGATGAATTCATGCAGTCATTCACTAGACGCGGTTCTGGGTCCGGTCTAGTACTTCCTGTGAAATCCGCAATCAAGATATCATCTATCCCATCCATGCACTATAATAATTAGCATTAGCGCAAAGGAAAGACCGCCTAATCAATAAAGTTGAGAACCTACACTTAGTAAAGCAACGGATCATCCCGGCCTAATCGAAGCCCTCCCATCCATCATCTCCAATAACTATTCTTCCGCTGTCACATTCTCAGACAGTGTATCTGAAATTTTGATTCTGGACCAACCATCCCTTCTTTTCCGCCTTTGGCCCCTTTCCCACAGCCTTCTCTGGATTTGGCACTAACACGAATGTCTCGCTGAACCCCCTCAATGGACCCTTCTGAGGCTCCTCCAGCCTCACAGAGCCGCTGACCGCCACCACGATCGACATACGTCTCTCTATGTCCTTATCTTCAACTCCGCTCCCTCCTTGTACCTTGTCGGCAGCTAGAGATGTTGGGTTAAGCACGTGGCAATCGAGGGATTGGACATCGTAATGCGTGTATGGCATGTCGTTTTCGAACATTTTCTGGAAAGACGCAACGTCCGGTAGTAAATTACCATTCCAGATGATTGCAGGTACGACTTTCCCATCAGTTTGCACTTCGTGGGGGCAGTAGTAGGATGATATGGTATGGCGGGAACTTTGGAGTGCCGTGTAGTATGCATCTACGAAATTTTCGCCCGCTGGAACTCCATTAGTCGGGCGCAAAAACTTTCTCTAGCTAGACTACCTTCTCCGGAAACCGTTGTCAGCATGTGCTGGTCAAATCGCGCCATTTTGTGAGCTGCTGTGATTTTAGGGAATGCGAGAGGTCGGTGCTAGCAGAATGCCTTCGAGCGAAGCGAGTTCATTCATCCCCCCACACATGACTCGGGTAAAAGTAATAACTATCACATATCGGGGGGGGTCATTTGGCGCGGTTACGACCACGCGACTCGGTACTTTCAATAAAAGCCCTCCAATCAAAGCAATCAACGATCCTTGCTGACATGTCGCGGGACGTTCCGGAAACACTGTTTATTTACCCTAGGTAATCACTGCGATACGTTCTTGTAATCTCTTAGAACAAAGAACATAAGTTAAGTTAGGTTGAAACACGTAGCCGAGCCATAGGACACGTGCCAACACAGAGATGAACTTAGGTCAGAGAGCATCTACACCAGGCTATCCACGCATTTTTATTGGTGACATCAAAGCGTCGCTTTTACTGAGCGGTCGCTGCAGCCTGCAGCCACCGCAATGTTAACAACTTTCATAGAAAAACTTAACATCAACTCCCGTATCATGTTATGCTGTAAGGCTGCAAGGTTAGGCGGACCCGGCTCTTGCACTCTCCGTGAGACTTTTTCCAAGACCTACCGTCCTGCCCCCCTCCCAACTCTCCGACGAGAGCCTGTACACTTTGGCGGCCATTGCATTTGCGGGTACATCGAATGTATGGAGCACATATTACTCCGTCGTAATCTTCCGGAGGTCACTTACGAGCTTTTGGCTCGGAAAATCCCATTATCAGATCGCGAAATCGGCTGGCCCAGCCAGCAACCACTGCCACCATCATTATAACCAGCGGAATCGACACCACCCAGAAGATCCAGAACTGATCATCGCCTGGCTTATACCCATCTGACATACCGAAAACTGAAGCGATGAACGTACTCGGGAATACTACTGCGGCAAAGATTGCAAGACGCAAGTTGAAAGTGCTGTCATCGAGGCTCTTCGCCGCCCCGCGCATGTTAACGATCTCATCTGCAGTCGAGGCAAGTGCTTCGGCGCGCGATTTATAGAGCCTAAGACGAGCGAGCAGGGATTTGAAGTCGATGGTCGCATCTCGAAGGGCTGATGGAAGACTGTCGATGTAGCCATCGTGCGGATTCAGTCTCTCCAGCGCGAGGTCGAGATCATCTTCGAAGAAGGCCAGGCGGCGTCGGAATATGTTCAAGTACCAGATAGCCTGGTACAACTTGAGGATTTTACTCTTCCAGACCTTATCACTGTTGGCGAACAGCTCGCTTACATACTGTTCCCGGTGTCTTTCCTCGTCTGCGACGAATTCGCCTTGGTTGAGGGTTAACAGAACAAGCTCGAGCATGTTGGTCCAATGGTAGGCGGCGATTTTCAAGACGTAGCTCATGGTGTTGCAGGGGTTCTCCACCGCAGATTTTATCATGTCCTCGTTGTCTTTCTGCGTCCAATATAGGATGGTTTCGTCGAACAGCGATTGCTTTTTGCGGTATACGGGTCTACCGGTGCCGGAACCGGCCGCAGTGAATTTGATAGCTTGCTCAACAGCTATAGGGTCTGGGTGACCGAAGTGGAACGGTTTACTAGAGTGCAACGCTGCTTCGTAGTGCATCTCTTTTTGATTTGCGCCCAGCTGCTTCCTGAGGATTCGATAGGTGACCATTTCCCCCTTCGAGTCACGAACGGCTGGATCTTTATGTGCATCAACTGGGGGATCAACTAAGAGTAAGGCTATGCCGGGTGAGCATTCCTCTAGGCTGAGCGAAGTGGATGACTATACCATTCCACCCATTGGCAGCAGATCCGGGGTTATCGACCCAGAAAGACGCACAACGTCTGACAAGCGCAACCTCGTCAGTCATATTTACCCTCCCGCCCTCGACAGGAAACCAGGGATCGATCTTCCTCCTATTGATAGCAAAGGTCCATCGCCAATCATTCAGTATCTCTCGGAAGCTCCTTAGTTCGGGATATCGCACACTGAACGATTTCCAAGGATTGTTGAGCGATGGAAGTGTCCGTTGCCCAACTGTGCCCGTATTTAAGAATCTCCAGGAATTGATCTGAGAAGCAAAAACGAGTGGATCGATGTGGAGATGCTTTCCCAGAAGGTCAACGTATTCCGGCGCCAGGTCTTCAAGGATATATAGTCGATGCTTGCAGTCGTCATCCACTGGGTCCCCGGCTATTGGGCTGTGCTTCTCGAGGTATTTTCGCAAGCTGGCTTCATCATTGAGATATTCTTTGCGGACCCAAGCATCTGTCGTAGATGTGCGAAATTCCAGAGCGCAACATCGACCAGGCGGGTTGCCGTTTTGATCAACCCCGTAACGGTCGACGATTTGCCTACCTTCCTCCTTTTTGTTAAGAAGCCTGTGGGCGAGAACACCGAGCGCTGGGTAGCTGAACTTCAGCTTGTCCACCTGGCTAAGGTATGGGTACTCGTTCGGGTCAATGCCGACAGCCTTCTGGCTCATCTTGATTGCGAGGTGTTCGGTGTGGAAGCTGGGCTGCGGGGCCAAACACTGCACCATGCCAGCAGATCGGGCATAGTGCGTAATCATTATTTCGTTTTAATACATGATGACATAGCCATGTCTAGCACGCTAAATTTACACGCTAAGCTACGTGGCGACTCCCTTCTGCACGGAGAAACTCCCGGGTTCCTGGCTTCTAAGTGCTCGGTGTCGTCAAAGCCTAGAGACTTGGACGCTCTTAATCGAACTTTCGTCCTATAGCTCCGAAATTCGCGAACATGCCGAAGTTCGTGATCGGGCAGGGGATAACAGCTGAGCCGCGAACAGTCGCCGCGAACGGATCGATCGACAGCATGCCCAAGACGACTGTAATTTTCTAGCTGGAACCTAATAGTATATGCAGAATTAGCTGAACAACAGTGAGATAATGTCTGTAACTATAAATTCGCGTAGGTACTTAATAAGAGGTTGTGGTTCCGCTACGGCGGTTGTTCCGCTACGAAAGATATCCGGCATTACCGAGGCCAATATATCCCATTGTTGAAGAAGACATTGTTGCAAACCCTTGAAAAATAAGTTGTGAAGAGACGACCTACCCAGAAGAAATATCTAGGAACTACCGTGGAATTATTCCGCATGAAGGATGATAGATGCCAACTTACCCCACGATCAGCAGTTGAAAATCGAGGGGTAGCGGGGATACAGTTCTTCATTCTCAAGGGAAGTTGGCATGATCAGCACTTGAACCTTGGTGTATCATTTGTGAACCACTGGGTCGTATCGTTTTAAGAAAGAGTAATTGGCTCCATTTATGAACCCTGCTCTAGGGAGGACTCGGGTACGGAACACCATCTGAATGGTATCTATAATGTTTGGATGTTCAGGTATCTTGTGGAAGACACTAGCAGGTCTCAATTTGGAAGTGCCCACTTGAAGCACTTGAGAGATTTCCACGACGGGTGTAAGAATCTTTATAGTGAGTTAGGCGCTGTCTATAGGAAGATTCTACTTCTTTATAATTAGTTAAATTAGGGTTATACGCTATCAAAAGCCTTAGTGAAGATCGTTATGATGTCGCAATGGGTGGCTGGCGTTGACGAGATTGGTGTTGTCAGTTCGCCAAGAAACGTGGGATCGACGGTTTTACTTTTGCTGCTTGATCTTAGTTCTGCCTGCAACCTTCCTCTCCAAACCCCAAACATCTCCGCTCTACTGCTCACCATGTTATCGCGGAGCTCCCAGAAGACGGCGCAGGTATGACGGATACTAGACACACAAGATTATTCTCACAGAGAGAGTGCATCTTAAGCTAACACGTTGTTTTGCTGCAGACCCTTCTGCGGGGCGCCAGAAATACCTCACGATGCATTCCTGGACCTTCGATGGCCACAAGATGTGAGCAATGGCTTCAGTAACATATGTTACTCATTGCGACTCAATATCTAACTACTTATTGTATAGCAATGGCCACAGTCCAACAGGATATCTTCAAGCCTACCAAGTTCGGCGGCAAATACACCGTTACCCTTATCCCAGGTACGCCCAGGATATCCAATGTGGTGAACAAGAATTGACGGGTATGGTATAGGTGATGGTATTGGTGCCGAGGTCTCAGAATCGGTCAAGGAAATCTGTAAGGCAGACAACGTCCCGGTCGAATGGGAACAAGTCGACGTATCTGGTATGGAGACTGGCGATAAGCACTCGGAGGAGCTTTTTAGGGAGTCAATTGCTTCACTGAAGCGTAACAAACTGGGCTTGAAGGGTACGTAGCACTCGATCGGTCAAACGGAGCAATTTTCGGCTTACACCGAGCACAGGTATCCTGCATACTCCAGTAGAAAGGTCCGGTCACCAGTCTTTCAACGTTGCTCTGCGCCAGGAGCTTGATATATATGCCTCTATTGTCCTCATCAAAAATATTCCTGGCTACGAAACCCGTCATAAGAACGTCGACCTTTGCATCGTCCGAGAAAACACCGAGGGCGAATACTCTGGCCTGGAGCATCAATCCGTGAGCGGAGTTGTCGAATCACTTAAAGTTATTACTCGCGCGAAATCTGAGCGCATTGCTAAGTTTGCTTTTGCTTTCGCGCTGGCAAATAACAGAAAGAAGGTTACTTGCATCCATAAAGCCAATATCATGAAACTAGCCGACGGCTTGTTCAGAAACACCTTCAAGAAGATTGCCGAAGACTACCCAACATTAGAAACTAATGATATGATTGTAGACAATGCCTCTATGCAGTGCGTCTCAAGGCCTCAGCAATTCGATGTCATGGTCATGCCGAACCTTTACGGAGGCATCTTGTCCAACATTGGCGCTGGACTCGTTGGCGGACCCGGTATTGTACCTGGATGCAACATGGGACGGGACGTTGCAGTTTTCGAGCCCGGGTGCCGGCACGTTGGGCTTGATATCAAGGGCAAGGACCAGGCCAACCCAACTGCACTCATCCTTTCCGCCTCCATGCTGTTGCGTCACATCGGCTTAGATGACCACGCCAACCGCATCTCCAGGGCCGTATACGATGTTATTGCTGAAGGGTAAGTATCTTCCTCTTTTCTATCCCACAACTTGCTAATTATGCTTAGTAAAACGCGAACTCGGGACATGGGGGGTGAATCAACAACACATGAATTCACCCGTGCTGTCCTTGGCAAGATGGAAGCATCAGGATAGATTTTGGTTCACACATACAATACACGACGTTGATGTAGATTACCTGCGAGGTAGCGTGTGCAATATGGTTGTATTTCTAGCCGTAGATACTCTGAATGAATTGATCCTTTTCCCACCATCCGCTCTAACGCCATAACGCCTCGCTGAATGCAAACAACACTCATATCAAGCGTCGGGATCCATAACTCATCTCAAGCATGTGGAAAACTAGAAGGTGATTTTTCTCTTTCTCCCAGTATACTTGGAGCTAGCCTTAACCACTTTCCCTTTCTTCTCCATCTGCTCTTTTTTCCTCATTATCCACGCCTTGCTTCCCTTTCTCTCCTCTCCCCTCTTAGCTTTATCCCTTGCCCTCCGCCTTCCATCCATGACATCTACACCCTCCATTCCCTTGACCACTCCCGTGATATCTCCATCCAACTCACCACCACCAACCGTCAGGACCAAATACGTCTTGGCGCTTTTCGTTCCAGGATCATCCTCTAGCAGCCCGGCGCCAAACCCTGCCCGCACCGCCGCACTCGACACCATGCGCTTCTGCTCCTCATTCTTAGGGTAGAACTGACACACGGCGCACCCGCCCCGGCGCAAACTCGCATACAGACCGTTGAAAAAGCGGCTCAGGCGCCCCGCCGGGGTTTCCTCGCTCGACTCCGCGTTGCAGAGCCACTGGACCGCGCTGATACTGATCGCGGCGTCGAACGTGCCTGGCCGGAAGGGGACGCCCTGGCCTGCGTCGGCGAGGAATAGGTCGCCCTCGACTTCCTTCTCTAGCGCAACGGCGAGCATGGACGCGGAGATGTCCATGCCAATCCAGGTGTGTGGACCGGCGGGTGTAGTTGGGGCGGGGGAGGACAGGATTTCGCCTGAAAGCCCGGAGCCGCAGCCGACGTCGAGGATGAGGGAGGGGTGGCGGAGGGAGAGGAGCTCCAGCGCGCGGTGTGTCATTTGAGTTTGGATGTGCTGGATGCGGGAGGAAGTTGTGTATTTTCGGGATTCGGAGTCATTATAAAAGAGGTCTGGGGGACTACGGAGGTGTCAGTTAGGGTATTAAAGGGTGGCGTGGTGATAGAAGTACGTACAGAGTATCTTCAGGGCGCGACATTGTGAGGGTTCTGATGGAGCTTTAAAATATGCAGGAGTGCCCCAAATGATTTTAAAGGCTTGTATTAATTATGAGAAGACCGATTGAATTAATACGGGTAGAATGCGCGCACAGATGTCGACATTTGCTCCCACATTCTCGAATATCGATTTCTTTATCGATAAAAAATTCCGACATTTTTCCGAAAAAGGCCAGCTGCGTAACTGACCTCATCCCTTTGCTCACCCAAGCAGCACCAAGCTCCGGCAACCTTCAAACATGTGGATCCTACCTCTTGTAGGCTATGTTGGTGTCATTCTAGGCTTTGGATTTCTCACGCTGGCAATAGGTACCAACGTATTCCATTCAATCTCAAGTCCCCCGCTAACGTAGATTCCGAAATCAGCTTCTGGCCTCTACTACCTTTCGGAGCTGGTGGAAGAGCGCACAGTACTTGCTAAGAAGCTTCTTATGCGGCTTATATACAGCATTATCGGCCTACAGTTTCTGTTACTAGTTATAGACAGGTTCCCGTTCGGTCTGAGTGTCCTCAGCATAGTCTCGCATGCAGTATACGCGCAGAATCTACGACGGTTTCCCATTGTCAAGTTGACAGATCCGCTGTTCCTACTCTCTTGCGGTATATCTCCCTTCCTACATCTAAGAACTATAACACCACAAAACCCACCCTCTATATGCACACATACCCCCGGCTAACATATTCTAGCTCTCGTAATCCTCAACCACTACCTCTGGTTCCTCCACTTCTCTGCTCCGCCCTCGCGCTCCGTCCCAGCCTACCCCTATGCCCGCGACATCTTAGCTCCTACCTTCACAGAAATAGCCTCCTACTTTGGGCTATGCGTGTGGCTTGTCCCCTTCGCCCTCTTTGTCTCTCTCTCGGCTGGCGAGAACGTCTTGCCGAGCATGGGTTCCGAGTATGCGACGGGTGAAGGTAGCAGCTTCGTGAGCGCTGGAAAAACGCCGGCAGCTAGTAGTGCTGGTGATACATTTGGGGATGGAAGCAAGAGGCGGGCAAGGAGCGGCACGAATGCGGGTATGGCGAAAGCAGTCGTTAACGGGGTTAGGGAATGGGTAGGCGAGACGGGCGAGGTTATGGGTTTTTGGCGTGGGGAGAAAACGAGGTCATTTTGAGGGTTGAAGACCCGATACCAGATATGAAGTATTTTAATTTTCTTTGCTCACGAGACGTGGCCCTCAGCCTGCCTTGAAATCCTCCACACGTGCGTGCAGCGTATGAGTGCTAATAGGGTCATGAGAGTGGGGTGTTAGTGCGCGAGCGGATTACCGGAGCTCTTTCATGTTGTGAACGCTCTGGAATCGTCGCTATGCGAGTTCCACTCTCGCACCCCTAGCCTTACACATCAATCTCTATTCCACATGCTTACCTCTATCCCCGCTTTTTCGCCCTCTGTTCTTCATTCGTATCAAGCGTCGCCCTCGAGGCTACGACTTCCTCGTTTAGCGAAAGGCAGTCCTTCGTAGCATATCCGCCACGTCATCTTGTGAGGAAAACGTCAAATGTGAGAAATCAAAAGAAGCTTAGAGTAACAGATGGTCTTGAATAGCTCTACTGAACGGAGTCATGATGCTACGCACCCTTTGGCGTTTTTTGGAACACTTCCCACATCCCTTAAATCTTCTCCTGCTGCGCATACGTCGGAGATTGATAGTATATATTCATATATAACTGGCGTGCACGAATGGGACATTATTCTGTGAGCCTAATATCCATAGGATTATTAAAAGCTATACCTCTCCTGCGCATTCGAACGTCTTTTCACTAAAATTCTGCCCTGGATACCCCTCTTATTAGGTCCAGAGACTGGATAGACTTATGAACAGGCGCTGAAATATCTTTCATACTCGATAGAGAGTCATTCTAAGAGTTTTGCGCAAACCCGGAAGATTACATATATGTAGCGAAGATCTTATTATCCCGCCACCATTGAAAAGAAGTACGCAAAATTGCGTGGTTGTTCTACTTGCTTGGTTCTTGAAACGTCATGGACGAAAAGTGAATGTTTGAGAAGCTTCAGAATTAGTTATATTGAGCAAATTACACGGTTTCCTTGACTGATTGATGGTTTCATTGAGACTCCACTTAGAGCTATGACTAAGTTATGTTAAAGGGTTTGAAGCCATTCACAAGGTCATAAAGGGACTGAGTTTGCCAGAATTACGATTCACCGTTTAACGGATAGTGTTATTTTGCCTCAACCCCTTCAAAAATAGCTTCTCCTCTTATCTTATCCTCTAAACTTCTATCCTGAGCCTCGCGTTCGTCATGAATCTACCAACTAACGAATTTGCAAGGGTGATGTCCGACGTTTTATTGACAGAAAAGGACGCAAATCTTGTGGTCGCTTGCGGGGACATTATATGGAAGGTCCACAATAAAGTCCTCGAGGGCAGGTTGAGATACTGTCAGGCTTTGCTCAAGACAGATGCCGTGGTGAGAACCCATTCCATCCTTCTTCATCTAAAGCTTCATACTAATCATCAGGACGGATGTCACCCACTGTAAAGGTGTGTCCTGTAACTCTCCAAGTTAAGATGCGCTACTAATCTGGAGCGCAGACCTATGACCTCCCTTATGTAGATTTCTCAGAATACCATCCTATTGTGGTTGATGGACTCCTGGAATGGATCTACACGAACGGGTACATCACCGATCGACCAGGCCAACTTCGCTTCAGCACCCTTCATAGTACGGAATATCAAATCGATCCACCAAAGATCCCAGTTATCCACATGAAGCTAGTACTCGCCGGTGAGGGCTTTATGCTCGTTGGACTCGGCAGGGTAGCTCTCACGCAACTTGGGGATTCCCTAGAGAAGGAGTGGGACGCCGAGTAATTTACAGGGCTTCTTCTGGAGCTGCATCCCAAACCTAATGGACCGCCGGTGCCGACGCCATTGGAGGTTGCCATGTTGCGCTGTGCTGTAAAGCACCACGTGGAATTGCGGAATCGTGCTGATTCTTGGGCGGCGCTAATCTTTCATGCGCCTTGGAGCTTTGTGTGTGCATGGGTTGAGGGAGTGGTTTGCCGCCGTACGCGCCCAAATTATTTGTATTAGCATAGGCCTTGAATTGAAGTGGTGGCGAGGACATTGGATCTTGACTGGTTGATATGAAATGGCGGCTCAACTCAGGCTGTTAGTTGATTGTTTCTCTGTACGTAGCTTCTCCGCTTGGTCCCTGTTACGCCATGCGACTTTTAGACGGCGTCATAAGAGCATCGAACTTAATATCCTGAGAAACCCTTACAGCATCTCTAATTTTCTCAACCTTTTTACGTATGCATCTATAAGTTTACGTTAAGTGACTTTAGTCGTGTATGACATTCAGAATCCCGATTCTCCAGAGAAATGTCTAGTGCATTGAAATCATTAATACAGATTTACAGCATCGTGCCAGCTTAGTCAATTAGATAGGGTCAGAGGCACCAACAGAAGTTGCAAATTTTGATAGGTATTGTGCTAGGTTTGCCGGTGCCTAGATTATGAGATGGATATGTTGATGATTTTGATGTCCTCCTCTGGCTTCTCTTTGTATACCCTCGCGTTCTCAATCTTATGGATGACATCAAGGCCTTGAACGGCCCTGCCAAATATTGTGTGCTTGTTGTCCAGCCAAGGCTAGATAGAGTATCAGTAATAGAAATCTTTAATAGTCAGGAAGGTGCACTAACCGTCTTCTCTGTTGTAATGAAGAACTGAGAACCATTGGTGTTTGGACCAGCGTTTGCCATGCTGACTGTATAAGGTTTGTCATGCTTCAGTGTCGAGAACTCGTCCTCGAACTCCTTCCCCCAAATACTCTCGCCGCCTGTTCCGTCGCCCAAGGGATCGCCAGTTTGTATCATGAACTTTCGGATAACACGATGGAATATAATATTATTGTAGTATCCATTCTTTGAATGCGTGACAAAGTTCTCAACAGCCTTTGGAGCGGCTCCGGGGAATAATCGAATATGTATGTCTCCATATGTGGTGTGGATGATAGCAGCTGTACCAGTCTCCGCTGGTTTAGCCTCGACGTTCTGCTTCGCATTAATGTTACGCGGTTTCTCATTTTGGATATCTCGTTCTGATTTCGAGATACTGTTGGAATTAGTATTGAGAAATCTAGAACTATATTCTTGAACACTTACTTTTCATCGTTCGTAAACATATAGAATCGAACTTTGCCCGACCCAGTTGATACAAGCATAGCATCACGCGCTTCAGCTTCTTGAAGAAGAGGGTTGTCACTCGCCGCCATAGCCACAGTGGTAACACCTTTCTTCTCGGGTTGCCCTTGATACAATGCTAGGTTCAGTGTGCGGAACGGCTCCTCCTTCCCGTAGACCTTTACCACACGGTTGGTAAGAGTGTTGATGACTTTAGTTGCTAGGATGGAACCATAGAGGATGAAATGACCCGTCTCATCGAATATGACATTAATCCGACTTCGAACTGCTGGACTCTCTAGCTCTCGCTCTACGGCAAGCCTACGCCCGAATTCGACGTCGTCAAGCTTTTGGATTGCGGTTCCAGCCTGCTGCATCTCCGTGACAGTTGCTATTGACTCATCATACGTTCTGTAGAGTTTACCAGATGCGAAGTCGAAGACCCGAACTTTACGATCTGGGAAGGAGAAGGTCGCAAATTGAGAGCCCGTAGGAGATATTGTAATAGATGATGGAACGGATTTGGCCTGACTTGGATCAACCATTGAAACATTTACAAAAAAATGGTGTTATTACCTTTTTGAATTCGAATAAGTTCGTAGAACTCTTCATGGAGAATACATTGTCAGGCTTCTCATAATTGTCGCCTGATCTCCAATATTCAAGCATGCCCCCTTCATCAACTGAGATGACACAGTCGTAGTCGTTGTTATATGCCATTAGCGACACTGAACTCTTATGCAAGCTTTTGATAGTGTGCAGCGGCTGCTGGTTTTCTCCTCGGCCATCATGTACCCTTATCCAAGAGTTTTCCTCAGAAGAGACTGCCAACAATGGAAAAGATGCTCCACGGCGGTGTACCCAGCAAACGCATTTCGGTGTATAGTCGAGGTTAAGCATTGCTAGTAGATCTAGGTGGCTGTTAGCATTATAATCCAACTCTAATCGGATTCATTGACGCACCAAAGGTGATCACATCAAAGATCTTAATAGTTCTGTCTGCGCTAGCGGAAGCAAAGCTCCTCCCATCCGCACTAACACTCACGCTTTTTATTTCCCCATTATGTGCCCTAAACTCCTTTACGAATTCAATTCCTCCGAAATCCTTCTTCCAAAACTTTACAACACCATCAACGGACGAGGTTATTAGGAAGTCGGTAAGCGGTGTGAAGGTGGTGAAGCATAGCTGGTCCCTATGCATGAGCGACTTTGAGTAACGAGCAGCGGTGGGTAGAGCTGCAATATAAAGCTTTTCGTAAGGAAGCTTGCGACGCTTCTTTTTCGGTGCCGTGGAGGGAAGGGCAGGGCCAAAGCCATCGTCATCCGAGGAAGTGTCTGGATACCTAATTAGCAAAATTTGGGAGAAATGTAACGAGTCAAATATACCGTCGTCTGGTGTTCTATCAATGGGTGTATTCTCATCTACCTCCATTTCTGACCGTGACCGCTTTGCCGGCCTGGGTGAGGCTAACCTGTCCACCTCCATTGTTTTTCTGTTACGTTGAAAAAGCCTCTTCTAAAGAACTTGAGCGTTGTACAGCTGGCAAGGCTTCAATATGTAGAATGAATCGCAAAGGTGATGTTGTCGCGAAAATCACACGGTCACGTGCAGAACGAAGAACCCTTGCTCCAAGAGATTATATCCTGGAAGTTAATGCTTTAATGCACGGAATGCACACCATCACCCAAATTCGAAGCTTTTACAGCTTGCTTGATTACCGGAAGAAGTCCATTATCGAAATGCTCACTTCCGTCGGCTCAATGATCCTCCACCTCCGCATTCCCATCTTGAACTTTTCCTACCCGGCTCTCTAACTACAATAAATTCACAATAAAGCAACAATTGTCCCATTCGAGACCGTCTATGACAGGATGGTGCCTCCTACAAAACGCCGCAAGATCTTTGCTGTCGAGGAGATAACTTTTGACCCTGCCGCACGCGAGGAATTCCTTACGGGCTTCCACAAACGCAAGTTAGCGCGAGTAAAACATGCACAGGAAGAGGCTGCTAAGAAGGAGCGCGAGGAGAGGGTTAAACAGAGGAGAGAGGTGCGATTCTCTTGCAGTCCGAAAACTCTCCCAGAATTGGTCTCTCGACTCTAGAAGCGAGTATAGCTCTTTTGTAGACCTTGTCGCTAATCCACGTTTTAGATGAGGCAACAACGAAAGGAGGACCTGGAGAGACATGTTCAGGAGGTTAATACACTACTAAAGAAGGCGAATGGTGAACTTAGCGAAGAAGGGGAAGGCGGGGAGGATGAGGCGGCGGACGAGGAAGGGGAAGATGAAGAGTGGACTGGGTTTGAGGAGCCGGTCGAGATAAATCGGGAGGAGGAGTATATTGACGAGGATAAATATACGACTGTTACAGTAGAGACTATTGATATATCAAAAAGCGGGTTTAGTAAACCGGAGGAAGCTAGATCAGAGGAAGATTCAGAGGGTGGAAGGGGAGCTGTTGTTGGATCGAAATTACAAGCCTCGAATAAGCAGGTATGGACTAAGGAGAAGCCTTCGAAGGACAGACCGAAGAAGAAAAAGAAGAAGTTTCGATACGAAAGCAAGGCGGATCGGAAGGTCGCAAGACTGAAGGAGCGGTCAAAAAATAGAGAGCAAGCAAAAGCCCGTCGAAGTTAATATGTTTAGGGTCAAATATGACAATGTCCCTTTCGATTATTGCATTTGCATTGATGCAGTGGTCGTCCAAAAACAAACTAACAGACCGCCATAACCACGAGGGAATGCTTGTCGTTGACGAGGACAGCCACCAACAGCGCGCTATAACTCAGTCTTGACCAAGCTCTAACAAGAAGAAGCAGCCACAAAAACAGTATAAAGGGAATTCCCGCTATATCCACGCCCATGCTCATGCTCATCACGCCTCGGGAAGAAAATCAAATATTTCCAATCTCAGTCACGAAGTCGTTCAACTCCTTCTTGGTATCGGCGTACTTCTTGGCCATCTCTTCGTATTTGGCCTCCCACTGATCCCGAGATGCCTCTAGAGCTTGTACTTTGCGTTCGTAGTGGCCGGACTTGACGTCAGTTTGGCGGAGCCTAAAAGCATAAATGTTAACTCGAGTTTTGATAGGTAGTAGGGAGAGAAGCTCTTTCTGGGTATATTCTGGGTATAGGAATAGGGTTGGTATACTTCTCGTTCAGTTCCCGGATATTTCGGTCAGACTCTTCAGCCTCCTCTTCAAGTAGCTGTACCTTGCGTTGCATACTCTCGGCTTGACTACCGGCATGCGAAGTCGAGTCGGCTCGCTCTTTATGTTCCTTGATACCACTCTCTAGTTTCTCTACGTCCGCCTCGAGCACTTGATTTTTGTGTGATAAGGAAGTGATTTCTTGCTCCTTGGCGAGATTTTCAGATTCAAGGGCCTTGACTTTGGTCTTGAGCTCCTCGACTTTGGCGGCGGACTCATCAGCCTCTGCGCGGAGGGCGGCCATGCGCTGGAAATGAGTTAGTCCAGTTGACCATTTTTTCCCGCATGTATCTCATCAGAAGCAAATCAACCTCTGGGTAGCGTCAAGATTTTGGGCGGATGCATGAGGAGTGCGTGGAGGGGTGATAACTCACTTGCCTGATTTGGTCCATGGTGAATTACAAGATTCGTTATTCGCTGCTTAGATGAAGAAAAGGTTTTGAGATAATGCACCGGGCAATAAGAGGAGGAAAACGTTTCGTTGGTGTGTTATTGTTATTGGAGGAGTTTGGACAAAGCATCGGTGTGTCTGGCTGCGGCGTTTGAGTTGTCGCGCTTACCTTGGCACCCTTCGCACGTGCATGTGAGTCGGACCCCACACTTTCCCACAGGGCAGCATAGCTATCTGTTTGATGTCTAAAGGGTAAACGCAGGACCTATTGTCGAAAACTAAAAAAATACCACCCAAACAGATCTTGACAGGGCAAAAAATTGTCGCTTCTGTGGATCGAAAACAGTACCTCCAGGTTGCATCTGAACACAGAATTTAACTGGAGTGAAGGCTTCAGTTTGAACGAAGTTAGTATTTTGAACTTGCTTGTCAGTGTGAGAAATCTCATACCTGGCACTCTCCCAAGTGAATTAAAGCGACTTGATGAAGAGCTTGGAAAATAGCAGGAACATCTCACCTTAATCTAATCACAATTGAGACGCTAATATTACAAATTTGAGATTTATTGTAATGGTTTGATTGACCAAACCTACGATATCATTTTGCCAAGACTCTATTTGATTTAAAGCCTTTGGTTGGCTCGTCTATTTGGACGCCTTTGCAGCGCATGGGAAAGCATCAGGTTCTCAGAGGAAGTGGTTCGTGCACGAACACTAGAATCGAAACAACGCGGGCATCAAATTTATCTGATCTGATTGGCTAGATCTTGAGGAAATCATCGTGCTAAGGGTTACTTCAATTCCTCTATTTACATTTTTCAGTTGAAGATGATACTTCGAGCTTGCTAATCTCATCGGTGTTCTTGATGATGTAATTGATGCAAGAAATAGACATGAATTTGCGAAAAGGAGTATTGAAATTCCGATCGCTTGGTAATTCTAAAAGTTTCGAAGTACCTTGGAGGGCTGAGCTGGGAAGTAGTGATCGTTTGAAATCGGAAAGTACGTTAGAAGTACTACGGATACTGTTAATGAGAAAGTTTATTTTGATATAAAGACTTAGCTTTAAGGATGACGCTGTGCATTAGCTACCAGGACTGAAGAGATACTAATTGAAGAACCCGCAGTAGCTACGGCGGGTTATGTGGAGGTTGTCAGTCGCTATTAGAATTGAACCTGTAAATATAAACCGTCAGCTTTAGAGTATAATCAGTTGATTAAAACATGGCAGCCCGAGACCAAGGCTAAAGAACAGTTTGAAGTCTCTAACTAAGCGCTAAGCATTATTCACATGAATATAATGTCATCGTTTTTTGGTTCAGGCCCGCGAGCTCTTCCGAGATGGTTTGTCCGCCCCGGCATTGTCTCCTTGGCAACAGGAAACCTCCGAGTAAACAACACTACGACAACACTACAAACGCTCGTTGAAGACACTTCCAACTCACAAACTATTCTCAATGTGATCAGGCAGAATGGAATTGCTTGCCGCAAATGATCAGGAAAACCTGGTGTACGGTCTCCAGACCGCTGCTATGGAGAAACACCTCAACAACGGCGTGAAAGGGTTCGGATCGAAGACCCCAGGAAATAAGGCACCGAAGACGCCATTCAAGATCTCATTGAACGATGAAAATGCCCCTTTCAAAGCTGGAAAGTCGGTCCTCGGAACAACTAAAAAGGGAAATCAAGACCTCTTGACTGGAGGGAAGAAAGGCGGAGATCAAGACAAGAATGCCTTTGTTACTCCGGCTGGTATGAACTCTGTATTTGCGGGAAATGGTTCATAGAGAGACCGTATTGGCTGATAGCTCAGCAGGCCCACGTACTCGGGCTCCTTTGGGCATGAAAACGACCAATGCTAAGCTCAAAGCCTTCCAAACGCCTGCACCCCTTTCTGGATCTGCCAAAACCCAAAAGAAGACGAGCCCGCGCCTCCGTCGACCCAAGGTCAAAGTACACCAAGCAGAGCCTGTCAAAGATGATGCGCTGGAAGAAGAAAGGGAGATCGAGTATATGCCCCCTCGGGGAATTCGTGAGTTTAGATATAGTAACAACAACTTGCGAAGGCTAATAGCTCACAGCTCTCCCTGATGAACCCGAAGACTGGCCTTCTGATATGAAATATCCCATGCTTGAAGGTGCTAATTTTACCCGTGGCATTTACTCGACCTACTTCAACCCGGTTGGGGATGACGGCCTCACACGTTCCGAACGAGAAGACCTCGAACAGAAAGCGAAAGAGGATAAGAAAAACGAGGAAATCATGCAGAAAGCCATTGACGATATGTTCAAAGAAGTCGAGGAGTCGGTCGCCGAAGGTCTCCTCAGCAAGAAACAGAACGCCATCATAGAGGAACCCAAGAAAAGCCAGAAGGTGCCACACACTCGCAAACCACTGGCCTCCAAAACCCCTTCAACGATCAACTCCAAATCCGCCGCAGCAGCTCTCTCCCCACCACCGAAAGCTACTTTCACTGCCTCTACTGTGGCTGCTAAATCTCGTCTTCCATCTCGCTTTATCTCAAGCAAGAAGCCTACGCCCATGAACCCCTCCGTAGCCCGCCATTCTGCCGCAACTACGGCTTCCCGCACTACAATCGGTTACTCCCAAGGCCGTGCCGCATCCTCTTCCATGCGTAAGCCTCTGTCGAACCTCGCGAGGAGCACTCCCGCAAGCACAGTGTCTGGCACGCACAAGCGCGCCGTTAGCACGCCTGCTGCGCCCCTATCACGCGGCATGTCGCGCGCATCCTCCGAAGCAACCATTACGCTTGCGCGCTTTGCCAAGGAGAACTTCACCTACGAAGCTGAGGAGGAACTGATACAGAAGATGCAGTACGCCAGCTTCGACGAGGTGGACGAGGGAGATTTAGAAGATTGTATGCGCGGCTACATGCCGGCAGCGTTGTTGGACGATGATGAGTATGACGACTTCAGGCTGGAGGTCCCCGCGCTGTGAGAGATTAATGGAGCGACGGTTGAAGAGAATTGGAGTTGAAACGATCAGACTTTCTCTCTAGAAAGTTGAATTAGCCTTCATTGGTGTTGTTGGTGCTTCAGGATTATTGGATAGAGCGGATTTGGCATTGCAAACAATGCTTGGGGTCGGTAATAAACAGTTGCGGAACTTTGTTCTCATGATTCTGTATAATCAACAAAAACAACAATTGTTGCGATTCTGCTTGTATGCTTCGTTGAGCAAATGGTGATGTCTACATCTTGCGACTATCTTGTACAATGCTTGTGTCCGTTGTGTATCTTATACCTTAGTTGTGTATTCCGTAGTAGAAATATATGTTGCGCAGAGCGGCAGCACGATAGCCACTCTCACAGTCCTAGGATTACTTCCATCCAAAATCGCGTTGTGTGCGCCGGCCGTACCATGAAAGTATAGCTGGTTCGATACATGACTGCTCTTGTTGCATACCCTAGAAAAGGTAACGCATAAAGAAATTATAACACTCTAAGGGATCAGTATGAAGAGGGCATGTCTTTATGTTCGATATAATTCAAATATTTCACTACCTTATTGGTATTTTGACCTCCATCTCCCAATATCCTGATCAAACCCGAACCCCTCGCTATGATTACGTAGGGCAGCCGTCGGTGCATGCAGCGTTCGATCCAGAGCCAAAAGACCGGAGCGAACGCAAAAGCAGCTACTCGAATGCCTCAAGCTTAAAGACCAAAAAAAATCCTGAAAATGTAGTCAACCCAAATCCGTCTGAACTAGAAAAGTCAGGGCTGGCACACGTATGCAGAACACGAGTTTGTGGAAGCACACCTTCGCAGCACACACACCGTGCTAGCCCTGGAAAATGATAAGAGAGGAACGCCATAGTACGCCGTGGGTCGCCATGCTGAAAATCCGATGATAAAAAAAAGGCAGAGAAGGCAAAAAAATAAGGCGAATGATGTAAGATGTGCCGTTGGGCCGCAACCGAAAATAATAGACACGAGGCGTGAGGCATAAAACGTGAGGCAACATAAACAGAGCATATCTAAGACACCAGAAGGAAGTGTGGGGGTGAAGCTGCAGATGAGTCTTTTTCTATCCTACCGTTGGTTGCCACCAGCAGCCTTCTGATGTCATTATCCCCTTGATCATTCATCCTGCGCGTAGAGATTCTGGTTGAGAATCTTGTTCATGGTGAACATATGCACTCGGTCTTGTTTGAAGACGGCTCGCATAGCCTCATCACACCGGATCTGGCGCTTATCGTTGGGGTCTTGCAGGTCTCGTTCTTTAACGTACTCCCAGATTTTCTTAACGGTTTGAGGGCGAGATAGCTATTTTTATGTAAGTAAACAAACAAAATGATTAAGCTGAAATGAAAGCGGTTATGTAAGATTCTGGTTTCTAAAAAGTTAGGATGAAAATGATTAAACGCATAGCTTACGCTGGTCTCGCCTAAGAGTTCTGATAGCGCCGGAGAGAGTGTCATCGGTTTCTGTTTAACAAGAATGTGGTCAGCGCAGCTCGTCTAACCATCTATCAAATTTGAGGATGAATCTAAGCATACGTGAAAGCCTCCAGTCCGCTTCACCTCCTTCTTTTCTCCGCCACTTCCAGATTCTAGGTCACTATCATCGTCCGACTTGACCTTCTTTGCGCTCTTCTGCTTCTTCTTCGCGGCCTTGTCTTTCTTCTTGGCTACCGGCGCCCGCTTTTTTGTATTGCCTCCTCTCGTTGATCGCGCGCGCATTCGAGCATTCTCCTCCGCTTGCAGCCGCGCCGCGAAAGCCGCATCGTCTTCCTCCACTGATCTGTTGTTCTTTTTGTGCTTCTTTTTAGGTGGGCTGGGCTCGACTTCGGAGAGTTCAGACTCCTCAGTTTTCGCGCGCTTCTGCGGCGAGGATTGGGTTGAGGCACTGCCCGGTTCTGAAGAGTCGCGGGTGGCAGTACCTTTGACGCCATTTGTAGCAGATGGGTTGGCGGTAGGAACCGGCTCGGCAGGCTCAGAGCCATCGGTCTGGCCTTTCGAGTTCAGCTCATGATTAAACTTGTCGAAACGCGCCATGATCAATTGTGTGACCTGGTCCTGAAGTTGGAGGTTAAAAAATGGCTCTACAAGATATTCATAAGTATCTCATACTTTCTGCGGTGTAATATCATAGGGCACCTGCGCCTGCAGGCCTTTGCGGATGCGCTTGGCTGATATGGTGTTGAGGTCACTAGTTGCTAATATGCCATCGATGATCGCGGAATATGAGGCCTCTACTTCTGGCGGTAGAGCTGAAATATAAGAGTCAGTATAAAGAAGATTACTTCAGGGCGTAGCGCGGGGGCCTTACCAGCCATGTTGGGGTCGTCGTGAGCTGCTAGTCCACGGAAAATGACAAGAAGGCTGAAAAGGATGTGGAGAAGTTCGTAATAGAGATCGGATGTATCTATAAGTGAGAGCGAAAGTAGCGCTTCCGGACTGAGAGAGCTTTGTGGAAGAGGATGAAGAAATGGTGGTGGTTAGATAATTGGGCGAATAGACTTATTAGGAAATCAAAATGCAAGTTGTACGATGAGAGCGCGGAGCACGATGTATGACGATCAAGAGGGGTATTTGGGGTGACGAAGATATGCAAGGCAAGCGCAGAGCACTAATTCTTCTGCATAAGGGAGGCTCTTACTGCTTGAAGGTGGGCTGGGCAGCGGAGAAGATGAGGGTCTGGAGGATGCTCGGCTTGGAAGTCCAGCGAACGTGACGCTAATAAGCCGAGTGGGCGATCCAATCCAGGCACGAGCACAGACGATGAACGACAAGTAGGAGGCTGGGAACCCGCAGAAAGACATGTCAGTATCAGGACACGTATTTGCCCTGATGAGTGTAGTAATTTGGGTAGCAAGCTCTCCCAAATGCTTCATTGAGTTGCATCTTCTATGCTACTACAGTAGTTTTCCGCTCACATAACCCCACACCCGATCCCGTACATGGCCCTCTCAACCTCACGCTTAATCGTGAACCAGTCAGCCCTGCGCTCCGCAAACTCGTAAACTTCCTCAGCTCTAAAGGTTCCGTAGTAGCGATCAGAGTCGGCGATGATAGTCGCAATCTCCTTAGCATGTTCCGGCGAAATTAAATAAATTTGAGAAAGTTCTCGCAAAGCACTGAAGTATTGCGTCAGCGTCTTGTTCTTTAAAGTGGCGATGTACGAATAGTAGGCGTTTATGTCACTAGGAATGATCAGTGAGCAACATACTGCAGACAAGAAGCACCGAAATATATTCATACCTGATTAGCTTCACTGCGCCATCCACACTAATCCGCTGGCGCTTCAGGTGCTTGCACAGCGCAGTAAAGAGGCGCAGGCCAACTTCTTGGTTGAAGACATCCAACATATTCTTGTCCGTGCTCCCAGTTAGCATACTTGTATGCGATGAAACAATTTCCACTATCTTTTCCGCCGTCTGGCTAGGCCCAATATCCGTTATCTGCACAACTCCGTCGGCGGTAGCGGCCGGATTAAAGTCTGTGGGCAATTGTGTCGTCGCGCATATGTATTCGACCTCGTCCATAAGTACATCTATGCCTTTATTTAATCCTGCGGCGACGCGCTCGTCTAGCATCTGCTCGAATCGCTTCTTTTCCTTAACAGCCGGACTGAGAAAGTCGTCGCGGTCTGAGAGCTTTGCAGACACCATCTCTTGGAGATAGAACACATCTACCATCTGCTGAATTAGATCGCCCACGTTCACTAGTTCCAGAAATGTGACTAGAGGTTCAACACCTTGTCGGCTGTGATCGCCCACTTCTCGAGGATTGTACGACGAGAGGTGGTTGACGGCTTTATCAAAACCGGTCTTGATGTGACGGTTCCCAAGAATTTGCAAAAGGCTAATGAAGATGTTTTCGCATTGCTCCCTCGACTCCTCACCGGATTGTCCGCCTAATTTCACGAATAGAGCTGCTCGCTCTAAACTTGATTTAGCTGTGTGGATAAGGTTTAGAGCCACTTCAATACTGAAAAGAGAACGAATGCCCTCTAGACGCGAATTCATTATCGCTGCTTTCGCGGCGAGCTCGGTGCTAGGTGCCTCTGGTCTGGGCGAAGTTGACCTTTCGCCCGGTACTGGCGTTCCTGACCTTGAAGTTGGAGGTTCGAGAGCATCTCCACTGACAACAGCAGGAGCCGTTGCTGGTTTGCTGGCACCAAAAGGGGTCGGTATTGTTGATACAACATTCACGGGCATCATCACCACTTTCTTGAAAGAGGTGAGGAAATCGCGCTTGACAGCTTGGCGATTGACGTTCGCCATGAAGAAAGACTCTGTTGACTGCTCTTCATCAGAGAGCCTCTTCTCCCACGCCTCAACTTCGGCATCCGATTTCCGCTTAAAGAATTCGAGCTCTTCCTGCAGGTAAAGGTCGACATGTGGCTCAAAAATACGAGTAACAATTCGACTACATTCTTCCTGGAAGTTAGGCTGTGATCCTTTAGTAGGTTTAAGTGACTGGGCGAACTGCAAGCCTTGCTCAAAGACGCCAGAGACGGCTTTAAGATAAACTTCGATACTGCTCTCGTGAGCTTCGTCAAACAGACTTGTGACATACTCTGATATGATGTCTTCACCGACTCGGTCTAGAAAGGGCATCAAAACATCGATCGTAGGAGGAAAGACACGATCAACGATTAGACCTTCACCATTTAAGGCGGTAGCCAGGCCGCGGAAAAAGTCGTGCGACGGCTGCAGAGAAACGTGGCCAGGAGCAGTGTCTCGTAAACAATCAGCTGGGTTTCCCAGCTTCTCCTTGTCCAGCATCAATGGGTGATTATGGATGAAGCTGTCAATCCCGGCTGTACCGCCGTTCAAGGTGAATAAAACATGGGCATATCTCTTCATCTGGCCATCGATGTCATTTGTTTCGTAACCCTGCTCAAACTCTCGTAACACAGCGTTCTCGAAAATACCCACCATCGAGTTAAGTTTTTCTTCCCTATCATGCCATCCTTGCGCGAAGTCACTCTTTGCAAAAATCTTAAGTTGTGACAACATTTGTGCTTGGTGTTCTGGGTCACGATATGTGCGAAATAAGACTGGGTCCGTATGGCTTGTAGACTTAACAAGGTCGAAGTAATATGGTGCCAGAGCCCCATATATTTTCCCGTATTCTTGCCGCGCAAACCCTCTTATGGAGCGAGCCCTCATGAGCACTTTTAACGCCATTGTCGGATCCAGAGAAAAAGATTGTCCCGATCTAGAAGATCCACTGGGCGACAATGTCATAGCATCAAACCCACTATCCAGAGTCCCCTGGCGTGGCCTCGAAGTGTGCTCTAGAGATTTACGTTGCTTTTCTTCCTCCCAACCAGCGTCGAAAAGCGTGACACTTATTTTCCGCTCACTATCGCCTCCACCAGCTATGCCATTGACGCTGCCGTTCAGCCCTACACCTGCCCTCCGAGCTTCTTCTGCTTCTTTAGCCCGCTGAGCTTCCAGTTTCCTCCTCATGGCTTCTTCGAACCTCTGCCGGGCCTCTGCATCGTTCCAACATCCCATGCTCTTTAGCCTCTGAATCCATCGTGTATCATCATATACCATCTCCTGCATGCGCTTGGAGGTCCGGGCAAATCTGAGTAAGTCGGGAATGGGAAGGTAGTCGAGGATCGTAGCAATGAGTTCTAAGGCAATCAGGAAGTATTATCCAAACTGATCGATGCGACATACCCGCTGGCAGCACTGGCTTCGAGTTAATGATCTGTGTAACTCGTAGAGAGCTCAGGACGTGTTGTCGTGTGTGCTCTCCGGATCCGGGGGCTCTCTTGAACGAAGACATGATGGCGGGCGACTCTAGGGATTTCGACGGGAGATGTCGAAGGGCCAAATCGGCGGATTAGTGCGACTTCTTCATTTCGGGGTCCGTGACTGCTTTTGGTATCAGCACGAGAGCTCATTCATCGCTTGGCGGCTAGTATTGTTACATCGCGAGGGATTGAGAGCAGAGAGTTTTTAGCGAGCTGCTTTGCTTTGATCCTAGCGATGCGGTCAGCACCAGTGCATTCCCAATTTGGAGCGCATTATAGGTCATATAATTTCCTTGAACGCCAGGATCATTTCATATTGTACATTAATTTTTCACGGAGCCGTTGCATTGGTAGAGAATAACATATCACATACAAATATTACTCCATTAAACATAAACTTTCTCCGCCGCTATATACAATATAAAAATAGGATCACCAATCTCACATATGAACTAAATACTATACGGGTGTGCTACGTACTTTGTCTTTTTCCAAGTCCTTTAGGTTAATTATAAGACGGCCAACAATCCTGCCACAGCAACACCCATGCCAACACCGGAACCCATGTTATGTCCAGCAACGTTCGAACTAGCTGCCTGAGCAGATGCAGGTGTGACTGTAGCTGCTGAAGAAATAACGGATGCCGCAGATGAAAGAGCGGAGGATACGGCAGATGCGCCGGACGCGCTAGCTGCTGAAGTGCCTGTGGCAGAGACGGTTGCCGGGCAAGAGGCAATGGTAGGGACAGTAATACCGTAGGTACTGCATAATTGCGAGGCAAAAGTAATAGTTTCTATTTTCCGCAATCGTAAGTATAAATTTTACAGGCTTGATTTTTGAGTACGGACTTTGCGTGTCGTCGGCGCTGCAAGCCTGCGATACGCAGCAAGAAAGGTTGCTTATGAGGTCCTTGTTTGAACAAATGCACTTAATGTCGAGGGTTTGGCAACTACCAAAGTTGGAGCCTACACATGATTGCTACAACAGAGTCAGTAAAGCGCGGGCGAGAGGTGAAGAGTACATGTACTCACCGCGCATTCTGGTAACCCATCAAGCTGCGCAGCAGCTAAGGAGCTCAAGCTAGCGATGAGTACGACGGATACGAAGCGCATCGTGTCCCTTAAGCCATGTAAGCACAGGACAGCGTGTTGTTAATTACAGTGCAGGTAACAGCCTGCTGGTGTACGAGAAAGAGGTAGGATAAATCTGTGATAGCAAAAGCGGAAGGAGATGTCAGTGGGATGGAGTGATCAATGGAGGAGTTTGACAGAAATTGATTGAGTCTCTAGACTCAGACTGAGTTATTTCAATTATTGCCGCTAACGAGGGGGACCTCGGTCCTATCATCATGCACGGCTGCCATCTTTCAGACGGTTGAGTCCTTCTACCCGAGAACTATTGGCTTCTCTTAATGACCTACCCAATGACCTAACCATCAAAGCTCTATGAGAGCTACTTCTACCACTTCTACGGCGCAACAAAGAGCATTCTAGCCTCCCACTTCATGTGGAACAAGTAAAGCTAATTAAGTGGTACAAAACCGGGCCTTCTTCAATGACAAAATTACGCCCTTTCATGGATGCACAAAACAACAGCTTGGAACACTAGCGCTATAATCGCGACTTGCACTGGATATTGAGGGTATGGCAAGGCGTTCAACAGGCATAACTCTTTCAGGTCACTCAGCCCCCTAGCCCCCATGAATCGCATAGGGAGGTACCTAGTAAGGTGAATGATAATTTATTCCATGTATTAAAAGTCGTCACATCTGCGCCACTTACAGAACACTTGAAATCTGCCCTGATGGCCAGTGGGATACTTTACCCGAGTGGGGATCCCCCACGAATTTTCATAGAGATTCCTCAGAACGATCAATATTCTCACGACAGCATTAGATCAAATTTTATCAGGCTCCTGATTTCTATGAAGGTAGCGATCGCGATCAAATCTACGGCGTTTTAAAGCCTCAATGGTTACTATAAGCTTTGTTTTAGTAGGTAAACACACTGAGCGAGTGTCCCACGACTTATTTCAGTATGCCTGTGGCGTGAACGAACACTCTAATGCATGGCCGCAGCAGGCCCGGATTTACCTACTCTGACTGGCTTGCAAGCTCTCATTGCCCCTGGATCTTTAAACTTAGCGAAGGCTCATCTTCGTTAGATTGCAATTGGACCAGCTTCTATTTATGAACTTATCTGGACTTGCGAAGAATTCAAACCCTTCCATCTCAGTACTGATGTGCACGTTAATGAGGATGGTAAATTTGTTTTCGCTCAACTCAAGCAGGCGCTGCTCACGTAAAAAAGTCCGTCAAACCCCTGGAACCCATCCACGAGGCTATCTCTTCGGCTGTCTCTTCGGCTGACAAGGCTTGCATTAGATCCCCAAGTGCTAGGTGCCTTTGACGTTGCCGATGATTCCCAGAGAGACGAAAGCGTCAAATGGCAAAAGCATTTGAAGATGGACGGATGGGATCCGGGCGTGTTGTTTCGAGCTAATCCTTAGAATCACACAAGCATGTAGCGTGGCATTCCATTAAAGCAAGCTAACGAAATCGAGGATGAGTGGAGAGAACCCTGTTTGAAGATGTACTACTCTGCACCCGATCTGGTTATAACGTAGGTGATAGGGTTATGACGGTCGGCATGGTTATGACAGTTAAGAACATCAAAATACTGCCGAATACCCGATTATAGGCAAAATGCAAGGCGGTGGGGCCCTACCGTCATAACCCTATCACCTACGTTATGGGAATATTTATCACTTACCGCAACTGCGGAAGCCTTGCCGCCATCCACAAGCAATTTTGATGACCTATTTAAGTACTTGCGGGTGATCATGCTCGAGCCTGCGACAACTATTGGCCATATGTGATCATTGGGTGAGGCTTCCGCTTCCTTTATTAGTCGCCCTCTCGCGCTTCACGGGCAATCGCCAGCGAGTACCGAGTAGGTATGGCATGGTCTCGCTCCTCACTAACCTGTGCATTGCTGCAGGCTGCGTCAAAAACCCAGGGACAGCGTTACTTGACCGAATGCTTCAGACACAACTATCGCTGCAGCCGAATAGTGCATCTATTCGATAAATCTCACTCACGTGAAACCCCCAACCCGACGCCCAAAAGATGACATAGCAGAACGCAAATGCGTTGTGCCGCCCCAGAATTTCGTTTCAGAACAACACAAAATCGCGCACGAGGGTGAT
The DNA here is from genome assembly GCF_001692895.1 of Cenococcum geophilum 1.58. Taxonomy (NCBI): domain Eukaryota; kingdom Fungi; phylum Ascomycota; class Dothideomycetes; order Gloniales; family Gloniaceae; genus Cenococcum; species Cenococcum geophilum. The sequence continues at coordinate 2,723,456 of NW_027137564.1, read as the reverse complement.
GATGGTGGTTGATACGAGTTCTGTAAGCGCTGCCTACTCGGTCGGTCGGAACCAGCGCTTGGCCAATAAAAGGCAGGGCGCACACCGTCGCTATCCTGTCCTGCTTCTTTGCCTTCCTTGGGCCTTCAGTTGGCTAAAGAACGCTCGCCGTTGGGAGTGGGGAGGGAGGCGCAGCCGCAACACTTCAACCGTTGGCAATGTCTCTCCCGGTCAAAGTTTCAACTGAAGAGTCATCGAGGAATAAAAGGGGCTTCCGACCGTCATAAACACCAAGGCAATTCCAGCCCCATTTCCCTTGACCGACGGTGTGATGCGTTGGTCTTATAGTATTCGTACCTGCATCAAAACTATAAAGTGGATGCAGCCCGAGTGGCTGCTGGTGTCCGCCTTGGTTGAGGCTGATGGCTGGGCAAACTTACTGCACAGCCGCAGCAATTTCAACAACTCACATCAGGCAACAACTCCTCCCACCATTCAGATACCACATGAAACCCGAGAAGAGCCTCTCTCAAGCTCCGTGGCTCCATGAAAGTGACGTGCAAAACGCCAAGCGTGGCTTTGCTACTTCCAAATGATCGGGACTCCGTCTCCGCCAGCCTCTATCGCCCCGCTGTAAATGTCGTGTCCAGGTTGAGCGCGGATTGATCGTAGGTCACCCTAATCGTCAATATTCGAGAACACGTTAGAACAAGGCCGCAGCATTAGCCCCAGGGTTTCCGCTGACGGCCCAATTGTACAATCTGAAGGCGAAGGAGGCGAAGCTGGATATTTCCGCTTCGAGACAGTTTGGCGATAGTTTGCACAATCCACCTCCAATCGCCACCCGATGGCTCCGCAGGACAAGGCCTAAAAAGAAGGCGGACGTTTGCAACTGGTAAGCTCAACAAGAGTGAAGCTAGATGACGATAAGGCTCTCTTCGCGCCTGATATCAGGATGAAAGTGGACCCAAAAGGGCGCCACACCGTGTTGGAGGCCTCCGCCTTATATGTTTGCCAGCATGCCCACCCACGCCGGGAAATACATAAATGCAGAGCCTGAGTCTACCCTTCCAAGCATAAATTCTACACAGCATCTTGAGATACAAAGCATCAAAGCCACTCAATATAAAGTACCATCGAGTATATCACAACCTTTTCCAAAGCCACTCAATATAAAGTACCATCGAGTATATCGCAAACCTTTTCCAAACACCCAACCAAAATGGCACTTAAACTATCACCCAACCAAACTTCCCGAAAATCGACCAACCCGCCAGGGCAGCCCGGAGATGGAGGAGCTCCTAATAGGGTGTGCATAGCAACAAAACGAAGCGTCATGTTATCCACATCGTGTGGCGAACCCAGCGGTACCCAACCCAGAGATGGTGGTTAAATAACCCTTCCAAATTTGTTAGTATGCCTTGAAAACACGCTAAGATTCCTTCTTCTGAACCAAAGCTAACATATTCTCAAGGCGATTGTGCATCCAGAAAGACTAGATTGATTCATTGAACTAGTTTAACGGCCTTCGAAGCACTTTGTCCGACTTCGGTGCTTCATACGACGGAGTTCAAGCTGGGTTAGGTCTAAGACCTCACATCCAGCTAGTTCCTAAGCACTATCTTTTACGAACAACCTGTCACTACCATCGTCATGACCATTTCAACTTTTCGGATATTCCTGCGTTTCTTCGACACCTTTTGAACTTGATTGAGCGTTCTGCATTGCATACTGGACTGGTGTTTTTGTATGGTGATTATGAGATAGGGTTTTGGGATAACGGCGAATCGGATTGGTAGGAGGATTCCTTACTCAAGGGAATGTACGGTTGCATCTCAAGGAGTTTTAAATAGAGAAAACCGTTCTGTCCCTTCGATTGGATCGACCTCGCGGTCAAGGGACTTTTGGGATGGATGGCATCACGGTATTTGTATTCAACAACAGCGTTGTATTTATCATGTACAGAAGGATGTTTGTTCTGTTGCAGGCGGGGAAGTTGATAGTGTTTGATCAGGGGAGAAGCGACAGAGGCTCGTGCCTGCGTCCCCGCTGCAGGGTATGCGTTCCTGGGTTAGATATCGGTTAGCGTCCAATCTGGAGCAGCATTATTGAAGAGTGCGCGAGATTTAGGCACGGCTTCAATACTCATCAAGTTATATGTATTCAAGCCTTTAATTTGAGACAGTCTTCAAATACACTTTCGAATTACATGCATTCTTGTGATGAGGTTTCCAAGCTCTTCAACACTTTCTTTAAGGCTGCCGTTTCAGTTCTTAGTCCAATTCTCCTGGCTTCTTGGCAGGCTCTTGCAAAGTCACGTCTCTAATTACGCCCTCTTGCGTTGCAAATAAATTCCATTTTGTTGTTCTGTTCAATATAGGTGTTGTTCTTCTCACTAATTAGGTGCGAATGATGTGCTCGAGCACGTTGTGAGGCCAGCCAGCGACATAGGCCCAGGCGACAAACTGGTCGAGACGAAGCAGTACGCTGTTACGTGATGGTAATTCCGAAAGCAGCTTTGGTTCGCAACACAGCATGATCTAGCACCGCTGCCAAACTCCGCATGCGATTTGCAGAGACTTCTCGACGGAATATCTAGGCATAAGACTGCAGACGTCCCTTGTAGCCAAATCATTTGGTCACGCTGAGCCGTCATCCTCGTGGCACTTACTATATTTTCTGGGCTGTCGCTGTTGTTGCTAGGAGCTCGGCTTGCATCATCGAGTTGAATATATCTTCTGGCAGTGTCACGTCATTTTGCGAGTGTATTATCCATACCCATTTCTTCAGTCGTGGCCTTGTTCCATTTATTGACGCGCTGTCTCTCTATTTCAGCTATTTAGCTTCGCGCGCTTTCAACATCCTTTAGAACTAGGACTACATTCTTATACGCCCATCCGGCTTACATCATGTCTCTTCGTACTCCCAGTGAAGGTCAGGGTTCAGCCGTTCGGAACTTGTCTCACGGCCGAGGCGGCGCTGGTAAGGCCTTTCTCTGTTTCCCCTCCTAATCACGTCTAAGACCCCCGTACAATACCAAATTCTACTATTTGGTAAATGTCGGGCGTCACACAATCTGTAGTCAGTCGCTACACCGAAGCTACACAGTGCCGCCTTCCTGCGACATGCCTTATTTAACACTGTAGTGCTCACTCACTCGCCAGTACAAACAACAACATATCTTACATCAATCACCAGTTTATGTTTCGTGGCAGGACAGATTCACTAATGCATGTTGTTAATAGGAAACTTTGGCAAGGAAAGTCGCGAGAACTTTACCGGGCCTAAGGACCTTGTTACTCCTACCATCAAATCCGAGCATTATACTACAGGCCGTGGAGGCACCGGAAACATTGCCAAGAACGACCCTCAACATCCTGAAATTGCTCGTGCCAGCCAAGACGTCGGGGCTCCAGTCTTTCGGGAACCTGAAGGAAGCTTTCACTACGGCCGTGGTGGAGTCGCAAATGTTGCAAAACCCAACGAGGAGGAAGCCCGTCTTGCGAAGCAGAACAATACTAGGAAGTCTCAGGAACTTGAAAGGGAGTATGGCAAGGAGGAAATCAAAGGATGGGCAGACAAAGGCAAAGAGCTCCTGGGCAAACTTGGTGCTAAAAAGTGAAGACCCTTTCGGCTTGTATGTTGCGGGGCGACCATTTAATTTGGTTTGCATTGATACCTCTTACTTTGGATTCTCCCCGAAGCGATTTTATGGAGTCAGAGATGGAACATGGGTTTTTCGCTGGGTCAACTGGCGAGGGTCAAGATATGTACCCTCGAGCAAGTCATTAATCAACCCAATTTGACCCCTATTATGGTGTCCCCCAAAAGTTTGTAAAATTTAGCACAAAATTGAAGCTCCCTTCCATCGAGGGATTGCGGATTGCTTCAAGCTATTGGACTTTCGGGGTTTTTGTTCATGCAGCATGCGTTCTCACGTCCCGATTCCATGTCCAACTGGTGCCTATGTGCGCAGTGTGGCAGCGAAGTATTTCAGAACGCTAACTCGGTCCCAAGCAAAATATCGCCAAAAGTCCAGAGCCCCGGCTGTACAGTACACCTCCGTCGCATGGATCCGGCCAAGTCAGGCGCTCGAGCAGTCAAGCCACAGCGTGCCAGGGCTGGCTTGTTCCGCCCCGCCGCGCTTGGAATGTGGCTGGGAAACCACCTGAGCTGCCCACGAGCCTTGCTTGTTAACGGCCTTACCCGCTGCGCCTTCGCGGACCTTGGCTGCCTTCCACTCGTTTCCGGCTACATAATGATCTCGCAGAAATTAACGCCATCCACGTAAAGGCGAACTGCCATTGTTATTGAATTTTTGGCTCCCAGAGCACAGGTCTACCACCCTCAATCATTCCACAAGTCAGCATCTGGTTGTGAGACATTAGAGACAGCACAGGCAATCGCGAGGACGCAATGTGTCTTGTTAAAGTTAAACAAGAAGAGGACGTTGTAGTGCCATACAGAGTAGTCAGAACACGATCACCATCTCCTCGGCGTCGATCAGCTCAGAGAATCTCTCGCACAGAAATAATCAGAGAGTCCCGGCCATCTTCGCGGCCACCCTCAGCATACATTGTTCCTGCTCCCAAACCTTCGCTACAAATTCCGGCACCGCAACCAGTACCTGTCTTCGTCAAACCTCCACCCGCACCTCCCTCGAGCCATGGCGGACCTCATTATGTGGAGGTAAGCCCGAGAAGCAGTACTACGAGCCATGATGAGTACATTGTACACGAGCGCGAAGTGCGAAGGGAGCGCCGAGACTACTCTCCAGCGCGATCTTCCGCATACGGGGACCATTCTCCACGAGGTTACGAACATTATCGTTACATCGACCCACCTGAAGAGCGCTATGCACGGCTGGACAGAAGTAGAAGTCGAGACCGGAGAAGTTACGTCGAGGACCCGCGATCGAGCTACCGCGAGACTCGGGAGAGGGTTCTCATCGTTGATGATGATGGAAGGAGGCGACGAGAGTATCGCCGATAGTTATACTCTAGCTCTTCAAAATCCAAAACTTTGCTAGAGGGCCTTCTCGAGTTTCTAATGACGGTCATGGGTCGACGATTTTATTTCCTACCCTTTTTTTGATGATATTTATGCGAGACTTGGATATTCTTGGATGTAGTTGGATTGATGTCCACTTTCTAGACTCTATAATTTATATTCATGAGACCAATAAACCATAAAGCCTTACCAATAGGCTTCAGCTCGTTTCGTCTTAGTGGTTTGTGAAACTGGAAGCGATGGGCAGACGACCACCAACTCTGAGTTTAAGTGAGAATGCAGCGTGCAGCTTACACCATGAAAAATCCCTTCCTCGACACCAAAGACATTGCTGAACCAAATTAGAGGGTCAGAAATGCCTGATATAAGTATACTGGAACCACATCATTTTGTCAAATACGGACAATGTCTATCCGCGTCTTGATCAAAGATTACCCACACCGTGCCATCGCCCTCGCGACCAGCACCCACGTCCTCATCTTGCGCCATAGTCCTACGTCGACCGAGCAGAATGGATCGCGTAATGCTTCCCAGACATCTTTGTCAAGCAACAGTTCTGGATCTGCCCGTTGCATGGTGGAATTCTCAACTGCAGACTCAGTAGACTTGGCTGAATACAGATCGCTGGGCACGCCTTCTGTGCATGGTACTTTGGGACTCATAACTGTTAATGGTGATGTTTTCCTTGTCGTGGTTAATGGTGCCTCGAAAGTTGCGACAGTGAGACCAGGAGAGACAGTGCAAAGAATACATTCTGTTGGGTTTCGTAAGTATATTTCCTTACTTAGGCTGCTATCATGTACTAGAACCCTCTGATACTAACCTTGAATTAGATTGCCTGAATAAACCTGACTATGATCATTTCCTTAACGACGAAATAAACCCATACCCCACAGATACAATAGACGATGAGGTCTTCGAGCTTGGTTTTGGGAAAGGCAAGGGAGAGCCTGCGCTGGAACACCCTTGTATGGCATTAAAGAAGCTGTTGAACAGTGGCACGTTCTATTACAGTGCCGATTTTGACCTCACACGTCGGCTTCAACAAAGGTTTGCCGAGTGATGCTGTCACATAAACGTCTAAGCGCTAAATGGTGCTTTACAGGTCCTCGGACGCTTCCACAGTCGCTATCGACAGCTTAGATGCTGGTTTTCTATGGAATTCATACATGATACAGCCCTTGGTCGATTTCAGGTCTAGGCTATCACAGCGTGAAAAAGGTGCCTTAGATGCCTCAAGGATATTAACGTCTGCAATACGTGGCTTTGCTCTTACAATAACCGTCTCTGCTTCTTCATCTCCAATACGTGCTAGCCGATCCGGATTACCCTCATCCTTGACTTTGATCTCACGTTTGTCCTGCAGAAGAGCTGGAACAAGGTTCAACGCCAGAGGTATCGATGACGACGGGAATGTTGCGAACTTTGTTGAGACCGAGACTATCTTCTGGTCTCCTTCGGGAGTCTGCTTTTCCTACGCACAGATCCGAGGCAGCGTGCCGGTTTTCTGGGAGCAAGCAACAGGTCTTCTTCCAGGGCAACAGAAGATAACCATAACTCGATCACCCGAAGCAACTCAGCCTGCTTTTGACAAGCACTTCGAAAGTCTCGAATTGAGTTATGGTGCAATCCACGTTGTCAACCTCCTGAGCAATGAAAAACCTGGCGAGTTGGAGCTGACGAATCGCTATCGTTATCACATCAATCACAGCTCTCTGAATCCTACCAACGAGGATGAGGTTTCAGGCGACCATGAACTTTTGCAGTTGACAGAATATGATTTTCATGCAGAAACTCGTGGGCCTGGTGGTTATGAAGCGGCGAGCATGATATCCCACTACATACGGCATTCTGCTGATGGTTTTGTTTATTATCTTTCAGAGGCTGAGGAGCATCCTCAAACTGGTCAAAATGGTGGCGATCAGATTATTCATCGACCTGTCACTATCTTACAGCAAGAAGGCATTTTCAGGACTAATTGCCTTGATTGTCTCGACAGGACCAACCTAGTTCAGACCATCATTAGCAAAATGGCACTCGAGGCTTTCCTCGGCCACAAAGAATTGGTTGCGAATGCGGACTTTTGGATCAGGCATTCAAGCATGTGGGCTGATAATGGAGACGTATGTTCACTCGTCCTGCTTGGAAAGTAAAGAAGGGATTTGGACTAATCCTGTCGGCTATTTCTAGGCGCTTTCGCGGATATATGCAGGCACAGGGGCTCTGAAGTCATCCTTTACAAGACATGGAAAGATGTCTATTGCTGGAGCATTAGCAGACGCCCGCAAGAGCGCAACTCGCATGTACATCAACAATTTTGCGGATAAGGGCCGTCAAAACACGATTGACATGCTTTTGGTGAGGAATGGCATTCTCGGTCTTAGATTTCTGCATGCTGATTTAGTCTTAGGGCCGGTTGATGGGCCAAGCTCCTGTCCACTTGTACGATCCGATCAATGATTACGTGGTCAGCGAACTTAATAAGAGGTAAAATCCTAATACTTACACATAGTTATGTATCGTGCTGAGCTGGGATAGATCCGCCGAGTTCTCGGAATCAGAAGTCATTCATATTCTTGTAGGGACTTTCAACCTCAACGGTAAAACTCATGGCATCAGTGAAGATCTATCAGCGTGGTTGTGCCCGCCAGTAGATCCCTCTCAACAGTGCCCTGAGATCGTGGCGGTTGGCTTCCAAGAGATTGTTGAACTCAGCCCGCAGCAGATTATGTCTACAGATCCCACCAGACGCCAGGCATGGGAAGCCGCGGTCAAAGGAACGTTGAATGAGAACGCTAAAAGGCATGGAAAAGAAGATTATGTCCTACTTCGAGGCGGGCAATTAGTAGGAGCATCGCTCTCCATCTTTGTCCGAGCTAGCGTATTGAAATACATTAAAAATGTCGAAGGCAGCCTTAAGAAGGTGAATCGACATAGTCCTATTTGTAAGCAAAACTAATGGAAGTGACAGACTGGAATGTCAGGAATGGCAGGGAATAAAGGAGCTGTAGCAATACGCATGGACTACGCCAACACACCGCTATGCTTTGTAACAGCCCATCTTGCTGCTGGTTTCGCCAACTACGAAGAACGAAATCGGGATTACAAGACTATTAGCCATGGATTACGGTTCCAGAGGAATCGATCTGTTGAGGATCACGATGCAGTCATCTGGTTCGGCGACTTCAACTACCGCATAGGCTTAACCAATGAAAAGGTTCAAAAACTCGTTCAAGTAGGAGATCTCGAGACACTGTATGAGAACGATCAGGTATGCATTTAGTAATGTGACGCTTGAGCGACGGGCTGACCCGTCTAGCTAAACCTACAAATGGTTGCTGGCTTGACATTCCCTTACTACTCCGAAGCTAGGATCACATTCCTGCCAACATATAGATATGACTTAGGAACAGACAGATATGACACTTCGTAAGTTTTGAGCAAATCTATTGCAGTCTTTTCATACTCATTCAACGTAAGGGAAAAAGCTCGAATTCCGGCATGGTGCGATCGAGTTCTGCGAAAAGGAGATAATCTACGGCAGATTAACTACGATGCGGCTCCACTAAAATTCTCCGATCACCGTCCGGTGTATGCGACATTCCAATGCCTAATCAGCAAGGTAGACGAAAAGAAGAGGGAGCAATTAAGTGGTGAAATATACAGCCAACGGCGTGCTGTTGTAGGAAACACTACAGCAAACGGCCCGCTAGAAGAAACCGACGATGAGGATCTGATTGGTTACGATTCTATCGAGCCAGGCCTGCCACCTGCCAGCTCTGATCGAAGAAAATGGTGGCTTGATAGTGGTTTGCCATTCACTCTCAATACACCGATACTAAGTATCTAATTGCTCCTAGGCCTACCTGCCCGCTCACGTGTGCAGCCTCCCAGCAACGACTTTCTTCCAAACCCAAATCGGCCATCGAACCCTTTTACTCCCTCTCCAGAGCCCGACTGGGTTGAAGTAAACCGTCTCCCAGATCGGGACCGTAGCCGCACCCTCGGCTTCCCTCCCTCGTCCAACTCTTCTACCACATCATTTGCAGCCGAAAAACCCGCCGCACGCAAATTAGCCGCGCCACCGTTCTACTCCACCCAGTCGACGTCCCTTCTAGACGAAGATATCCCCAAGCCCCTTATCCGCACCAGCACAGGCGCGTCAACCTCATCCATATCAACCTTACCCGCGCCCACTCGTTCCTCTGTCTCCCGCAAAGCCGCCCCTCCAGTCCCGAAGAAGCCTTCCCTGCTCAGCACAACAATATCCCCGACTTTAACACCAAGCCCGCCGTCCAGCGAGTCGTCCCAGCGTGACCCGCCCACCCTACCACCTCCCCGCAACGCCACCGCCGCAGTATCCGCCGGAATCTCGCCGCCGGCCTCCAGGCCACTATCATCAACATCAACACTACGCAAAATCCCGCCACAGCGGCGCGCCAGTCCGGATATAGAGTCAGAAGAGGCCGGACCGCCGCTACCACCACGACGAACAGGAACAGTGAAGGTGAGCGCGTTGATGGACGAGCGGGATGACGAGAGCTTGGAGGATCTGAAGGGGTGGGAGGTGTTGCGGCCGGTCAATTGACGCGGGTCGAGATGGCTACTAGGCCATCATCTAACGCAGTCACGATATCTAGTAAAAAAAGAGCTTTCACGATGCAAACGTGATAGACCACGAGAACTCAAAAAAAAGTTTTCCAGCGCAGGCATGCGTGCGCTCCAATCTATGCCATTGTTCTCATATGCTACCCGTGCATCATTTCTGCCGTTGCTTCTGCCGTTGCTTCTTCCGTCAAACATGCCAAAAGCCCATTTCTCATCAAAATGCGCACCTCCCCCGCTCGTAGCTGGCGATGAAACCCTGGCATATGCTTGCAAGAGTACAGAAATAAATAGTCTAGAGAGCATGACGAGAGAGGAAAAAGGATTTTACACCACCTTTACGAAACGACCTCCTCGGTCTCCTCAATGATCTCCTCAACAATCTCCTCGACCTCCTCGACGTCGCCATCGGCGTCGTTGGCCGCGACACCTGCGGCGTCGGCGGGCTCCTCGTAACCCTCTTCGATGAGCATCTCGCGCATCTGCTCGCGCCAGGCCTGCCACTCTTCCAGCAGGCGGCGGCGCTGCTCGACAACCTGCCGGTTGGCAGTGTTCTTCTTGGCGAGATCCTGCTCGTCGAACAGGCGGCTGTAGTTGCGCAGGTTCTTGCGGATCTCGGCCTGCTCTTCCTTGGACAGCAGCGTCGGCGGGCGCGGGCGCCAGAGGAGTTGCTTGAAGCGGTCGATGTGCTCTTCGCGCAGCAGCGTGCCTCTGAAGTCGTACAGATGGTAGCCGTTTTCCATCTAGAGGGCAGTTAGCTTAGGTGTTTTGAGCAGATTTTGGGGTGGGTAGGTATGGAGGATTTTGGGACAGTGGAGAGGGACTTACGTGATGCCTGAACGCGCTGGCGACAGTGGCTACGTAGCGGCCTGTGGGATCCCACTCGATGTCTGTAACGCCGTAGTGGTCTGCTGTTGCCATGAGCTGCAGGTTCGCAGTGAGATCTTTGTCCTTGTCTTCTTTCTCGTCCTTTGGCTTCTCGAAACTAAGGTCCCAGAAGTCAAGGTCGAAGCTCTGCTGTGATTGCAGTGTCGCAACGACGACGAAGCGGCCCTTTGGCGACCAGTAGATGGCATTGCTGTTCTTCTTGTCAACGGTGCGGATATGCCTGAAGTTGCCGATTACGCCGCCCTTGGCTTTCTCGGGGCAGAAGAAGGAGACGGCCGTCTTAGGGGGAACGGCGGACGCAGCGGGAATTTCACCTGTGGTGATCAGGACGAAGCGGTTTCCTTTCGGTTCCCAAGCGAAGTTGATGACGGTGTCTTTGATTGAGTCAACGACTTCAACAGGAACGCCCTTCTCTCGAACACGGAAAATCTCGAGGTTGGTAGCAAGGGATTTCTTGGATTTAGAATGTCGGTCAACCTTTACACAGACGTAGGCAGCTTCGGATTGCCAGTGTAGCTTTGCATCCGAAACATTGAAGAGATTTCGCGTTCGCACAATCTCCTTAGAGGGGATGGTCATAAGACCGACTTTCGCAGGATTGCTGCCCAATTCAGGCGTCCAGTAACAGAACAGCTGCTCATACGTTTTGATTCCATCACGGCGCGGTGTTGATGGAGCCCACTCGAAATCCATAACACCCTCGATCTTAATTGACTGCTTGTCGAGGAGGTTCATCTTCGGTAGTTCGTAGACAGAGATAGATTGGCCTTGTGTCATCCGAGCAACGTACTTATCATCGGCAGACCATTTGAATGTTGGCCACTGCATTTTCTTCTTGACTGGATTGCCTTGCTCATCCACGGTAGCGCTTGGAACGTCGATTGTGGCGAACGAACGGAGTGGCTTGCCTGTCGCGATATCCCAGATGATATAATTCTTCCCATCTTCTTCTAGTGAAAGCGATGGTACTGGGTGGTTCTCGTCGACCTGGAGGGGCCGGTGCGACCAGGTTGTGATATATTTTTCATTCGGGGAAAAGTCGACTAAATTTACTCCAGGATGGGCAAACCGCTTCTGCCTACTCCAAGCCTTGCCACCCCATAGCTGTACACCTTGCGCATGTATTGATGTGAGGAATGTGCCCAGAGGCGACCACTGCACGAAGAATTCGGTCCAGTTTTCCCTGTCCACAACGCTCTCTGGGGGATCCTCTTTCTCATTCCAGAACACGCCGACCTTATCGCCACGGTACATGGCCATCTGATCCCGCGCCTCGATGTCCCCAAGCCATGATCGCAAATGTTCCTTCTGCTGGAATGGCTCGATTGTTGGCGGGGTATGTTCCTCATCGATGCGGCCTTCGCGTCCGTAACGATCAATATCCGTGAGCTTGTTGACTGCCATGGTATGCTTCTTATCGAGAGGCGTTCCATGAAGGGCCTTAACAGCAGCGACGGCTTCGTTTGCGACGCCGTACTCAACGAATGCAAACCTATCAGATGTATAAGTGCCACCGAAATTTAATATCTGAACTAGCCAAAACATAATTACCCTTCAGTCATATTTTTCTCGTTCAACGGCATAAATACCCCATCTTCCTTGACCTTGCCCACAGTGTTCAGCTTGCGCAGCAAGAATTTGATCAGTTTTTGCTTGTTATCCTCCGGGACGATTGGCAGACCATCGACCACCACGAAGGCGTCGAGGCCTTCTTCTAATCGCACTTCATATTGTTCTTGGAGATCTGAAAAATCGATTTCCTCCTCGTCAAACCCGTCGTCGTCAATAGGTAGGTTCTCGTAACTGGGCGCCATTTTTGCTGGTATATGGTCGTCTTTGAGTCGCCGGTATATGATGTGGAATTTGGCAAGCCATCGATTTGTGCCGCAGAGCGCGCACGTGACTTATATTCAATTATTATCCAATCAGCTGTATATTTCACGTTTCTCCAAAGCGATTACAGGCAAAACTCCTTAATACGATACCGGGTATATAACGATACATTTGGTATTACGATCTACACGCCCTGATCATGCCTTTTTTGGTGTAACTAGCGATAATCTGACTTTTGGCGATATCGTTAAGCTCTACCACCAATATCGGTATAACTAGTTGTATAGGAAGGGGGTATACCTGGCCTATAAGGAGGGAAATCTATACCCTTTAGGCTTTAAGATCCATTTTTTGTTAAAGTTTTACTGCTTATTTACCCTACACGTGACTCTTGATATAACAATACCATTGGTATTACGATACATTTAGCGCCAAAACCCATATCGTACTAAGGAGTTTTGCCTGTACTACCAAAACAACGCCATAGGTACGCACGGTGCCCTCTGAGGCCTACCTCGTAGCCTCGTAAAATCATAACTCTTTACCTATAAAGCCTTCTAAGAAAAATTTGCTGTAATATTAATTATATAGAAGTTTTTAAGCTTTTGAAATATCTAAAGTTGGTGGGTTTTGGTATGTCCGAGGCTACGACGGCCTCGCCCCTTAATTTTCTCTGCGAAGCCATGGATGCACGTGACCGTCATTGTCAAATAGAATTCCGACTTGGAGCCCCATCCCACCTCAAGAACAAAACACCATGGCAACTCCAATTTCACAAGCAACATCTATCCCACGATTCCTCCTCCCTAGACTTACGTGGGCTTCAACCTCTGTGAGCCTAGCAATCTCTGTTAGCGTCCTTCAGCGAAACCAAACTCGGCGTATCACTTCGCAGTCCGTTGGCCATCCCAGACAATCTCAATTCGATTGTTCCAATGCTATCTGGAACGCTTCCACATTAAGTCGATGTGCGAGCTCTTTTCGCCATGCTTCGCCACCATCGCAATGCACGCCTATCCGTCGTAACTTTTCTGCCACAGCGCGTCAAGCTCGCGATCATCACTTCGATACTCTCAAGTTTGTTCAAAGGTTAAAGGATGAAGGCTTTACGGAAGAACAGGCTGTCGCTATGATGAAGGTCCTCAGCGATGTTATAGAGGAGAGGTAATTTAAGAGTCAGTCAATTGCCTCAATATTCACACTAATAGTCCATAGCATTCAGAACCTCACACGAACTATGGTCCTCCGCGAGGACCAAGAAAAAGCAACATATACTCAGAAGGTCGACTTCGCCAAGCTCAGATCAGAACTTCTCACTGCCGACTCGACAGAGTCCTCCCTTACGCGCGCCTCACACGAACGTTTAACCAACGAAATAGCGAAACTCAATTCGCGGCTGAGAGATGAGGTGCAGCGGACACAGGCGTCTTTCAGGCTTGACCTGAACCTTGAAAAGGGACGAATTAGAGAGGAGGCGAATGTGCAGGAGTTGAAAATCAAAGAGACAGAGACACGGATTGAGCAGGAGACGGCGGTGCTGAGGGAGAAGCTTGAGGCGGTCAAATTCTCAACACTACAGTGGCTAATGTACGTCACTCCTTTCACTTTCACGACTATGAGCTGGCATGAAATGCTAATCAGGACTACTGCAGGGGCGTTTGCACGGGAACGGCGGCTCTAATCCTAGGAGCCTGGCGTTTGCTAATGTAAGGCGCGCATGCCTCTTGAGGTCCGAAATTAGGAGCGACGCACATGGCATGCCCTACATTGTAGTGGACATCAGAAATGTGAGATTTTGATAAAAATACCTAGCTTCACTGGTGGACTTGTTGATCGGACAACGTTCAGCCAAAATCCCTGCTGGCTCGATCATCGTGCATATGAAGCCGGTGCTACGACATCATGACAGTCTTGATTCGATGACAGTGGCCTTGCCAGATGGGACTTTTTGTGAAGCATACCGTAGGTAAAAGTGTTGATGTCCATCGAAGCCCAAAGTCGCGGGAGTCCTAATGACTTGGGCCGATATGTCAGTTGCGCTGTCCTGAAGGTACCCGGTCCTGGCTCGGTCAAAAGCAAGCTCCCCTAGGGCGCTCGGGTACCATCCATTGCTTGACCAACTGTACCGAATGTACTCCGAGATCTAGAAGGGCGGTGGTAAGAGAAGTCTAAGCCAGGCTCCGAGAGGTCGGGTTATGGTGGTCTATACCTTGCCCGAAACATGATAATACACAATACTGCGCCCTTGGAATCCAACGAATCACAGGGGTGAAGTTGGGGACGTCTGCTGGCTTCTTCCAAGTTTTCCGAGCTGCCTCCACAGCAAATTGGGATGTGATTGGCGCATCGAAAGCAGCCAGAGACCACGGCCCCGGTTGGTCGGCAAGGTTTCGTCAGCCATAGCCAGAAAGACCGCCTTGCCCGATTCAATAATGTGACTGGTGTGACAGACGAACATGGGAGACTTTGGAGCAGGGAGAGCAGGGCAGAGCAGGGAGGAGCATAACAAGACAACAAACGCACCAAACGACGCCTGCGATGACGCCTGCGCCCACGCCTTAGCACCCTGTGATGTAGTGTCGCAGCCTGTTCTCACATGTTCTTTTCAACGATGTGCAAACCCGCATCGGCGGCAAGGAGGTTGGTGCTGGCGTAGTTTCAAGCCCTTTTGAATGCCATTTCCCGCCCTGAGTGAATGTATTAGACAGCTGGCAGCCCACCGGTGAAGGTTGAGTGCAGCTGGGTGAAGTTGTTGTGTCTTGCGCTCTGGATCAACGACGGTCACTCTGCGCGGGCCTCGCTCGTCAAAAAGCGGCAGGCTCCCAAGCCAGCGAGATCCCCAAAACACTTCATCTTCCATCACCAAACTCCCAGACCGCCTATCGTAAACCCACCACAACCCCAACCCTCTCCTACTCCCTTTGAAAACACTCTTCTCCACCTCCCATTATTTACCATGGCCAATGAAGTAAGTCCTCTGCCATCCGTACCCCTTGCCCGCTGCTCACCTTGTCGGTGGGGGATGCCCCTCTGGCGCTTGTCATGGCACGATAAAACGTCAACAGATCGCTAACATGACTCCCAACATCTAGCGCGAGAGGTACGATTGCATCAAACCCGTCTATAGTGTGAGACTCCAGGGATTGACTTTACAACAGCAAGACTTTCCTGGCGCGGCTCTGTGAGCAGGCTGAACGCTACGATGGTGAGTGCTAGCCCCGTCAATCCCTTGACCATGGCTCGCGTGCTGACTCTTTTCGTCTGTAGAGATGGTCACATACATGAAGGTTAGTAAATACACACATGCCGATTGAGTAGAGCACTCGACTAATCCATTATTACAGGAAGTTGCGAAGGTATGACGAACCCAACACTTCCGATCACGCCAGCGCCTCCCTGCCCAATAGTCACCTCCCAGCATGCCCTAACCACAGACAACAGATCGGCGGAGAATTGACCGTGGACGAACGTAACCTACTGTCCGTCGCCTACAAGAACGTCGTTGGCACCAGGCGCGCGTCATGGCGCATAATCTCTTCGATCGAGCAGAAAGAAGAATCCAAGGGTTCCGAAAAGCACGTTGGCACCATCCGCGAGTACCGTCAAAAGATTGAGACCGAGCTTGAAAAGGTCTGCCAGGATGTGCTCAACGTTCTCGACGAGTCACTCATCCCCAAGGCCGAATCCGGCGAGTCTAAAGTCTTTTACCACAAGATGTACGTGCGCCCGGACCAATCCAATCCTTCGTAGATGCGATTGATACTTTTTGGTCTTTCGTCCCAAAACTCACACCATTGGTGCTGTAGGAAGGGTGACTATCACCGTTATCTTGCCGAATTCGCGTCTGGAGAAAAGCGTAAGGTCGCTGCCACTGCGGCACATGAGGCGTACAAGGTATGATGCAATAACAAGTACTTTCCCTAGACTAGGTAAACTAATGATTGTGCACAGACTGCTACCGACGTTGCCCAGACGGAGCTGACACCGACGCACCCAATTCGTCTCGGTCTTGCCCTGAACTTCTCGGTATTCTACTACGAGATCCTGAACTCGCCTGACCGCGCCTGCCACCTTGCCAAACAGGCATTCGATGACGCCATCGCAGAGCTCGACTCACTGTCCGAGGAGTCATACAGGGACAGCACTTTAATCATGCAGCTGCTCCGTGATAACCTTACTCTCTGGACATCTTCAGACGGCGCGGAAGCCGAGCCCGCTGGCGAGGCACCGAAGGAGGCCGAGAAGCCGGCAGAAGTCAAGGAACCTGCCCCAGAAGCAACTGAGGAAGCACCTCCTGCTCCGGCTGCGGCCTAAATTTGCACAAGTGGTCAATCTTCACGACTATCCGTTTCCTTGTCCAAACGAGCCGGGACAACAATCTGTTTAGATCTTCTCACTGGAGACATCTCAAAGGACGGTTACGGCAGGAACAAGATCGTCGGGTCGTCAGGCGCGAGTCTATTGGAGTTTGTTTCCTTGTCTTGAAAATTGGTACAGTACACTAGCGGTTCAGGATTTACCCACTCACACGAATTGTCATGTCTGTTTTACCTTTCCCTAGTACCTGTTTTTTTCCCCAATCTCACTGGTTCCCATTTTGTTCTCGAGTCGAGCCTCCCTTTGCTTTTGCAATCCCTTTTATTCCCAAACCTACTAAATCCCTACAAAGTGGAAGGATGGATGATATTACTGTAGTGGTTTATGGAGCGGCGTGAGTGAGGGCAGCCGGTATTTTATGATGCCTTCTCTTTACTCTTTTGTCATGTATGCTGCACTTTAGAACAAACTGCTAGAGACCTTTCCACGAGACCTTGCGTGCGTGGTCGTGATATGCCGGAGACGTCTTCAGGACGGAAGCTACGGAACGGTAATGCAGCAGCAACAGAGGTTGAATTCAGCTCACGCGAGAGGAATTCACCACTCTATCTTCAAAATAACAATTTGCGAGATTTGCTACCCACTATTTCGTATCCAATATCAGGGACTGCTATTCTACAAACCTTTCCATATCTCCATCGGAATTGACGTGACGCCGCCGATGGTCGGCTCATCTCGCGCCCCTTCTCCCGGTGTCCCCACGAAAAAAAATCCCACCCCACGTCCAGGCTCGTCCCTCTAGACCAAGCAATAACCACCGCAGCGCCATTCCAGTCACCAGAATCCTGCAAACGCGGGAACAATGATACTGCGATAATCTCATGCGCAGCCGCTGTACACACATTAACTTGCTTCCTATTTACAAAACCAGCCAGCGCATCTATCTACCTCCCTCTCTACCAACCTACCGGCCTCCTACCTACCTCATACCTCTCTACCTCCCTACCTACCTGCCTCTACCGCAACTCCCCATCCCCACCACCATAGCCGTCCTCCATCCCGACCAACGCGATCAGCCACCAAAAAGCATGGCCCCCCAACAGAACCACTACGCCGTCCTCGCGCTCCCGACCCCCTCACGCTCCGCCCTCCCCTCCGGCACCAGCGCCGCCGCCCTCTCGCCGCGCGAGCTGAAAGCCGCATACCGCGCCGCGCTGCTGCGCTGGCATCCAGACAAGGCAGGGACGAGGGTGGGGGTGGGGATGGGGGTTGTAGAGCCCGGAATAGGGAAGCGCGAGGCGGGTTTGGCAGGGGATAGGGATGCGGATGCGGGTGCGGATGCGGAGGGTGATGAGATGAGGGGGGTGATGGGGAAAGGGGAGAGCAGGCGGGAAGGGAAGGCCCGGGGCCCGTCCGTCGATGCGATCACGGCTGCGTACCGGGTGCTCAGTTCGGCGGAGGCGCGGCGGGCGTTCGAGAGGGGGTTGTTGGCGCGCGGGGCGGTGGGCCGTAGTGGTGGTGGTGAGGCGGGGTGGGATGCGGATGCGGATGCGGGGGCTCATGTTGGGCTGGAGATTATGGATCTGGATGATTTAGCGTGGGAGGAGGGGGAGAGTGGCGAGGGGGTTTGGTGGAGGTCGTGTCAGTGTGGGGAGGAGAGGGGGTTTGTGGTGCGTGAGCGGCAGTTGGTGAGGGAGGAGGAGGCGGGAGGAAGGGAATTGCTGGTGGGGTGTGTGGGGTGTAGTTTGTGGTTGAGGGTTGGGTTTGAGGTTGTGAGCGAGGGAGAGGAGAATGGGGGGTGAAGGGGAGCGTATGTCCCGTTCTAAGAGCAACAACCGTGAGGACCGGGCTAGGGCATGGACAACCTATACTGGTGTTCCAGGTGGTTGGGTCCTGAGGTTGCTTCATAGTTCGATGAGGCAAAAGAGATCACTTCTGCTGAGCCAGGCGAGGACCGCAGTTCAAGGGCAGGTCAGGAGCAGTTATAGAGAGATACTGGACTGACTAGCAAGAGATTAAGCAGGGCGATCAAGCTAACCAGCAGCGTTGCAGAGGAATGCGATATCAAGATAACAAAACACAAAGCTATTCTAGCCACCTCATTTTTGGACTACTGCGGAGGAGCCCGAAATCCAATATAAATCCACCAAAAGCAGATGGAAGGTCTCTCGACACCGGCACACCACAAGGTCCGAAAAGGAGTAATGACTGTAACGCCCCAGCCACCAGCCACCAGTCTTACCAGATAGATCAAATACAAAGTCCACCACAAGAAATGGTGTTTAAAATGCCACCGCTGCATCATTCATACATGCTGTTCTTGACTTCATAGACTCGTTAACGTCGTCTGCGCGGCATGTTCCACGCGCGTGTATGCGATGTCACCATAAAACACCGAAATTTTACGTATTTGATTGGAGATGAATATGGAAATGCTCCGCTAGTAAGGAGGGTGAGTATTGAAAGTAGACATTTGATAGCTAAGTAGCCTTGTGTTAAGCAAACTAAGATGCGATGCGAAGCGAAGATTTAAGGTTTTAATTTTTAAGAAGGCAACCAGAAAGATAGTAAAAATTGGGCCACAAGGCGTGAGGTATATTGTGTTTGGTTCGCGGTGCAGATTTTGATACGCTGCCGTCTGTTGAGATAATCGGCTGCGAGAACTTTTCGTTAGCTCTTATCTCTTCAACGCGAAATGACCGACACGTACTGTTTTCTCTGACTAGAATCGAGACTTCGCGCGCGAATTGTATAGCTCCCGGATCCTTCAGCTTGCTCATCCAGTCTTGCTCACTATCGCGAAGTGGGTTGTAGCCCCGGTTATACTTCCATCGGAAGATGCCCATGATGAAGGAGAACTTTCCGTCGATATCTTCGCATGTGGCGTCGGATTGTGCCTCTGCGTCCTGGACGCTCATCTCATGAGACGCAGCTTTTGTCTGTGTAACTAGGTGAATTGTTTTCTGGTTATCCTCATGCGCCATGGCTAGGCCCAGAACAGCACAGAAAGCAGAAGTCCATTTATCGCAGCCCTTGCTGCTTTTGAAGATTTGTTGCAATTTATTAAGCACGTTCGTCATGATGGTCTGGTGCAGTCGGCAGAAGAAGTATTTCAGCTGGCGGTTTGTCATGCGCGGTGAGCAGAAACTGGCGTATACCCCTGGTATGTAACTCCGCAGTTGCCTAAGGCTCTGCTCTTTGGTTTCTTCTTGGATCGTGAGGGTATGACCCATGATATAAGTGACCACGATGAGTCGGAATACTTCCTTAAGCAACTTAACCTGTACTATCGTTAGATACTCAGTTGTTCATGTCGGAAGCACATCACTCACTTCATCGTCGGCTTTCGGTCTCAGCCTTGCCATCATGAGGAAGAGCGTCCGTTGAAAGTCATTCTGTTCTTCGGCAAAGCAGGCGTACGCAAAGGGCCCCAGGTAGTTATCAACAATGTCGTTAATGTATCGATCATATCTCTG
This sequence comes from Cenococcum geophilum 1.58, assembly GCF_001692895.1. Lineage (NCBI taxonomy): Eukaryota > Fungi > Ascomycota > Dothideomycetes > Gloniales > Gloniaceae > Cenococcum > Cenococcum geophilum. The sequence goes on along the minus strand of NW_027137564.1, from coordinate 2,703,348 downwards.
CTCATCCTTATGGTTGAGCTGGATCATTCCCAGTGGCGGCGATGACTTCTGCACGCGAATGCATTTCCCGGTTCGCGTGTCAGTTGTGTACTGAAATTGCTGCAATAATTCCTGTGTTTTAGGTGCGAACTCGTAGACTTTACAGCTGATGTACGGAAGTCCTTGCCCACACGTCAATCGAAGAGTCACTTCCACGTTGCTCCACTGCCGGATATGCAACGCAACAAAGTTCGTAAGCTGACTGTTTTCGTGCATTGATGTCATGATACCTGATTTACATGATTAATCTACTGCCCGCAAATACGCAAGGACGGTCATACTTGGAAGGAAGGATGATACAAGCTCCCAAAGGCGGACTCGACTGCATCCCAATCCGCATTCCGCGTTTGGCCTTTGCGAACGCTTCAAACAGCGATCGCAGGTATCACCCGGACCACACTAAAGGCACCGGTCAACCAATAATAATTGAAGAAGAGTTTCAACCAAAGTCTTACTTTATCTCTCTGTAAGACGCAGTGCCAACACGCTACGACTTTTCTCATGTCATGCGCGTCCTTTGCCACCTCGGGCTTCAAGTGCGAGCCTAATTGTCTACCACCAGGTCTATTTATTGACGGTCTTTGAGTGCGGGGGGCAGGAGGATCCAACCCATATAGAATCGAGTCTGATAAGTTTTGTTGCTGCAGAGCATGACTGTTTTGGGTTGGGGTTGGTGAAGGCGTGTTATGGAATTGTTCAAGTGCTGGGGTCGTATCTACCGTAGATCCTGGATCTGAAGCCTGGTAGGAAAAGACTCCATCAGAGAGTGGGCTCGGAATATTAACGAAGGGGCTTGTGGGGGCCTGGTATGGAGAGTGCCATGCGCCAACTGACGTAGCTTCTGGAGATGTTTGCCCTCGTGGTACTTTGACATAACCGTCCGAAAACATGCTAGATGAGTTTCCTAGTGAATAATTGGCGGGAGATGTGTTGGGTATAGATAATTGCAGTTCCATCGGATCCCCGTAATATTGACTCTCCAAAGATATGCCATCTGGGGAATTCGATGATAACATATAGTTGAAGTTGGAGGAAGTGGGACCGACATGAGCCATGTAGGAGATATCTGATTCCGGGTCCCAGATAAGGGAGTCAGATCTGGGTACATCCGAATTTGTATGCTGCCTTACGGAAGACCAAGGGTCGTGTTGAGACGGTTGTTGGGTGAAAGCTGTTGCGCAAAGCTGGTTGTAAGGTTGACTTGAAATCAGTTGGGATATACCACTAGGAGGGGCATGCGACGGCAGATTTGGAGTATAGTATGCCTGGGTATCTGAAGGCTCCATCAGCATTGTGATCCAAAGATAAGCTTGTTGATCTGACCTTGACTGAAACAATTGTTAAAATATTCCATTTCCTGAACGGAGACATCCATAACTCCGGCCTGGCCTTGCCTGGATTGTGGCGATGTACCACCATGTTGGTAAAAATTCCTTACAGAAGGTGCAAAATCCTTTGAGTCTCGCTCAAATATATCGTCGTCGGGTGTTCGGACTGAGGTCGGAGAGGTAGACAGACTTTCCGCAAGCTCAAGTTCGCTCCATGCCATATCTTCAGACGTATAGGGAACTTCCTGGTTGCAGAATCCATCAAGGAGGTCGATGGTCGATGAATAGTCGGGATGATTAACCAGCGATCCCGTTGGTGTCTTCGAACCATCCGCATTGGAAAAAGGAACGTCTAATATAGGATAATTGCTCGATGAATACTGCGCAAAACGCTCATCTTTGCCATTATGCCAAATTTGATATTCCGGAAGAGCCATTGTGGTCAAAAAAAGGATGAGGGCAACCTCTCGGGAAGATTAAGGGCTGCGCATTCGTCGGCTGCCTCGCGGGCTGCCTTGCGAGGATCCTGCGCGGTCCTCAGGACCTAATCGACCAGCTGAGTTTCTCGGTCTACAGCTCCACGTTTATGGTTTATGAGGAGCCCAAAATGCGGTGTGGTATCAAACAGCAGTCGGGTATGAATGAGAATAGCAAGGTTGGGCAACTGAAACCGCAAGATCGACCATCCAACTATGTGGAGGAGAGGGCTAGAAGATGAATTGCAAGCGGCTGAGATGGCCTTACCAAGCCGTAGCCCGGCTGGTACCACGAATACTGACGGCTGCATATATTCCGGTGAAGCCCTCCCCTGCGAATAACTGCATCTATCTGTATGCAGGCCATTCGGACAGGACAGGATGAAACGTGAAGCTACCTCCAACTCTACCGCCAACGCTACCGCCTTCGAGTCGCTCTGTAACTTTTTGATAAGTACTGAGGGCGAGAAGCAGAGCAAAACATACCACCGAAGACCTTTTTATCCTTTTCTACTTGCGATCTTCGCCATCGCATCGACGAACGTAAAGCGCTCATTGCGCCAGAGGAATGCCCCAACCCCTCCCACTAATAGGAAGCTGAAAGAACGTCTAGGCATGCACGCACAACGCAATCCTGCATTACGCCAATCATGCCATGCAGCTCCTTCCTCGTCAAGTTAACTCGTGCAGAAGACTAAGTCACGAGCTTTCCGCCGCGGCTCTTCGCCTTTCACCGGAAGCGTGGGGTAACGTTAGTACAACAATCGACAGTCCGTTGCTTCTGCGTAGATAGTCTAGCAAATCGATTGCATCCACCGCCAGATGACCTACCGGATGCCGAGCCGGTCCGCCAGCAAAATAATATATAACTAAACTCACAACGACCTTTTATCTAAAGAACAACAACTAAACAGCATGCACCTCTAGACTTCCGGTCATGACAGAGCCATGAGCATGCACATTGTTAGGCTTCAGGCAAGTTATCATGGTTGACAGGCTTCATTATTACGCCGGTCAGCGAGTCTGTGTCCTTAGGAATAAAGTCCCCGAAAGTATTGGACCACAAACATTCTTACTCAATCAGCATCGCGAGGACTCTTTCCCTCGACTATGAGCCTTGTCCAAATTCGAACCACTGGGGGTGGAATATTGGCACAGAGTGAGGCTTAGCCTCACTTGTAAGGCTGCCTCCCCCACAGCCATAGTCCACCGCCATCCACAGCTGAATATGTATGATACCGAATGCCTACACTTATGAACATCCTTTTATCAATACTCTTTCGTTATTGCTTTTTTTCAGCCCATCCTTTACGCCGCTGAAGCATCCATTCAATTTCCGGTACCCTGGCTGTGCATTCCATCCTAAAACAACCATATAATATTCTTTTTATATCCAGTTCAGAGGTGCTTAAGATACTCATACAAGATCTACATAGTGTAAATGGAACTGAACCAATGATCCCTCACATGGACCCGGTTATCAACGGCATATGGGATATGAATCAGCTTCGCCTGTGCGATTGCCTACCACAACATTAGTTCCTTGTTACCAGGCCAAAATCATGGTCCACTTATTTTATACAAATGTCTCTTTCTATCCTATCATATTTGCATTCGTGGGGAGGTTGGCTCGAAATGTTCTTGTGCCGCAAGGCTATGCCAATCATGCACAGCCTGAAATCTCTCCAATACAATGAACTCCCAAGCGCTAAAAACAATGATTGGCCCAGACCACTTGCGACTTCAATTTGAAGATGCTTGTCGTCTGATATGCACCAATTGATTGCTCGATTTTACGCTTGAACGAGACGTCGTACGTTCCCGTAGTTGCACGGCATCGCCTTTAACACGTGTGCGGCGATGTGTGCCTTTTTTTTTGGAAATCACGTGAAGAATATGTGGGCATAATGACTTCATTGCTCATAATACAAACCCCTCTCTCTGATGTCAAATCGCTGTATTACCAATCCTCGCATTTTTTTGTCGCTACTAGCAGCGTACCCATTGCATGTAACAGTATGGCTCCACCAGCACCGCGGGAACGAGGTCGGCCATTTCGAAGAGGGCTTGGTTTCAGTGAAAGGGGAGGTGGCAGAGGTGGCAGTAGCAGAGAAGTCGAAGAAAACAGAGGCAGAAAGCTCAATGCTTGTCGACAATTTCAACAAACACGGAACTGTCGGTTCGGAGCCCAATGCAAATTCTCCCATGACCTATCCTCGAATTCCAATAGCGTAGGATCAAGACCGTTTCGAGAAACGCCAGAGGAAACACCGGAACAACAAAGAGCGAAAGCCGACTATAATTCTTGGAAGAGAAATATCAAGAATCTACCAGTGCCAAATGATACTAGGACGATTGAAAGACTATGGAGCGGCGCTCTGGATATTCTAAATGATGACGACAGAGACTGGAAGCAGATGCTTCCACGAGACCTTGACGACGATGACAAATACGGCCGCGACCACATTCGGGCTTTACTAACTATGGTAGCCAACAATCATGGCTCCAGTCAATTCGTCAAGCTCTCTCGACCGTTCCTTCTAGTCATTACTCACCCAGCATTGTTAGACTGCTTGTCAGTTGACACATACGTTGGAGGTCTGTACAATTTCATCAGTGGTAACCATGGGACCCGAGCAATTCCTTTCTTCCAACGTCTCAGCAACAGCTTGCTCGAAGAATATCTCGAAGCCACAGTCTCTACATCAACGGCAACCTTAGAAACAACACTCATCGCTATGGCGACCGCGCTTTGTGAGCTGCTCAGAAGAGAGCAACGGGCGACTTTTAACGAGGAGCTTCCAGATTTACTCAATTCACTGGAGAACATTGCAGAGATTACTCGCGCCGATAGGCAGTCTATGGCATTTCAGATCGTCACTAATCGAATTGGAGAGCTTCGAGCAATGGTAGCACGGGCGAACGGTCTAGTCAATCACACGGAGGAGCCACAGTTGAAAGGTATCTCAACTACGGTAGTGACCTCTACATATCCTCGAGATGTTGTACTACCGCAAGGGCGACACGATAACGACAACATGGACATTACGAAGATCAATATCCTTCCAACTGAGGACGAAATTCGGAGCAATCATCCAGAATTTCTGCCTTCTACTGACCTTGATCAGCCTCATTTCCTCGCTGATCAAGCCCAGCGTCACCTTGATACTCACTTTCGCCTACTCCGTCATGATATTTTTGGTGAATTGAAAGAGGCGCTTGGAGGATTGATGCTTGCAGTAGAGAACAACTCAACCTTGCTTGATAATTCGAAGCTTAGTGTTGGAAACATACGAGCTTACCCTTATCCCAAAGCTCAGATCAAGCATATCTCCTTCGATCATCGGCAAGGATTAGAAGCCCAGATATCTTTCCCTCACCCTTTACTTCTACGTAAAAAATCACTCCCGGAGAAACGTAAGTGGTGGGAAGATTCGAAGCGCTTAGAAGAAGGTGTTTTACTATGCTTTGTCTCACTCAAAAATGCAAAAAGCTCGCTCTTGTTCTTCACGACCAGTAGAAAGTGTACAGATGCGAAGAAAAACTGTAGTCTCGGCTCTCATGACAACCAAGCAAGTATCTCCGCAAAGCTTGCTACTCTTCGACAGGACGACGTAGAATTGATGACCCATTTGAGTTGTCACAATGTACGAGGGGTTCTCATTGAGTTCCCAGGTGTTCTGCTGGCGACTTTCATTCCAATCCTCGAAAATCTCCAGGCTATGCAGAAGCTGAGCCGATTGCCATTCCGTCAGTGGATTCTTCCCGATCGAATTTCTACTCAGGGAAGTAGTTCGAAGCACCTAGAGATTCCACCGCCGCTTTATGCACGAGGCCCAAACTTCGAGTTCTCATTACAGAAAATTTTGAAGGACCCCGGTAGCAATGCTCTTATGAGTCCAAGAGAGTCAGTCAACAATGAAGCTATCATTGATCAGCTGAGTGCCAGAACAGAGCTTGACCGTGGGCAATGCAAGGCCCTCATTTCGGCACTTACCCGCGAGTTCGCCTTCATTCAAGGTCCACCGGGTACCGGCAAGTCCTTCCTCGGTGTCCGTCTCATGAGGGTGTTGTTAGATTGCAAGAGGAAAGCTCATTTGGGACCAATAGTTGTTGTGTAAGTTATACACTCGGATTTAGGGCTGATCACTAATTATTTGTGAAGCTGCTATACCAATCATGCATTAGACCAATTTCTGGAAAATCTTCTCGATGTTGGCATTGAAAAGATTCTTCGAATGGGAGGCCAAAGCCACTCCACTAGACTAGAAGGCAAAAATCTGCGTGTAGTTTCTCAGGGTGAAGGCAAGACTAAATTCGAAGGTTATACTGTTGCAACAATTTACAAGGAACTCGAACATCTAGAAACGGCGATCAACTTAGCTCTCGATGAGCTACATGACGTAGAGAAACGGCAAGAATGGCCTAATTTCAAAAAACATCTTGCCAATAATTACCCCACCATACACTCCAAGTTCTCTCGTATTGACAAAGACGGTTTTGAGACAGTTGGTAGAGAGCCTTTTGACCTTTGGAGGCCAACCGGAAAGCTACTAGGCAAATCGAATAGTTCGGATCAGTCAGAACAGGCCAACTCGACATCAACAATACAGCAAATACTAGTGTCAGCAAATGCAAACATTTATTCACTATCACAGCGTGATAGGGTCCGTCTCATAGAACATTGGATCCAAGAGATTCGCGAAGATGTGACAGACCGTCTCTATGAACTGGTAAAAGAGGCCGATGGCCTTCGCAAGAAATTGGCTAACATACATGACGACGTTGACCGACGAGTTCTCCAAACGGCAGATGTTATTGGTGTTACAACAACCGGTCTAGCAAAAAGGATTTCTACCCTCAAACATGTCAAATGCAAGGTGGTTATATGCGAGGAAGCTGGGGAGGTTATGGAACCACATATGATATCTGCTTTACTACCCAGTGTCGAGCATTTCATCCAGATTGGTGACCACGAACAACTACGTCCTCAGATAAACAACTATAGCCTATCCCTTGAAAACCCACGCGGTTTACCATATCAGTTGGACCGCAGTCAGTTTGAGCGACTTTCAGTCGGAGAGCGAGGAAGGCCTGCATTTCCAGTGGCGCAACTAAATGTGCAACGGCGCATGAGAGTACGAAAATCCTTCCTGATGTTGTTGGTATGCGTAAAAATGTTTTCTGGCTCGACCACGATAACGCCGAAGAAGGTTCGCACGAAGATATACATCAAAAGTCGCATAGCAACGTCTGGGAAGTGGAAATTACACACGCACTTGTTCGGCATATCGTACGTCAGGGTGTCTACAACAGTAACGATATTGCAGTGTTGACACCATACACTGGACAGTTGCAAAAGTTACGAACAGCGATGCGTAATGACTTTGAGATCGTTATCAGTGAGCGTGACGAGGAGGCGCTTGAGAAAGAAGGGTTCAACGCCGAAGACTCTGGATCAGAAGGCGAACAGACGAGCAGCCAGGTGAGCTCTAGGAGCAAGCCACTAGAGAAGAAGAAGTTGAGCGAACTTTTACGAATATCTACAGTCGATAATTTTCAAGGCGAGGAGGCCCGGGTCATTATCGTGTCATTGGTTCGAAGTAACAAGAGAAAAAAGGTTGGATTTCTTAGGACTACTAATCGTATAAATGTTCTTCTCAGTCGGGCACAACACGGCATGTATCTCATCGGTAACGCCGACACATACTCCGACGTACCCATGTGGGAACGGGTCATCAGTGCGTTGCAATCAACGGATTCAGTTGGCAAGGCTTTTGGTCTTTGCTGCCCTCGACACATGGATATAGAGATGGAAGCCTCCCAGCCCGATGACTTTGCCAAACTCAGCCCTGAGGGCGGATGCCAACTTGCTTGTGATAGACGCCTCCCAGACTGCGGTCACCGATGTCAAGCTAGATGCCACTCTGAGAGCATGCACCAAGTCTTCGCATGCCCACAGCCTTGCCAGCGCCTCCACAAGCCGTGCAATCATAGTTGCCAGAAGAAAACCTGCGGCGAAGACTGCGGTCCTTGCATGGTTCGGTGGGACAACATACCTCTTCCGTGCGGCCATTCGAAAAATGGCGTTCAATGTTTCCAGTTGCAAGATCTCAGAAAAATCGTATGCAAGGTTCTCGTTCACAGGCAGGTTCCAGGCTGCAAGCACATTGTGGAAGTCCCGTGCTCGCGGGATGTCTCAGCTGAATCCTTTAGCTGTCCCACGGCTTGTAAAACGAATTTGGCGTGTGGACATCCATGTCCAGGCACCTGTGGTCGATGTAATAAGAAAGATGGGGATGGTCAGCCAATTGCTAAGCATTTCTCATGTACGAAAACCTGTGGTCGGCGATTTGGAACCTGCAATCACAATTGTCCGAAACTTTGTCATAGCGGCAGTGATTGCGGCCCATGTTTTTCAGCTTGCGAGGTAAGAGCGTTAGTTTCAATTCGTAACATGCTAGGAGTGAAACCCTGCTAACGGTAAAAAGGTTCGATGTGCACACTCCCGATGTACCCAGCGATGTCATCAAGCGTGTGCTCCGTGTGTGGAGAAATGCACTTGGTCTTGCGAGCATAAAGGGGATTGTACCATGCCGTGCTCTGCACCATGTAACCGTCTTCCATGCAACAAGCGCTGTTCAAGAAACCTTTCCTGCGGCCATCAATGTCCTGGGATCTGTGGCGAAATATGCCCAGAAAGCTATTGCCATACATGCTCAGCTAAACAAGATGCTCGAGTGGATATGCTCGAATTCAAATCGTACGGTGAGATTGACCTGGATGAAACGCCTATCGTTGTTCTCGGGTGCGGCCATTTTTTCACTGCGGAGACCCTGGATGGCCATATGGGAATGTCAGAGGTATATACGATTGATGCATTGGGAGAATTCACCGAACTTCGGGACATGTCTAATGAGCTGGCTATTTCGATACCTCGCTGCCCCGATTGTCAATGCGCGGTTCGACAGTATGCAACCCAACGCTATAACCGGGTAATAAATAGGGCTGTGATTGATGAGTTGTCGAAAAGATTCCTCGTGACCGGAAAGGAAGAACTTCGCGGACTGGAGCTGGAAATTAAGAAAATGGAGCAAGATTTAGAGGTCTCCAGAGATGAGATCACCAAGTCGCTTCACCCAAAACCAATGTTTACATATTCTGTTGAGAAGGTTACTCCTGCACAAGTAATAGGGATTACCAAGAAACTCCAAGGACGACACGAAAAGGTTAGGAACCTTGAAAAGAAAATCAAGTCCTTCCGCGACAAGGTTGCCGAAGAAAACCAGCCGGCACAAAAGCTTCATAACGCTACTATCCACGCTGCCAGACAAAGAAGTATTGACAGTCTAATGGCAGATTTGAATGTCGTTGATAAAGTACCAGCTGTTCCGCGCGACCGCCGGATAACCCTTGGCGCCAGATTGGCGAAGATTAAGATGGAGCATATTGCACTGGTCGACAAGTTCAGCATTGCCCAAGAAGTCCGGTCAGCACAGTTAAGACAGCCTGAGATATCTATCAAGATGCCTGGCGGGGTTCCCAATCAGCTCGCCAAGCTATTCTTTCAGACGTGCAGGACCTTTACCAACGACTGTGATGCTGAGAATCTACCGAAACTCGCGGTTGAGGCCTCCATTTACTACTCAAGGATTGCATTGGCAAACGAAAATTTCTGCCGTTCCGCTAATGTGGACGTTGAACATGCCTCGAAGTACGTAGAGACAGCCAAAGAGTTGTTGACAAAGGCGGAGGAGTTATGCAAACAGCCATTCCAGAACGCAAAGGAGTTGCGCAAAGCCGTAGAGCAGTTAATGAAATTGCTTCAAAGGCAGTGGTATGAGGAGATTACTGCGGAAGAAATTGCCGCTATCAAGAATGCGATGGTCAGTGGCCCGGGAGGGATTGCTACCCACTCTGGTCACTGGTATAACTGTGTAAATGGGCATCCGGTAAGTTTAGAGAATGTTCATCCACTTTTTCTGGTTTCTGACTCTTCAATAGTTTGCGATTGGTGAGTGTGGTATGCCGATGCAACTGGCTCGGTGCCCTGAGTGCGGAGAACCCGTTGGTGGACAGAACCACCAGGGAGTTGCGGGGGTAACTCGTGCAATGAATATGGAACACTAGGTTCTTGGCAATTATGTGGGTCTTGGGAATCTCTTTGTGTTAATGGGTCGTTGGGGGGGGGAGGGTTTCTGTAACAGTGCAGTGTGGGAGAATTGAATGAGCGACTTGATTGTAAATCTATGGGTATCAAGTGGTATAAATACATGAAATGGTAGCTGAAATGGGAACAGTGATCTGCAAGCAATATTGATCTGCGATCAATATATTGGGTGGCGTTGAGGCTGTCTCGGCAGCACCGTAGTCGGTTACAGTTTCGGTACATACTCTGTAGCAGTTGGTTATCTGCAGGCATTCTGTGTCGTTAAAGGGATAAATTGGGATCCGGGTATGGGTCTTTGGCATTTTAAATTCGGGGACATGGCTAGATGAACATAAGGAGTTATCTTATACGCCGCTGAGATGTGCACTTGATTTTGGGTGGTCTCCTTCTGCCCTCATGAATGACTTCGGATACTCCAGGGAAATAAAGGTCTTCTATTATATGTAACGTTGTGAGAGACTTTAGATCTCACCAAAATTCACACGGCGTGATGAGGGCTCAACGAATGGCCGCTCATGTGGACGACTTTCTTAACAGTGCATGTGATAATCCGTTCCAGAAACATCTTGTATTGAGGATCTGGGAATCAAAATCTGCAGGTTACTTTCGAACCCGAGACTTTTGGAAGAGTCATAAAGTAACTGGCATTCCTCACATTGAACCAACCAAACAGCAAGGCGGAAGATTATAAGGCTTGAGAGAAAGAGTGAAAGTAGGAAAGGGAGAATCATGTTTGGTTGTAGAATTAAGGCAATGCCAAGTTATCTGTTTGAAGTACCGAATTCCGAGTGGTGTCCGTGCGAAAGGTCAGCTCCTTGTCAACCACGCGAAAACCGGCTTCCACAACGTCATCTCTTTACTTTCGATGATACGACGCCAATTGGGGCCATGTCGCCTGGGAAGCCTTGGTATTTTTGGAGCAACTCTCTATCATGGCAATTCACACTTTTGTACATACGCAATCCAAATCTACATTCAAACTCTACCATTTCTTTCTGAGGCTTCTTGATAATTTTTGGAGCTTGTGAAGGCCTAACATCATAGGCACATTAATAGAGCCGGGTTTATCGAGCTCTACTAGCTTTCACGAACAAGTCCCGCTAGACCACACCCAATGTCCGGCAATGAAAATACAGAAACCGGCCGACGAGATCACAGAGCCCCCTATACAGCTCACCACCCCATCCCAACCATCCAGCGATATCGAGAGGAGAAGCAGCAACGGCAGGAAAGCTTCGGCGGCCAGGAAGAGGAGTCAGAACGCAAATCGCATCATATTAGAGATACAGCAAGCCGATATCGATATGGTGAGGAGGCTCCTGTAGACGGGTCCGAACAACCATACCAGAGCGAAACCAAGAATACTGGACAAGATGAGGGTGTGGCAGATGATCAAGAGGAGGATTCCGATACACAACATGATAGGTTGGACCGGAAGCAAGGCCAGGATGAGCACGACGATACCGCTGAAGACACATCGCAGGCTCTGTCGAATGAACAAGACCCCAAACAGAAGAGGAAAACTATGGAAAAGAGAAAGGGAGACTGTGCGGAAAGGGAGGTTACGGATCCTGTTACGCATCTGCCAGTCATCATCCACGACTTTACTGCCGATGACTTGAAGAGGACACCAGAGAACGGCCCTCCGGCAGGTACAGAACATCGTTCGGCGACTGGCAGTGACGCAATGAACAGAGGGGATCGTCAATTGCGAGATGAGCAATCGGAAGCACAAGAAGCTCACGAAGCAATGGAGATGCTCTTTCCTCCGCCGGAGTTCGCAGCCGCTAGAGATGAGATAACGCAAGTGTATAAAACTGCTATTACGACTGGCCTAGGAATCGTAGCAACGTCATTGACTATCATTATCCTCGTTTCACAGGTTGTCCGAAGCACTACAGGCATCTCAGGAATGATATTCACTTCCATAGAATTGGCTGTTGCTTTGGGTGTTTCCGCTGCAATCATTCTGGGCATGCAGCAATGGACTGAGAACAGAATCAAAGGCGTTTGGGAGGATGAGATCTGGGAGGCTGAAAGACACCAGGGAAATAAATTGGCGAAATCCGAGACTGCCGAGTCTACACAATGGCTTAATTCGCTTCTTGCATCCATTTGGCCTCTCGTCAACCCTGATTTATTCATTAGTGTAGCCGACACTTTGGAGGTAGGTCCTATAATTAACTAACCAGGCTTCGTAGTTGACGATTCTTAGGATGTTATGCAAGTGAGTTTGCCAAGAATGGTCCGAATGGTCAGTGTTGACGACATTGGCCAAGGCAGCGAAGCATTGCGTATCCTTGGAATTCGATGGCTACCAACTGGCGCTGCTGCGAAAGCCGTATCAGAAGACGGTAAACTGCGGTCTGGCAATAGCGAGATGAATAACAGCGATAGAACTGTTCCTGGGGAAGGAGAAGTTCAAGACAAATCAGAAGACGACAATTCTAAAGAAAAGAGGGGCATTAGGAACGAGGATAAAGAAAAGAATGAAAACGTTGTGGAAGGCATGGAAGCTGAAGAAGGTGATTTTGTTAATGTCGAGATTGCTTTTGCATACCGTCCAAGAACTAGGAAAAGGGGCATGCGGAACCGGGCAAAAAACGCACATCTTTACCTTGCGTTTTACCTCCCAGCGAATGTAAAGTTCCGTAAGTACTTCCTATTGGGCTCCGATTTTGAAAGTTTAATCTCCGATTGATTTTATACTAACAATCGCTAGCTGTATGGGTTGAGTTACATGGCATTGTCGGGACTCTACGTCTGCGAATTCAACTTACGCCAGACCCGCCGTTTTTCTCTCTCTGCACGGTTACCTTCCTTGGCCAACCCAAGGTTGACCTTTCATGCATTCCATTAATAAAAAGAGGCCCTAATATCATGGATCTACCTCTGATCTCAAGATTCGTCCAGAGCTCGGTTGACGCTGCCATGGCTGAGTACGTAGCTCCCAAAAGCTTGACTCTTGATCTCAAAGACATGCTTGTTGGTGATGATTTCAAGAAAGATACTGTAGCTCGAGGCGTGTTTGTTGTGCGGATCAAGCGTGCATTTGACTTCAAAGAGGGTGATGCTGGCATCGCTGGGATCAAAAAGGGATCCGCCGACCCTTACGTCTCTGTTGGGTGGGCGAAGTTCGGGAAACCTCTTTGGTCCACGCGGGTTCTAATATCAGAGATGGAGCCTCATTGGGATGAAACCGCCTTTATCCTAGTCACGCCCGAGGAGCTTAATGTGGATGACCGTCTTCGTGTTCAGTTGTGGGATTCAGATCGCACTACTGCAGACGATGACCTTGGTCGTATTGAGGTTGATATCAAGCATCTTATGCGCGATTCGCATACAAATGGGAAGATGTGTGATAGACAAGATGGATTTAAGTCACTCAAGGCTGGAGAGGGGATGCCAGGGAAGCTTGATTGGAGTGTTGGGTATTTCTCGAAGAAGAGAATCACAGACTCTCAGCTTGCGCATCAAGAAGAAGATCCCAGTGTCAAAAATATTGACCAGCTAAAAGCGAAAGTATACGAGGAAGCCGGCCGAAAACTTCGAGAGGCTAGGAAAGATGAATCTGCCGAAATTGAGCAACAAAAGGCACAGGACTTCAAGGTAAGATGAATTCTATACATTGTGTAGCTGGCGAAGGTACTAAGTTCCACAGGCACGTCAAGATCAACTCATCATCGGCTCACCTCCACCGCAAGAGTACCCTAGTGGCATACTTTCTGTTCAGATTCATCAAATAACGAGCCTCGAATTAGAATCCATTAACAAGAACCGAGCTAGCACGAATGAAGACGCTAGCGGCGAGGAAGAAGAAGGCGATGACCTCCCCAGCGCTTATTGTACCATAATTCTCAACCATCAGAAAATCTTCAGGACCCGAACGAAGCCTAAGAATGCGAAACCATTCGTGGGTTTTCTAAACTCGTTATCCTATAATTTACTAATACATCCCATAGTTTAACGCTGGCTGTGAACGTTTCATTCGGGATTTCCGCAACTCCGAAATTCATATCAGTGTGAGAGATGCTCGCGTGCACGAAGACGACCCCCTCCTTGGCGTAGTATACCTCCCTCTCAACAAGCTGTTTGCCCATCGCTCGCAAATCAACGGTTACTTCCCACTTTCCGGTGGCATTGGTTACGGTCGTGCTCGCATCTCTCTTGTTTTCCGTTCCATACAGCTTCAAGCTCCAAAATCATTGCTTGGGTGGGATTACGGCACCGTGGAAGTGGCACCAGAGATAAGGTCGAGTGATCTACCACATGATCTACAAGGCATGAGAATCAAAGTGCGGACAACTCTCGCTAGAGGCAAGCTGCGGTCCGAAGGCCAAGGTGTATGGAAGAGCAAGCGGGGTCATACGCTACGTCTCCCGGTGCGGAAGAGATATTGCACACCACTCATGGTCGAATTCCGCACGGCGTCAACAATGCTGGATCATACGCCAGCCTTTGCAGTGCTCTGGCTCAAGGACATTCCAGACAACGAGGAACAGTCGATCAAGCTGCCAGTTTGGAAAGGCAACCTCAAACGCGCAGAGACAAATTGTTTGGAGGAATACGGTGAAAAAGTTGGCTCAATCGAGATAAAATTGACGTTCTGGAGCGGGCTGAGTGGGTATCGTAGTAAGCTAGCCAGCAAAGACATCAACTTGGGAGATGTGATGGAGGTGTTGGATACCTGCGCCGATAATGATGGGATGGATTTCAATGATGAAGATAGCAAGGCCGAGAGTGATAGAGAGAGTGGTAGTGACTCCGACTCCGACTCCGCCTCTGATTCAGCGGATGAAATGACACCCACAACACGTAGTGGGGCTAGTAGTGAGAGCTTGGAGTCCAATGGGAAGAGAGGGATGGTAGACCAGATCAAAGACTACAAAGCTCATCGGAAGCAACTTAATCGCAGAAATAGGGGGTTGATGCAGTGGAAGGTGAGTCTTAAACATCATAAAAGAGTTCAGAGGGTTACTGAGGAACTTGTACTCACATTACTTTGTTATTTTCAGGGACCCAGGACAGTTCAATGGATGAAGCATAAAGTTGAGCACGGCCAGCAACACGTAGCAAGCGCCTTCAAGTACAACGAACGCGACACAGGCATCGAGACGGAGGCGTAACAGAATATGGTTAGCTTCGTAATTCGGAATGCTGCTTGGTAATAGTCTGACGAGCATACAAAATAAAACGGCGTCGGTAGGAAGTTATTCGGGGCGGATTGGTGGAACTGTTACTCTGGGTTGGAAGGTAATCCGATATATTATCGTGAAATTCGATGTGCAGGTCCGGCTCAGGCCATAAAATTGAAGCAATTGCCATAGCTAAATCTAATTATGGTCGATATTATAAGCTAAGTCCTTTTTGTCGTTGCGGCTTGTTGGGATATTCAAGAGGTATTGTCTAAGCAGCAGTAAGGCATATTTGTCTCAGGACAACCATTTGTAGCCGCCGCCCGCATGCCATTATTCTCATTCGGTCAAAGCCCTAGCCCACACATGTAGCGCATAGACAATCTCTTAAGGTAGCGAATTCTCCGGATATAAGCAATTGCTTGGCAGCCAACACAGCTCATCAATACAACGCAAAGATAGATCAATATACACCTAATTTTTACCCAAACCTAATCCTTTCTTAATATTTTCAATGCCCAATCCTCAAAAAAGGAAGCGCACGCGCTTTTCTACTCCACTACCCGTCGTCGCAGAGGATAGAGATGGCCACGGGCAGCTCGAGACCCCACAGCGCTCTACTATCTTTGTAGTCCTGTACTTCTGCCAGCAGGAGGCTATACCTTATTCTCTTAATAAACTAAAGGAGCACTTTAATATCCCTAGATCTACTGCCTCCAATGTCCTCAGAAGCAAGCGCGCTTATTATCTCCAGTACTTAAATAAACTAGACCTTCGCGGAGCACCTCGTTAACTTATAAACTCGGACGCTAACGTAATCGCAACATACATTAATTAGTGCCCATTTAAGGAGAAGGGAGACCTATAGCCAGAGCTTACTTTTAAAGCCAGTGTAAACCCTCTAGAGGGCAAGGAGAACCTTATATAGCAGATAATTTAGCAGCGCGTTATAGAAGTTTCTGGCATTAAGACTCACACAGCTGCTATTAAAGAAGATTATCCGCCGTGTGTGAGGGAGGAGCGAGTATAGTAGTACGTTATTTAGTTAGAACTCCGCCCTTACGGCGTATACTAAAGGAAGGTAATCTGGTGCAATAAGATTTATTAGGCTACTGGTCCCAAATACGTACGTAAAGTAAAAAGGAGGCCTAGCAAGGAGGAGAGGTAGAAGCCCTTAAATATTTAGTATAATAAGGACACGCACTGTCGGAACATTAATCACGTGACGTAGTGTGGTTACAGGTCGGCTAGGCCACGCTAAAAGGTCGGCCTACCATAAGCGCTAATGCACAATCCCTGTACGGGGCAGCCCCAGCTCAAAATACAAAGTCGTATNGTCAACCGAGCCCAAATCGCTTATTCTACCACACAACTTACCTTCTAATTAAAATTAATTATTATAAGTAACTAGTTATAATATATTTAGAATATATTTAGAACGTATTTAGAACGTATTTAAAACGTATTTAGAATATATTTAATATATATTCTAATTTAAATAATTTTTTAGGCCTATAAAATAGTATCTTAGAGTTAAATATAGCTATAAATGTAATTAAGTTTCTAATATATTTGAATCTAATTTTAGGTACTTTTTAATTTAGTTTTAAATATATATAATCTAAAGTTCTTTTATTATATTTTTAACTAAGAATTATTTAAGCTCTTTAGGTACTAAATAAAAGTTATATTTATTATATTTGTTTAAAAAGTATATATAAATAAGTTTATAATATTTAAATATAATATAAACTAGCTAAATATATATTCCTAAGCTAATAATATTAGTTCTTTAAATATAAAGGGTAAAAAATAAAAATTTATAAATACCCTTAAATTTTTTAATTTTTTTTAAAAGATATAAGGTCTAATATAAAGTAAGTAAATAGTATAGTTATAAGTCGGCTAAACTATATTAAAAGGTTAGCCTACTATAAGCGCTAATATATAATCTCTATATAGGGTAGCCTTAACTTAAAATATAAAGTTATATAGTTAACTAAGCCTAAATTACTTATCCTACTATATAACTTACCTCTTAATTAAAATTAATTATTATAAATAACTAGCTAGAATATGTTTAGAATATGTTTAGAATATATTTAGAACATATTTAGAACATATTTAGAACATATTTAGAATATATTTAAAATATATTTACTATATATTCTAATTTAAAATACTTCCTTTTAGTAATAATTAAATTTAAGCTATAAAATAGTATATTAGAGTTAAATATAGCTATAAAAGTAAATTAAGTTCCTAATATATTTTAATCTAATTTAAAATATATTCTAATTTAGTTCTAATCTAATTCTAATCTAGTTCTAATCTAGTTCTAATTTAGTTTTAAATATATTCTAATCTATTTTTAAATATATATAATTTAAAGTTCCTTTTATTATATTTATAATTAAGAATTATTTAAGCTCTTTAAGTACTAAATAAAAGTTATATTTATTATATTAATTTAATAAGTATAAATATATATTTTTAAGCTAATAATATTAATAATAATAATAATAATTCATTGCTTAACGTCCGATTTAGATCCCTATTAGGCCCACGCGGACTACTCCTTATTTATATATAGGGAGAAAACTCTATTTAAGAAAAATAAGAAAACCCCGTAATCCATCTCCCTGCCTTTTAGGACTTGCCTACTTAGCGCCTATAAGTCGCCTATAGTGCTCTACTACCTTACTATTTAACCTTCTTAGAAACCACTGCTGCCGTAACAAGTCTATAAACGCGCTAGTATTATAAACTATTACTCTACTA
The DNA here is from genome assembly GCF_001692895.1 of Cenococcum geophilum 1.58. Lineage (NCBI taxonomy): Eukaryota > Fungi > Ascomycota > Dothideomycetes > Gloniales > Gloniaceae > Cenococcum > Cenococcum geophilum. The sequence goes on along the minus strand of NW_027137564.1, from coordinate 2,685,419 downwards.
CTATAGAGTTACTAGGGGGCATATACTGCTCGCCCCCTTACCTTTTATTACTATTTCCCTTGCAACCTAGAACTAATTTAGCATATTTTAATTAATAAGCCATTAGGTAACCGCCTTAAGGCCTTTTTATATTAAGAGCAGTGTATTATAATTCTCTATGCCAGCTACTAAGAGTATTATTTCTTAATTAGTGTATAGGGGGCATAGCAGTATTATATATTTTAGTATTTATTTTAGCCAGCCATATTTATATCTTAGGCTACCTATTAGAACACCCACCCAGTAAAGCCAATCTTTTAGTCCTATTATTCCTGTTCTTAAGAGTGTTACTATAATATTTTTTGCCTTTATTAGGCCTTCTTAGAGCCCTTAGATATTTACCCCCTATAGTATTAACTATACTATAGCTTAGGTTTATCTTACCTAAGTTAGCCTTTATACCTTTAACTCCTATTTACCTCTCTAGCATTAGTCTAACCAGTATTGTATTATAGTAGATAGTTTCCTAGCGTTTTTACGTGTTCTACTTTAGCTCCTTTTTTTATCTTACTATTATCTTTACTAACCTCTTATATGTCTCCCTTCCTCCTCTATATAGGCTTAGGCCCTAAAGCGGCACTATTCTTCTTCTACTTTCTTTACCTATTTCTCTAATATCTCTTCCCTACTTTAGGGTTATTGGTTTATTCTCCTATGGGGCACCCTAAGGTCCCTCTATAGTTTACTTAGGCGTGTCTTAATATACTTTATAATATTAAAGTTACGTTTATTTTATGTCCTTTATATTACAGCGGCTTTAATATATAACTATAGGGGGGAAATATTGGATTCCTTCTTAAGCAGTACTATAGCCGTTCGCTTATACCCGCCTATAATACTCTAAAGGTAGGCTATTTAGACCTTTTAAAGTAGTTTAAGGAGTAATTTAGGGGGGCCCTTTTTAGTTTCTCTAATGGCCCAAATACTAGATCTATATATTATGGTTGGCCAGACAACTGCTATATATAGTAGGCGTAACCTCTAAAAGCATAGACCCTATATAGAATTAATAATCCTAAATAAAGCGATAAACTATACTTAGCCTTTACGGGCCGCTTATGCCGTATATATACTCTACCGGAGCTTACTATCTACCTATACTCCTAATACCCTTAGGCCCTAAACTAGTTAACCCTTAAAGCCTTAAATGCGAATTATATACTAAAGATCTGCAGATTAGTTACGTTTTCTTATAAAATAGATTAGCTAGTATTTCTCTAGTAAGAATTAGACTCTATAACGTTTTGCCTATTCTATATAAGTGTTATAGGCTTTCTTTAGTATTCTATAATTCTTTACGGCTATTAGCCCGTATATAATTAGGTTTATATTATTAATAAAGCCTATCCCCTAGGTTGCCCCTTTCTTAAAGGAGTTAAGCAGGTTATTTATAAAAAAAAGGAAGAGTATAGGCGAGAGGGGTAATCCTTATAGTATTCCTGTTGTAACTACAATAGGGGGGCTCTAGTATCTACTAAAGACTAGTAATATTTCTTTCTAGCCTATAAACCCTTAGATAAATTATATAATCCATTTTAGGAAGCCCTTTACCCTAAGGATATATAGGAGACGCTTATAGGGTATATTATCGTAGGCATCACTAATATCTAGGCTAAGTATTAATACTATAAAGTCCTTTCGCATCGCCCATGCAGATTTAATGGTGGTAGTAAGTAGCGTAAGTGCTAATAGTATTAAGCGGTTCTTTCTTACCCCTATTTAGCTTTATAGTAGTAGGGCGTGTTCCTCTACTATATCTACTATACGTTCCGCTATTACCCTTTCTAAGATCTTATTAAGGGTATTTTCTAAGGCAATAGGGTGGTAGCTTCCTAGGATTAAATAATCTGCTTTACCTTCTTTTTATAGGATAACCGTTATTATAGATCTTCCGAGTCGCGGGTAGTAGCCTATAGTAAAGTATACTCTAGCTACATCTATAAGCTAAGGTGCTATAAATAGCCTATAGGTTTTTAGGGCCTTATTTAGAATCCCATCTAGTCCTAGTGCTATATTATTTAAAAGGCGGCTAATAGTTCTAGCCATTTCCTCTGTTATTATGTCGCTGTTAACCCGTAGGCGAGTTACCGGTATTTCGCCTGTAATATTACTAAGGTTTACTAAAGCTAGTTAGGGAAAAAACCTTTCTATAAGGATCTTTACCTTCTTATTATTGTCGTTTATGGCCTATAATTCTCCTACTCTTTATAGGGGTGGTAGGTATAGGTCTTCTGCTAAATACCCTACCTTTTTTTTTTTACCCATTTTGCTATAGCCCAAAGGCCCTTATTATAGGGGAGGCTCGGGTTAAAAGTATACTTGTTTATAAACCGTCTCCAGTTATTCCTTACTTCTTTTTTTAGGGTATTTTTTAGCTAGTTTCTTATATCTTTATATTATCTCTTATCTTTAGGGTTGTGGCTACTTATATATTTCCTTCTTACTTATTATTAGCTAGTAACTAGAACTGCGTATTATATAGACTATATATATCGCGCGTAGGGGCCCAGTTTTAAAATCGGGTAGTACTCTTTTAGCCTATTTTTAATTGCTACCTAGATCCTTTTTAGTCTTTAGTTAATTTCCTTAGGGGTAGCCAATAAGCCTTACTTATTTAGTATTAGGTAGATTTCTTCTAGGTCTTAGAGTTATTATTTAACTATATTAAGAAAACTATCTATTTTAAGCTTCCTTATTATATATCTTTTTCTATTTAATTACGCTTTAGTATTTAGGTCTAGCTATATCTAAATAGGGATATAGTCTAGGGTAAGTGCCTATTCTTCTTTAGGGTTATACCTTTTAAGTCTCTAGTATAGGCCTTTATCTATAAATATAAGGTCAATTATACTTCTAGCAGTGCCTTATTGCCATATAATTACTCCTAGGGGGGTAGCTAGCTTAAGGCCCTAGATATCTATAGCTCTTAGTAGGCACTCTAACTGTTAATCTACAGCAATATAGATACCCCCCTACCACAGGTAGTGGAGGTTTATATCTTCTAGTAGGATAAACTCTATACCTTTAGTTTCTAGTAAGCTTATTACTAATATAATATTCTCTATTTATAGGACCCCTTTAACCCTAGGGTTATATACATTAATAATTTATACCGGTCCCCTATATATTTAGATTATTATAACTATAATATCTAGATTAACTGCCTGCTATAACTATAAGGATAGGCTAATAGCCTTACTAATTATAAAGTATATATATATGGCTGCTTTTGGTTTATATAGGAGCTAAAATCCTTAAGGGCAGTATATTAATTGTATAAAGGTATTATAATACGGTTCTTATATAGCAAAAATATAGTATTTCTCTAGGTCTAGACTGTCTAATAGGGGCCTTATAAGGTAGTGGTTTATATTGCCGTAGTTATACTATATAATGGATAAGTAGCGGACCCCTAGCGAGGGTCCTTTAACTCTCTTTCGTTCCTTACTTCTTCTATTTCCACTTTCTTTAGAATATTTAAAGCTTCTGTCTCTTATATCTACACCCTAGTTACTACTTATTTTATATAGAGCTTTTTATTCCCATATCTTATATTCTTGTTAACGCTTCTATATCTAAATCTATTATTATTACTAGTTCTTTCCCTATTCTTACTAGTCGGCTATATACCCTTTATAGGTTAACTACGAATGTTATATTTACCGTATTAAGTCTAATTCTTAATTATTCTAGTCTTAAGCCTACTATTGCTGTCTATAGGGGTCTTCCTATAGGGCGTTCTCTCCCTTATATCCCCTGTAACCCTTATATCCCTAATTAGTTTAGTAATATCACGCGGCGTTGCTTTTAGCCTGTTAAGGCTTAGAATAGCTAGCCTAGCCCTTTAGTATTAAAGGTAGGAAATACTAGGAAGGCGCCTGCATCCCCCTAGCTTATCGCCTATTATTTCCATTTATATAACCTAGCGTACAGTTATTCCCGCAGCTGTTAAGCCCTTGCCTTTTATCTCCTATATTTAATATAGTCTTCTCTCTCCTACGCCTTATATATGCTTTAGTAGCAGTTCACGCATTTTATTTAGTCTTAATTTAAGTAATGTCTTATATTGTAGGGGCCTATACAGTAGCCGCAGCACACCTATGCTGCGTATATAGATTAGGTATATCCCCATTATATATAGCAATAGCATCGTTTTAGGCGTAGTCTATAGTTATAGAGCCTTATATTGTATATAAGGCCATTTATAATTATTCCTTTTTAAATAAGGAGTTTTTGCATTCCTAGTGTATATATGCTAACGATAAGGGAGCTATACGTTCATCCAGTGTCTCCCTAGCGAGTCTCCGGCGACCTTTATATCCTCTTATTATTCTCGTTATATACTTAGTTTGCATTTTCCTATTAAAGCTATTAGATTCGGGTGATTTTAAGTCCTAGTATAAGGCGTTCCGTTTATCTTACTATCTCCTATATAATTGCTATATTGTCTACCTAGCGTCCCTTTTCTACCCTAAGGCTTATAGGAACCGCTAGGACTTTAACTAGGTAATCCTTACGGAGTACTTTTATGCCAATACGTTCTCCTAGCCTATCCCCTACCCTTACGGCTCGTTCCTTTGCCTATTAGTCCTTTAGGGTAACTCTAATATCTCCGCTCTTAAGGTGTCGGACTATAACAGCGTTATGGACCTCTTTACGTATCTTTATAAGGACTTCTATTTCTAATTATCCCCTAAGCCCCTCTACTTATTCTGTATTTGGTTATATTATAATTATATGCCTAGTTGTTAACTTAAGGGGGGTGGGTTCCCTATACTGTAAAAGCGTAGTTACGGCGGCCTAGGTGCGGTTTGCTGGTAAGGGGGGTAGGTAGTTATATATTAGCTAGTAATATAGTAGAGTTTAATATACCTACTTATCTAAGCCTCTACCTTAGTTTTCTAGTGCTTTAGTCCTAGTCTGTAAGCAGTTAGCTGTCACCACCACTTATATAGGGAATTTTACCATTCTTTTAGATATCTTATAACGGGTTATTAGCCTAAGTACTAGTTTACCCCCCAGCAGTCTGTATAAGAGTCTCCTTTTAGAGTTAGTACGCTTTTGCACAGCTTAGAAGCCTTCTATAGCCTCTAGTTTTACGCCTTTTCTATTATTTCCACTAGTATAGGTATAAGCTGCCATTTCTAGGGGTTGTAACTCCTGTCTTACGCGCCTACTAGCGTAATCCTGTAAAGGCGTTATAACTACATCCTGCAATGCAGACTTAGGCGCACTTTTTATAGTTAGGCCTAGCCAAAACCTTCCTGCCTAAGTAACTCCTATTTACTTCTTAAGTATATCTTACCGGTATACCACCCTAGAGACGGACGGTTCTGTCTATTAATATACTAACACGCATATCCGTTCTTTTAAGCCACGTAGTAGTCTCTTTAGCTAGGACGTAATTTTGCCTGCCTACTAGGTACACTAAGGGTTAGAGCCTAACTAAGGGGTAAGGTCCTTAAAGCTAGCAGTAGCTACTACGTACTATACCCCGCGGGAGGTTCCTGTTTTATATTACCTGTAAGAGTCTCCTTATAATAGGCCGACCGTGTCTTATAGGAAAGGGGCTGTAGAGATACTAGGTCCCGCACCGGACGATTTACTCCCCCCTCTCCTACTAATTAAGCTTATATCCCCCCCTTTTATAAGCTAGCCTATATCTTTAACTATTAAGACCTCGTCTAACTGGCCTATGTTTCCCCTATAGCCTCCCCTATATATATGCATTAGGTTATATACACCACGCCTATTAAAACCCTCCTATAAGTTGCCTTATACATATACGCATTAGGTTACGTACACTACGCCTATTAAGACCCTCCTATAAGTCACCTATAAGTCGACTAAGTTGTACGCCATAGGGCCGTTAAAGCTAGCCTGTATTTCCGCTGCCTAGAGCTTTGCCCGTATTTCCACCTCGTTAAGCCGTCTGGTCGCCGTCGCGTTGCTATTACGTCGCTATTACGTCGCTATCGTCTAGGTCGCGCGCACTACGCCTATTAAGACCCTCTTCTAAGTTACCTAGGTATACCGGATACTAGATAGGCCCTCATAGAGGGGCCTTAATAAGTTCTTTGGGCAGGGCCTTAATAAGTTCTTTATAGTGGCCTTAGGGCCTTAATAAGTTTCGTATAAAGTATCTGCGACGCGTTAACCTTAATAAGTTCTTATAAAAAGAGGTTCCCTACGCCTTTACTATATCCTCTTAGTCTTAGAGCTAGTGCAAGCCTAAGGGTGTCCTATTGTACGCCTAGGGCGCGTTTACGTTAACTAGCTAAATAAGGCCAGTTTTGGGCCTGGCTGCGAGCTAGATAGTCGTATATTGGGCGGTTTTCGTATCCTAGTTTCCCTTAATGGCCCCCCTAGATGGTATGGTAGGAGCCCTAAGTAGGGGCAGTAGGACTCCTGGTGTTGTTAAGGGCGATATACGTGTCGCAGGCTTAACACCATAGAGTTGCAACACCAGCGCGCTGCGCGCGCTGCAATAGCTCTCCTCTATCGCCTCTGCACTTAGCCATTATAGGGAATAATTTCCCGATAATGTTTCCACCCGCGGCGACGTGGACGTATGTAGTAGGGCTTCGCGGGCAAGCTAATAATATTAGTTCTTTTAAATATAAAGGGTAAAAAATATTATAAATACCCTTAGAATTTATAATAGTTTTTATAAAATATAAGATCTAATATAAAGAGAGTAAATAGTTTTAATATATATATATATATATTATTATTATTTATAAGAAAACGTAACCAATCTGCAGATCTTTAGTATATAATTTATATCTAAGGCTTTAGGGGTCAACTAGTTTAGGGCCTAAGGGTATTAGGAGTATAGGTAAACAGCAAGCTCTGGTAGAGCGCATATGCGGCATAAGCGGCCCGTAAAGGCCAAGTATAGTTTATCGCTTTATTTAGGATTATTAATTCTATATAGGGTTTATGCTTCTAGAGGTTACGCCTACTATATATAGCAGTCGTCCGGCTAACCATAACATATAGATCCAGTATTTAGGCCATTAGAGAAACTAAAAAGGGCCCCCCTAAATTACTCCTTAAACCACTTTAAAAGGTCTAAATAGCCTACCTTTAGAGTATTACAGGTGGGTACAAGCAAACGGCTATTGTACTGCTTAAGAAGGAATCTAATATTCCCCCCCTATAGTTATATATTAAAGCCGCTATAATATAAAGGACGTAAAATAAACGTAACTCTAATGTTATAAAGTATATTAAGACACGCCTAAGTAAACTATAGAGGGACCCTAGGGTGCCTTATAGGAGAATAAACCAACAACCCCAAAGTAGGGAAGAGATATTAGAGAAATAGGTAAAAAAAGTAGAAGAAGAATAGTACCGCTTTAGGGCCTAGGCCTATATAGAGGAGAAAGGGAGATGTATAAGAGGTTAGTAAAGACAACAGTAAAATAGAAAAAGAAGCTAAAGTAGAATATATAAAAACGCTAGGAAACCATCTACTATAATATAATACTGGTTGGACCAACGCTAGAGAGGTAAATAGGAGTTAAAAGTATAGAGGCTAACTTAGGCAAGACGAACCTAAGCTATAGTATAGTTAACGCTATAGGGGGTAAATACCTAAGGGCTCTAAGAAGGCCTAATAAAGGCAGAAAACATAATAGTAATACTCTTAAGAATAGGAATAATAGGACTAAAAGATTAGCTTTACTAGGTGGGTATCTTAATAGGTAGCCTAAAATTCAAATATAGCTGGCTAAGATAGACACCAAAATATATAATACTACTATACCCCCTACGCACCAATTAAGAAATAATGCTCTTAGTAGCTGGCATAGAGAACTATAATACACTACTCTTAATATAAAAAGGCCTTAAGGCGGTTACCTAGTAGCTTATTAGTTAAAATATACTAAATCAGTTCCGGGTTATAAGGGAAATAGTAATAAAAGGTAAGGGGGCGAGCAGCAGATGCCCCCTAGTAACTCTATAGTAGTAGAGTAATAGTTTATAATACTAGCGCGTCCGTAGGCTTATTACGGCAGTAATAGTTCCTAAAGAGGTTAAATAGTAAGGTAGTAGAGCACTATAGGCAACTCGTAGGCGCTAAGTAGGCGAGTCCTAAAAGGCGGGGAGATAGATCACGGGGTTTTCTCATTTTTCTTAAATAGAGTTTTCTCCCCATATATAAATAAGGAGTAGTCCGTATAGGCCTAATAGGGATCCAAATTGGACGTTAAGCAATGAATTATTATTATTATATTATTATTATTAAAAGTAATAAAAGCTAGTATATAATAATAAATATATAAAATATATTTATATTTATATTTAAGCCTTATTTATATATATAAAGATATATAGTTTTTAGTTATAATAAAGTAGCTTAAACTACTAAAATTATATTTAATAATAATTCTTAATATATTTTAATTATATATAGCTAGAATAGGTTTATAACTAGTTATAAATATATTTTAAACGTATTAGAAACATGTTTTAAATATATTAGAAAAAACTTATTATTTACCTTTATAGGATTTTATTTTAGTTTAAATAGGCTTTATAAATAGCTTAAACTATTAAAATTACNATAAAATAAGCTATAAATAGCTTATATAGCTNTTTAAGGTAATAATTATTATATAAAAAATATTTTTATAATAGATTTAAGATAGATATATAAGAAAAGATAGGGTAGATGGTAGGGTCAGTTTGGGAGGGAAAGGGTGGGGTTTGGTGTGGTGGGCGGAGGTTTCGCCTATCGGACCGACCTTTTAGCGTGGTCTGGCCGACCTGTACGCACTGACGTAGTCATGGGACTACGAAGCGAGACTAACTGTCTGACCTTGGAGCAACCCCTTTCTTCTAGACAATAATCAACTACCAACTTTAATACCGCATACGTACCACTATAAGTGATATTTATGCACGTTAATAAAGAGAGTTATACCAATACTAATTAGTAGACGTATAGATTAGGAAATACGCAATAGCTAGCGCTTAAGAAGTAGTACTGGAAACAGTTTATAATCGCCTAGTTCTTATCTATTTTATTAAAGGAGAAAGCTATATTACCCTTAAAGCTTAAGACCACGTATTAACTTAACTGCTAACGCGTTAGATCGCCTAAAGAATTATATTTTTACTCAGAGAAGATTACAACCTCCCTTAAGCTTAGGAGAATTTATACTAGCTTTATAGCTAATATAATAGATTACTAAGAGAATAGCAATCTTACTAAGAATACTTTACAGGCCCGACGGCTATAGAGAACGTATATACTACCCTTAACCTCAACCTTAACCTTAACCTTAACCTTAACCCTTAACCCTTAACCTTAACCTTAAACCTTAAAACCTTAAACCTTTATAACCTCCACCTAAACGTATATTGCTTTACACTATAATAGAGTAGTAAGAAAAGATATTAAAGTATGGTAATAGAATTACTGCTGCTATAGCTTCTAAAGATAAGCTAGGAAATTATATAGTAATAAAGGTCTATATATACACATAGGAGAACTTTATAGACTATACACTATGGATAGTATTTAAGGAGGAATTTAAAGGCTTTACTATTAAGGATTTTAAACGTATACGAACCGATATAAGAGTAAAGTTACGCATCTATCTACTTAAGAGAGGAGTGTATATCAGAAAGTATAATAACAGATATTTAATCTTAGAAGTACTATTTAACCTCCTCTAAGAAGAAGAGTTTCACGAATAGACGGATAAAGAGATTGGTTTAGCCCTTAATGATATTAAGCCAATAATTACTGTAGCTCTATAAGACTAACTTAATTTAACCTTAAATAAGCTTGCTATAGCTCTACTAGCGTTAACACCTTTTTATAGTCCCTTACTAGCTATATAAGCATTACCAGCTCTTCCACTAGCTATTCTAACTGCTATACCGCTAACTACTCCAATTACTGCACTACCAGCTACTCCAATTGCTGTACCGCCAGCTACTCTAATTGCTACCCTTACTACCCCTACTACCCCTCTTAGTTTTTAATCCTCTAATTATAACTAAATCCACACTCCTATTAACTAATTGCTATAGTTATAGTAACTACAGTAGCCGTAATAGCTACCTATATATATACTACCTAAACTAGTTATGCCTAGTGTAGAGTAAGGACCTAGGCAAGGGCCTAAATACAGCAAGAAGGTAGCTATAATTGTAAAGATCTATATAGACGACTAAAAGTATAATAGAGTTAGTGACAGCTTTAACTTTAAGTTAACTATCTTTTATAACATCTATAAGAGATCTGGCTTGCCACTAGAAGGCTATATAGTAGCATTCCCTAGTATACTAAAAGGGCTTACTTAGGACCACTATTATAATAATAACCTTAAGTTAAGACCTTTTACGGAAGCCTGTAACTATATATAATAGTTCTTTAAAGGGCTAGAATACTACCATAAGAACCTTATAGAGTGGAATAGTATAACCCTCTAAGGAGTTATAGACGAGAACTCTAATAAGTTAATCTATTAGAACTTCTAACTGCTTATAGACAAGCTACTAAAATAACGTTATAGACTATACCTAGACTTCTATATAAACCGCATTCTTATAAATAAGCTAGTTATTGCTTACTAGGGAGTACTAGTATGCCGTATTGCTGTCTCTAACCCTTTAGAAGACCTCTCTTAGTTAATTAGCAAACTATAATCCTCCATTATTATATAGGAAAAAGAACACCCCCTATAGGCCTTAATAAGATCGTCTTACTAAGCTTTTTTTTACGGATTAACGCTACTATTAAAATGACTAGAATCGAGACCGAAATACTAACCGCTATAGTAGCAATCGCCCCTATAGAACTAACGGCAGACTAAAGGCCAAGTGCTACGTCTATAAGAAGGAGGACTGCTATTTATAGAAATATATAGAGGAGGAGCGTAATTGGTCTAGAGATAATTATAAGAGACGCTTTACTAATATTAAGGGCCGTAATAAGGGTAACTTTAATAACCACTTTAAGCAATACGTCGCTGCTTGCGAAAAAGATAAAGACGATAATTTAGACTTTAAAGCCTATATATAAGACGCTAAAGACGCTAATAACTCTAGGAACAATACTAGAGAACCTAATAATAGTTCTGCCTATATTACTACCTTTAGAATACTTACTATAGAGGAAGCAACCTCTATAAGCATAGAGCTAGCTAATAAGGCTTATATATACTTGCTTACGGCTTTAGAACTTACTATAGAGTCTACTACGGAACCTTACACGGAGACCAACCCATTTGCCTACAGTACGGCTATAACTATAGCGTTATAATATACCTCAACGGTCTTTATAGGAATTATAATTAATACAGGTGCTTCGCGTAAGTCTATAGCTAGCTACGGCCAATTCTAAGCTCTATAGACCGTAGACAAGTCTATAAGTCTTAACACGTTAACTAAGGGTTAAGTAACTATCTAATTTGGAATCGGAGCATCTATATCTATTGGAACTATAGACGTCAACAGCTCTATAGGCAAGGTATAATTCTATATTATTAAAGCAGATACCCCTTTCCTACTTTGCTTAGCAGATATAGATAGACTTTATATTAAATACGATAACCTAAAGGACGTTATTATTACTCGCACTAAAAGGGTGCCAGTAGTTAGACGATTTGGCCACCTATTTCTCTTATAGAGCTTCTCCTTACAGTCCTATTTAGTTAAGTCTTTTAATATAAACCCTTGCTACTTAACTAATATAGAACTATAACGTCTATACCGTTAATTTGGTTACCTATTAGTTAATAGACTATAAAAGCTTCTTAATAAGGCTGGCTACGGCTATAATACTAATAGATCCGCTATTAAAGAGCTAACTAGACTCTGCTACTATTACTAAAAGTATAGTAGATTTCTAGGTAGATTTCGCTTTACCCTATAAGACAACGTTAATTTTAATTATAATATTATCGTTAATATTATGTATATTAGCGGCTCCCCCCTACTATACGTAGTTGACGAAGCAACTTAATTTTAAGCTGGCAGATGGCTATAAGATATTAGCGCTAAGCATACTTAGGACATTCTACGGATGTGCTAGATTAATAGCTACTTAGGACTACTAGACCTAATTACTATAGACGCTAGAAAGAACTTTGTTAGTAAGGAGTTTAAGCACTACGCTACTACTATGGGAGTAACTATAAAGTTAGTTTTAGTCGAATTATATAATTCTATTAGAATGGTAGAGCGCTACCACGGTCCGCTATGACGAGCCTACTAAATTATTACGACTAAAATCCCTAAAATTAGTAAGGAGATAGCCCTATAAATAGCCTTTAAAGCTATTAATAATACAGCTGGCCTAAAAGGCCTAATCCCTACACTCCTAGTCTTTGGAGCTTACCCCTAAATAGTTAAATCGGACGCGCTATTACCTTTAGTTATATAGCGAGCTGCGGCTATTAAGAAAGTAATAGTGGAAATCTAGAAGCTATAAGCTAAATAATAGATCGCTAATGCTCTTAATATGCGAAATAGACTATAAACTAATACTATTTATAGCCTTCTACCTAGTTCGCCTGTCTTAGTCTAGAGAGAAGGCAATACTGGCTAGAGTGGTTATTAGGATAGGCTATATACGCTACTTACCGTTAACGGTAAGACCTATACCGTAAAGCTACCGAATAGGCCTATAACCTTCCGCTTTATGGTTATAAAACCTTATCTACTGGACCTATAAGACCCAGTTAAACTATAAGAGCCTATTAAATTAGCTAAACTAGTACCTTCACTAGCTAAACCTTAATTATTACTTAAAGCCGAACTATGGCTACCGCTAAAGCGAGGTAGAGGTTGCCCCTATAAATACCTATTACTTACAGCCGTCGCAGACACGGCTATTATAGACGCTATAATAGATATAGGTGCTTTTACGGGTGATATTATAAATATCGCTAATATCGCTATTTATTTATAGAACAATGATAACACCTAATTTAGCGCTTTACGATAAAAGGAGGTTATAGGCCTACTTAAGAAAGGCGTTTTTAAGATTATTAAGCTATACGATATGCCAAAGGGGGTTAGACTCTTTAACTTACGGTTTATTAATAAGATTAAGAATAAGGGAACCAATAGAGCCTTTAAGAAATTATAACTTGTTATATAGGCCTATAATAATTTAGAGAAAGAGCTAGTTCTTACTTAGTTACTAACAATTTAACAGGTTAGCTAGTGGCTAATTCTCTATATCGCTGCTATACTACTATAGATATAACTTTACCTCTAAGATATCTTATAAGCCTATATCTAGTCCACTATAAACCTAAACTATAAGTTCTATATATAACCACTATATAAGCTAAATAAACAACTAGGAATTAATACGGACTCTATTCTAAAGGTTATAAAGCCACTTTATAGAATACCTAAAGCTAGAAACTACTGGTTTAAGACCTACTATTTATACTACGTTAATTAGCTGCGAATGGACTAGTCCACATATAACCCTTGCTTACTTTATAGCGACAAGCCTTTTAGAATTATTGGCCTATAGACTAATAATATACTGTTCCTTATAGATAATACCTTTATAGAGGCTAAATAAAGCAAACTATATAAGGCTAAATTTATAGCTAAGGAGCGAGAGTAATTAACCACTAATCAATACTCGCCAATATTGATTAGTGTTAATATTGATCAATCCTAGAGCTCTTGCTGCACCCGGCCCAAAAAGACCAAAACTAACTAAAAGAACCCTGAAAAACACCCAGAGAATCCCCCTAAGATGCATGCATCGCAGGGGAGGCACACATCAAACAACGGTGGCTCGTACTCGCGCGCGACCGCTAGAACTACGCCTAGCAATAGCCCTCCATAATAAAGACGGGCGAATACTACACTATAAAGCGGAAATACCTCTATTAAGAAGGCATCTAATAAAATATAAAGCCTATTAGATATATCTAGTATCTAGAATTGCGGGGGAGTAACTATTAGCTATAATGAATTAATATAGCTAGTAAAATAGCTCCGCCAGTCTAGCGAACCTTAGGCGCCCCTCTAGTAAACCCTTAATTAAATCCTCTAACGGCTAAGTAAAATTAAAAATAAGTATAACCCCCCCTTACCGGTAAACCGTACCTAGGCCGCTATAGCTACGCTTTTATAGCATAGGGAACCTACCCCCCTTAAGTTAATAACTGGGTATATAATTATAATATAACTAAATATAGAATAAGTAAAGGGGCTTAAGGGATAATTAGAAATAGAAGTCCTTATAGAGATATATAAAGAGGTCTATAACGCTGTTATAGTCTAATACCTTAAGAGCGGAGATATTAGAGTTACCTTAAAGGACTAATAGGCAAAAAACGAGCTATAAGGGTAGGGGATAGGCTAGGAGAACGTATTGGCATAAAAGTACTCTATAAGAATTACCTAGTTAAAGTCCTAGCGGTTCCTATAAGCCTTAGGGTAGAAAAGGAACGCTAGGTAAATAATACAGTAATTATATAGGAGATAGTAAGACAAACGGAACGCCTTATACTAGGACTTAAAATTACCTAAATTTAATAGCTTTAATAGAAAAATATAAACTAAGCATATAATAAGAATAATAAGAGGATATAAGGGTTGCTAAAGACTTGCTAGGGAGACGCCGGATAAACGTATAGCTCCCTTATTGTTAGTATATATATACTAGGAATATAAAAACTCCTTATCTAAAAAGAAATAATTATAAATAGCCTTATATATAATATAAGGCTCTATAACTATAGACTACGCCTAAAATAATACTATTGCTATATATAATGGGGACACACCTAATCTATATGCGCAGTATAAGTGTGCTACAGCCACTATATAGGCCCCCATAATATAAGATATTGCTTAAATTAAGACTAAATAAAATACGTAAACTGCCACTAAAGCATATATAAGGCGTGGGAGAGAGAAGACTGCATTAAATATAGGAGATAGAAGGTAAGGGCTTAATAGCTATGGGAATAACTATACGCTAGGTTATATAAATAGAAATAATAGGTAATAAGCTAGGGGGACGTAGGCGCCTTTCTAGCGTTTCCTACCTTTAATACTAGAGGGCTAGGCCAGCTATCCTAAGCCTTAATAGGCCAGAAGTAACGCCGTATAATATTACCAGACTAATTAGGGATATAAGGGTCACAGGGGATATAAGGGAGAGAACGCCCTATAGGAAGACCCCTATAGATAGTAACAGTAGGCTTAAAACTAGGATAATTAAGAATTAGACTTAATACGGCAAATATAACATTTGCAGCTAACCTATAAAGGGTATATAGCCAACTAGTAAGAATAGGGGAAGAACCAGTAATAATAATAAATTTAGATATAAAAGCGCTAATAGGAATATAAAATATGGGAATAGAAAGCTTTATATAAAATAAGTAGTAACTAGGGTATAGATATAAGAGATAAAAGCTCTAAATATTCTAGAGAAAGTAGAAATAGAAGAAGCGAGGAATAAAGGAAAGTTAAAGGACCCTCGCTAGGGGTCCGCTACCTATCTATTATATAGTATAACTACGGCAATATAAACTACCGCCTTATAAGGCCCCTACTAGACAGTCTAGACCTAGAGAAATATTATATCCTTACTATATAAGAACCGTATTATAATACCTTTATATAATTAATATACTGCCCCTAAGGATTCTAGCTCCTATATAAACTAAAAGCAGCCATATATATATGCTTTATAATTAGTAAGGCTATTAGCCTATCCTTATAGTTATAACAGGCAGTTAACCTAGATATTATAGTTATAATAATCTAAACATATAGGGGACTAGTATAAATTATTAATATATATAACCTTAGGGTTAAAAGGGTCCTATAAATAGAGAATATTATATCGGTAATAAGCTTACTAGAAACTAAAGGTATAAAGTCTATCTTACTAAAAGATATAAACCTCTACTACCTATAGTAGGGGGGTATCTATATTACTGTAGATTAATAGTTAAAGTACTTATTAAGAGCTATAGATATCTAGGGCCTTAAGCTAGCCACCCCCTTAGGAGTAATTATATGGTAATAAGGCACCGCTAGAAGTATAATTAACCTTATATTTATGGATAAAGGCCTATACCAGAGACTTAAAAAGTGCAACCCTAAAGAAAAATAGGCACTTACCCTAGACTATATCCCTATCTAAATATAGCTAAACCTAAATACTAAAGCGTAACTAAATAGAAAAAGATATGTAATAAAGAAGCTTAAGATAAATAGTTTCCTTAATATAGTTAAATAATAACTCTAGGACCTAGAAGAAATCCACTTAATATTAAATAAGCGAGGCTTATTAGCTACCCCTAAGGAAATTAACTAAAGACTAGAAAGAATTTAGGCAGCAATTAAAAATAGGCTAAAAAAGCACTGCCCGATCTTAAAACTAGGCCCCTATACGCGATATATATAGTCTATATAATATACAGTTCTAATTACCAGCTAATAATAAGTAAGAAGGAAATATATAAATAGCTATAACCCTAAAGATAAGAGATAATATAAAGATATAAGAAACTAGCTAAAGAATACCCTAAAAAAAGAAGTAAGGAATAACTAAAGACGGTTTATAAACAAGTATACTTTTAACCTAAGCCTCCCCTATAATAAGGGCCTTTAGGCTATAGCAAAATAGGTAAAGAAAAAGGTAGGGCGCTTAGTAGAAGACCTATACCTACCACCCCTATAAAGAGTAGGAGAATTATAGGCTATAAATAACAATAATAAGAAGGTAAAGATCCTTATAAAAAGGTTCTTCCTCTAACTAGCTTTAGTAGACCTTAGTAATATTATAGGCAAAACACTAGTAACTCGCCTGTGGGTTAACAGCGATATAATAATAGAGGAAATAGCTAGAACTATTAGCTGCTTTTTAAATAATATAGTATTAGGACTAGATAGGATTCTAAATAAGGCCCTAAAAACCTATGGGCCATTTATAGCACCTTAGCTTATAGATGTAGCTAAAGTATACTTTGCTATAGGCTACTACCTATAACTTAGAAGATCTATAATAATAGTTGTCCTATAAAAAGAAGGTAAAGTAGATTACTTAATTCTAGGAAGCTACCGCCCTATTGCCTTAGAAAACACCCTTAATAAGATCTTAGAAAGGGTAATAGTGGAATATATAGTAGATACGGTAAAAAAACACGCCCTATTACTACAAAGCTAAATAGGGGCAAGAAAGAACCGCTTAACACTATTAGCACTTACGCTACTTACTACTACCATTAAATCTATATAGGCGATGCGAAAGGACTTTATAGTATTAATACTTAGCCTAGATATTAGTGGTGCCTACAATAATATACCCTATAAGCGTCTCTTATATATCCTTAGGGTAAAGGGCTTTTTAAAATGGATTATATAATTTATCTAAGGGTTTATAGGCTAGAAAGAAATATTACTNGTCTTTAGCGGATACNANAGCCCCCNTATNNNAGTTATAACAGGAATACTATAANNATTACCCCTCTTNCNTATACTTTTCCTTTTCTTTATAAGCAACCTACTTAACTTCTTTAAGGAAGGGGCGACCTAGGGGATAGGCTTTATTAACAATATAAACCTAATTATATACGGGCTAATAGCTATAAAGAATTGCAGAATACTAGAGAAAGCCTATAACACTTATATAGAATAGGCAAAATATTATAGAGTCTAATTCTTACTAAAGAAATACTAGCTAATTTATTTTATAAGAAAATACAACTAATCTATAAATCTTTAGCATATAATTTGTATTTAAGGCTTTAGGGGTTAACCAGTTTAGGGCTTAAGGGTATTAGGAGTATAGGTAGATAGTAAGCTCTAATAGAGCGCATATACGGTATAAGCGGCCTATAAAGGCTAAGTATAGTTTATCGCTTTATCTAGGATTATTAATTCTATATAGGGTCTATGCTTCTAGAGGTTACGCCTACTATATATAGCAGTTGTTTAGCTAACTATAACATATAGATCTAGTATTTAGGCCATTAGAGAAACTAAAAAGGGCCCCCCTAAATTACTCCTTAAACTACTTTAAAAGGTCTAAATAGCCTACCTTTAAAGTATTATAGGTGGGTATAAGCGAACGGCTATAGCACTGCTTAAGAAGGAATTTAATATTCCCCCCCTATAGTTATATATTAAAGCCGCTGTAATATAAAGGACATAAAATAAACGTAACTCTAATATTATAAAGTANATTAAGANATGCCTAAGTANACTATAGAGGGACCCTAGGGTGCCCTATAGGAGAATAAACCAATAACCCTAAAGTAGGGAAGAGATATTAGAGAAATAGGTAAAGAAAGTAAAAGAAGAATGGTGCCGCTTTAGGGCCTAGGCCTATATAAAGGAGGAAGGGAGACGTATAAGAGGTTAGTAAAGATAATAGTAAGATAGAGAAAGGAGCTAAAGTAGAACATATAAGAACGCTAGGAAACTATCTACCGTAATATAATACTGGTTGGACTAACGCTAAAAAAGCGAATAAGAGTTAAAGGTATAGAGGCTAACTTAGGCAAGATAAACCTAAGCCATAGTATAGTTAATGCTATAGGGGGTAAATACCTAAGGGCTCTAAAAAGGCCTAATAAAGGCAGAAAATATAATAGCAACACTCTTAAGAATAGGAATAATAGGACTAAAAGATTGGCTTTACTGGGTAGGTATCCTAGTAGGTAGCCTAAGATGCGAATATAGCTGGCTAAGATAGACACCAAAATACGTAATACTGCTATGCCCCCTACGCACCAATTAAGAAATAATACTCTTAGTAGCTAGTATAGAGAACTATAATACACTACTCTTAATATAAAAAGGCCTTAAGGCGGTCACCCAGTGGCTTATTAGTTAAAATGTGCTAAATTAGTTCTGGGTTATAAGGGAAATAGTAATAAAAGGCAAGGGGGCGAGTAGTAGGTGCCCCCTAGTAACTCTACAGTAGTAGAGTAATAGTTTATAATACTAGCGCGTCCATAGGCTTATTACAGTAGCAGTAGTTCCTAAGGAGGTTAAACAGTAAGGTAGTAGAGCACTATAGGCGACTTATAGGCGCTAAGTAGGCGAGTCCTAAAAGGCGGGGAGATAGATTACGGGGTTTTCTTATTTTTCTTAAATAGAGTTTTCTCCCCATATATAAATAAGGAGTAGTCCGCGTAGGCCTAATAGGGATCTAAATCGGACGTTAAGCAATGAATTATTATTAATTAACCACTAATATACCAATTAAGTTTAACGGAGGACTTATTTAATTAATATAAAATAGGAGTATTACGCTAACATAAAAGCGCCAGTGTAAGAACCTTAGTGTGGTTAACACTACGCTAGTAAATAGCACTAGCTCTAGAGGAGTTACGCGTAGCCTACTTATACTAAAGGACTAGTATATTACTTAACGCGCCAGAGGAGCCTATATCGCCTTAGTCTGTTAGCTAGAGGCCTTATTTAATTTATCCTTTACTACCTAAGTAATTAACCCAGTTAAAGATAATATAAAGAGTCTTAATAAGCGATTAAGCTAGTAGATTAAGAATATAAATAGAGGCCTAAAGTTTATTAAGCTAGACGTTAATACTTTATAACTCCTAGTATTTATAGACGCTTCCTTCGCTAATAATAAGGACTTATCTTCGTAAATTAGCTACGTACTTATACTAGTAGACGCCTTAAATAAGGCAAATATTATTTACTGGTCCTTAATTAAGTATAAAAGAGTTACTAGGAGTGTATTAGCCTTAGAGTTATATAGTATGGCGTATAGTTTTAATATAAACGCTGCAATTAAATCTACACTAGATAAGGTCTTATAGGTTAACTTACTACTTATTCTCTATATTAATTTAAAGTCTTTATATAACTATCTTATCTAACTAGAAACTATATAAGAGAAACGCTTAATAATTAATATAATATGCCTTCGCTAAGCTTATAAACAAAGATAGATATTACGGACGCTTTAAGTACAATATTATAACTACTTAGAGAAGAGTTAGAAGAAGCTAGTTAGTTAATACAGGCACGGTCTAGAATGGAACCAGTAGAACTATGTAACGAGGAATGGTAACCAAGGTCACATAATGTGCTACGTATTAAACGAGAGGAACGAGAGGAACTCACGTACCTTATATATAAGACGTACATTACGTATAAGAAGGATTTTATAGGAGTATGGTTGTGTATTTAAGGACCCTTAGTCCCTACCTAGATAGTTCCTTCCTTATAGTAATTCTCAGAATACAATTAGAGTTAATCTGTTAGGCAACCACTCTACCAGTTATTATTACGTTATTAACTTACTTATAATACCTACACACCTAGCCTATTAATAAGTCCACCGTAGTCCCTACTATAAGGCTTTATTATATAATCACTACCACAGTTACGGTTTTAATAAGTTAAACAATATGCCACCAAAAGCAGCCACCATAACGCCATTAACGGCGGCAACTACGTCAGGATTAGGTAACGACACCAGTATGGCAGACACTAATTCACAATAACTTATAACAGTAGGACAGTTACAAACGATAGTTAACTAGTTAACGGAAGATAATGTAGCACTTAAAAATAGGATTAATAGGATAGGAGCAGTAAAGGTTAAGTTACCATTAATTAAAAGATTCTTAGGAGAAAGATCGAAGCTTAAAGGATTCCTTATGTAAATATACTTTAAGGTTACACAGAAAGGAGCAAAGCTGGTAATAACTATAGATTAAGTAGCATATGCAGGATTGTTCTTATTAGAAAGAGCACTTAAATAGTTTAAGCCTTACCTAATAGAGATACAAGTAAACGGAATAATAACAACAAACCAGGAAGTACGGTTCATGTTTTTAAGCTAGAATGGATTCGTAAAGCGACTTATACAAATGTTCGGGGACCCGGAAGCGACAACTATAGTAAAAAGAAAGCTTCAGAACCTAATGTAACGGACTTTAGTAATTAAGTACACAACATAATTCCAAACGCTAGCTATACAACTTAAGTGGAATAATAAGGCGCTTATGGCACAGTATAAATAAGGACTTAAGGCTAAAGTCTAGGACGTAATTATTCTAATAGAAGATACGGACACCCTAAGGGAATTAATAAATTAAGCGATTAAGATTAACAATAGGATCTTCTAAAGGGAACAGGCTAAGAGAGGCTAGGATAGAGTTCTATAGTTATATAAGGCGCAGAGTACGCAACAACTAAAGCTAAGTTAGAAACTATGGTATAACGCAGAGCTAATAGACCTAAGCGGTACTAAAGAAGCCTATAAGAGATGGAGTAAGAAACTATAGAAACTTAGAGGTCAAAGATCTAGTAATCACAGGATTAAGGAGCAGAGGCCAAACTAGGGATCTTAACAGCAAAAGACGTTTAGGCGGACTCTATAATAAAGTTAATAGTTTAAAGACGGAGCTTATATAAATTACGGAAAACAGGGTCACTTTATAAGGAATTGTAAAGATGGTTAGAGTCACTATATAATAAAGGGAACTAAACCAGCAGTATATAACACATACGTATAGAGGGATAATAGTATACTGCGAGGAACAAAAGAATGTTTAATTAGAAGTTTTACGTTTTATTATAATAACGCATACCAAATTCATAAAGACGCCAAGTATGGTGTAAGCTATTAGCTACAAGAGCTAGAGTTAAAAGGACTTAGAGGAACTAAAGAGTTAGATAAAGAACAAGATCAACTTTATAAGCTAGATTAAGATATCACAGCAACATACGGACAAGAATTAGTAATAATAATAATAAAGTCGGAGCACTTATTAATTAACAGCGATAAGGATAGTAAAGGAACTAACTAGGGGTATCTAAACCTTAATAGCGTAATAAAAGTAGAGACTAAGACCACTATAGAGCAAGGTTTAATAACGGGCATTATAATACCGTTAGATACGGCATCCATCGCTTTATAAGACGGAAGGAGCAATATCTAAAGACGATTAAGCAAGCAGATAACTGCTAGTGCTAGCTTACCACTTAATAAAGGCAAAAAGCCAAAGGCTTAAGATTTTTAAGACAAGATAAGAGATAACTAAGATTCTTAAGACGAGATAAGGCACACCTAAGGACCTATAACGGACGAAAACTAATAGAGTAGGGCAGCAGCTTAGTTTAGAAACATACAAATAAGCTTAGGATAGAGTTTCCCATAGGTACAAGACTTTTAAGACGAGATAAGTGAGATTTAAGACTCTTAAGACGAGATAAGAACACCCGTAAAGCCTAGTTAGACTAAGGCTAGAGCTAAGCTTAAGTTAGAAGCAAGCTTAGGATTAAGTAATCTAAGGGGTTAAGAATTCGGAGTGCGAATCAGGACACCCACAAGTAAGAGGTAAGGGGCTTCTTTATAGATTAGAGAATCTGTAATACAAACAGCGATCAGCCTAGGAGACAGATATATAGACCTAGAAGACTTACTAGGGGAATACAGTGTTCAGCCTAAAGATCAAAAAGTCGATACTAAGATTAAGAAGCATAAAGACTTTAAAGATCTACTTATAAGACGCAACGTAAAAGAAACCATAAAGGAGTTTAGGGCAAGAATTACCTTATAATAAGAACAGAAACTAGATAAGAGATCTAGTATATTAGGACGTATAAGGGACAGAGCGCCAGTACAAAGAGTTACCAATAGGCCTAGAATAGGCACACTAAGAGCTAAGTAGCTTACCGAACTGAAATAAGAAAAAAATCTAGGAATTCCTACCAGATTTAAAGAACGACACACTAAAGGCTATTACAATGCAGTAATAAGAAGATACTTCCTTACAAACAGACTGTATATACTCTAGCAGCTATACCAAAAGTGGTATAGGCAAAGGCACAATAATAAGTAGGAAGATTTCTATATATAGTTGGATAAAAAAGTTATCCAGGACCACCCAATTATAGAGAAGGCTATAACGCATATTAAAGGAGCCTTAATTATAACATTAAAGGATCTAGAGGAATGTTTAGAGGACTAAAGAAGCGAGAGACGTATCTTAGTACCTGCGAATAAAGTTATAACGTTTAGATTAGTATAATAAAGGTTTAAACTTAGGGATAAAGATAAACTAAGAGTTAACCTAAAGCACCTAGCATACCACACGTTATTATAAATTGCGTACGTAGACGACATATACGAAATACATAAGAATCCAAAAAAAAAGAATTGGAAATACCCTATAAGGATATACTAGATAATAGATAAGCAATAGTATAAAAATGCCAAATATATATATAGATGGCATCCAGCAGAGGACCAAGAGGAAGGAAGTTTAGTACTTTAACCAGAAAGATTCCTTACAGAAGAATGCTTAGATAGACAATAGTAGTAGAAATACCTAGAAAATACGTGTCTATAGTATATTAAAGATAAAAAGCAAACTAGGCATTGGCTAAAGAGCGAGCCAAGTGTACTAGGATTAAGCAGCTAATAGTTAGGAAAAGTAGAGGCCTATAGGACCAGAGGGAGCCAGTAGTAGAGCCTTAGACCCTTAAAGGAATTTAAGGACGACACCTAAATTTATAAGTTAAGTGGCAAGATCAACAGTTCAAGGCATTAATAGATAGTGGAGCAATAAGGAACTATATCTCGCTAATAGCAGTTAAAAAAAATAGGGTTACTACACAGACAGAAGGAATATCCTTACCTATTAGTAACAATTTTAGGAGATCTAATAGCCTATAGAGGAGGCATTATCAATCTTAAAATAGGACCTATTTAGTTAACCATTAAAGGAAGACCAGTTAAGATGTCTTTCGACATATTACCATTAGGGAATAATAAGGCAGTATTAGGAATGCCTTAGTTACAGGAATATAATCTAAAGATCGATTAGATTATAGGTTAGGTCGATATTAGAGACACTTAACGCCATAAAATATAATAACAAGCTAAGTTAGTATAGTACTAAATAGGAGCAACCTATAAAGAAATAGAAAAAGGACTAAGTTATATACTAAAAAGATACTATAAGTATAGCAAGAAACTATAGTTACCGGAAAATAAAAAGCTGTTAAAGTATATAGTATAGGACTATAAGATAGAGTTAGAACTAGAAATAAGTCTAAAGTTCTTTCTAATCTACAAGCTTACTAAAAAAGAAGGTAGAGCGTTAAAAGAGTTTATCTAGGAAAATCTATAAAAGGGATACATTAGACTATCGCAGTTATTAGCGGGTTATTCAGTACTATTCGTACTAAAGAAAAATGGCAAACTAAGGCTGTATATCAACTATAGACAGTTAAACAGCATTACTAGGAAGGATAGATATCCTTTACCCTTAATTAGCGAAATCTAAGACAGAATCGGCAAAGTATAAATCTTTATAAAGATAGATCTAAGATGGGCATACCATTAGATTAGAATTAAGGAAGGCGACAAATGGAAGGCAGCCTTTAGGTTAAAGAAAGGACTATATAAACCATTAGTTATACAATTCGGGCTTATAAACACACTAGCAACGTTCTAAAAGCGTATTAATAACGTATTAGAAGAATATTTAGATGAATTTATTATGGTATACCTTAATAATATTATTATCTACTTAATAAGTAAGGAAGAACACGGAGAATACGTTAAATAGGTCTTAAAGAGACTATAGGAAGAATAGATGCTAGTAGCAATTAAGAAATGCGAGTTCTTCACTAGGAAGACTAATTTTATTAGATTTATTATTAAACCAGGCTAACTTAGCATAGATTTAAAGAAGATTAAGGCTATAGTAAATTAGCAGAAACTAAAAAACGTTACACAGTTAAGATCATTCCTAAGGTTTTGCAATTACTATAGAAGGTTTATAGCGCAGTGGTTAAAAGATATTAAGCCATTTACGCGGTTAATAAAGAAGAACTATAGGTATGGGGAAAGGAGTAAAGAGAACTCTTTAAGAAAGTTAAAGAGTTATTTACCTAGGAGCTAGTTCTTAAGATCTATTAACTAGGACTAGAGACGGTTGTAGAAACGGATGCATTAAACTATATACTAGGAGCATGCTTTATATAAAGACATTAAGATAAATAGCACCTAGTGGCATACTATAGTTAAAAGATAACACTACTAGAGTTAAACTATAACATCTATAACAAGGAGTTATTAGGTATAGTTACAGCATTAAAGAAATAAAGAGCATTCTTACAAGGCATAAAAAAACTATTTATAGTTAAGATGGATTATAAGAACCTAATAGGATTCCTAATAATAAAGAAACTCAACCAAAGACAGGTTAGATGGGTAGAGATGCTTACGGAATACCATTTCAAGATTTAGTATACTAAAGGTACAGATAATACAAGGGTAGATACTCTAAGCCGTAAAGCTAAACTACAAAATAAGGAAAAGCCATTAGGGGCTTTATTGCAAAAAGATATAGATAGATTAATTAGGTACAATTATCTAAAAATTATAGCAACTTAGGAAGATAATAAACTAGAGAAAGTCTACAAGACACCGGAAAGCTTTTAGGGACAAAAAATTCTAGAAGTATAGCTAGAAGATCTATAGACGGATATATACGAAAATTAAGAAGCAAAGTATATCCTAAGAAGCATAGCAGAGTAGTTTATAGAGGACTTCTATAAGGGACTAACTTAAGGACACAATAGAGCCACGGGCTTAGTATTAAGACTCTAGGAGGAGTATATTATTAATGGAATCTAAAAAATAGCTAGAAGGGTTATTAAAGAGTATCTAAATTACTAAAGGAATAAACTAATAAGACATAAGCTATATAGAGGGCTACAACCTATTAAAATACTAGAGAGACTATAGGAGGTTATATTATAGGACTTTATTATTAAGTTACCAAAATCAAAAAATCCTATTACTGGACAAGATTATAACATAATCTTAGTAATAGTAGACAAGCTTATAAAGTGGGGATACTTTATAGCATATACAGAAGAAATCTCAGCAGAAGATGTCGCTAGAATCTATATTAAAGAAGTATTTATAAAATATAGAGCACTAAGCAAAATTATATCGGATAGAGATCCAAGATTCATAGTAGTATTCTAGAAAGTGTTCTTAGCGGAGCAAAGAGTTTAAGTAGTAACTTCTACCGTATATTATCCACAGACAGATGGTTAAACAGAAAGATTAAACTAGACACTAGAGTAGTATTTAAGGCATTATATTAATTATACATAAAACAATTAGGTATTACTGTTACTAGTTATATAGTTTGCATATAATATAACACCTTAAGAAGGAATAGGCATATTACTATTTAAGGCAAATTACGAATATAAGCCAAGAACATCGTTATCACCACGGCAAGCGAAGAAAATAAGTAGTACAGCTAAAGAAAGAATAAAGACGTTAATAAATCTTTATGCAGACCTTATAAAATTAGTAAAGAAAGTATAAGAGAGAATAAAAAAGTATTATAATACTAAGAGATCTAAGGGACCAGATCTTAAGGAGGGAGATAAAGTATAGCTACTATACAAAAATTTCAAGAGTCGACAACTAAGTAAGAAGTTAGACTACGTTAAACTAGGACCTTTTAAAATTAAGCAGAAAATTTCATCAGTCACATTTAAGTTAAATCTACCAGCCAAAATAAAGATCTACCCTATATAGCATATCGCAATACTAGAGCTAGTATATAGGAATATTAAGCCACCGGTCTATAAAGCAGACACGTATAGAGGGCAAAAGGAAGATAAATAGTAAGTTTTAAAGATCGTTAGTTACGAGGATATAGACAATAAAACATAGTATGAAGTAAAGTAGATAGGCTATAATAAGACTACCTAGGAGCTACTAGAAAATCTAAAGAATGCTATAGGAAAGGTATAGGAGTATTAGAAGAAAAAAGGTTAAGTAGCATTAATAAAGAAGGATCGCCAAAGAACGAGTCACCTAAGGGGGACCCAGGAAGAGCGACTGCTAAACTACTCGGAGTTATTTCCTTCTCTATTAGAAAAGAATCCGTTCTTTTATTACCTAGTTCCTATAAACCTTATTTTATAAGTTTCTACTCCTTAGAACAAACCTTCTTATAAACCTTCTTAAGACAAAGCAGATAAGTAGACGCTATAATTTAAGTATCTAAAGCCTTTTATTCCGCGTTATGGGAACGTTCCAACTTAATAAGGGCTTATAACAGTTTACTATCTAGCCGCGTAATAGCAGATTAAACATAAAACCCTAAAACAAATTAATTAGGGAACTAGACGACTATTAAGAGTAATAGGTCGCGTATATTTAGCATTAGAAGTAAAGTAAACATCATAGGACGAATAAACATTCGCTTTAGTACACTCTAAGTAAGAGGACGGTTATCATAAAGATAGGTTCGCCAACGTAATATAAACTAACCCCTCTTTTAAGCAATAAGAACACGGAGATAGTATAATCTTACTAAGAGATAATATTACAGCAATAGTGCGAGCACGACGTTAGGCGTATAAAGAAGAAATTGCTTTAGGTATAATAAGTAATAATATTAACTAAATTAATTAGACGGATATTATACCTCTAGTAAACAACTTAGAGATATTTTAAATCTTTAAGGACGAAGATAAAGAGGAGGGAGATAGTATTACGGACGCTTTAAGTATAATATTATAACTACTTAGAGAAGAATTGGAAGAAGCTAGTTAGTTAATATAGGCACGGTCTAGAATAGAACCAGTGGAACTATATAACGAGGAATAGTAACTAAGGTTATATAATATACTACGTATTAAACAAGAGGAACGAGAGGAACTTACGTACCTCACGTATAAGACGTATATCACATATAAGAAGGATTTTATAGGAGTACGGTTGTGTATTTAAGGACCCTTAATCCCTACCTAGATAGTTTCTTCCTTATAGTGATTTTTAGAATATAATTAGAGTTAATCTGTTGGGCAACCACTCCACTAGTTGTTATTACGTTGTTAACTTACTTGCAATACCTACACACCTAGCCCATTAACAAGTCCACCGTAGTCCCTACTACAAGGCTTCGTTACAATAGATTACTAAAGTTAAGTAGATTAATAGAGATACTAACCCTACGGACGCTATAATAAAGGGTAAGCCCTATACGGCACTATTATAGCTTATTAACACAAATTAAGTTAAATTATAGGCTATAGGGTGGGTTAAGCGAACGGATTTAACTTTAGTTTAGTATTGGCGCTAGTACTAAATAAGCTAATAGCAATTTTCTATCCTAGGGATGGAAAATCCTAATTAGTTGGTAGAAGTTAGGTTTAGCAGAATTTAGCAGAATTTGGTAATATAGCAGAATTTAGCAGAATTCGGTATTATAGCAGAATTTAGCAGAATTCGGTAATATGGCAGAATTTGGCAGAATTTGGTAATATGGCAGAATTTAGCAAAAAGTTGCTATTACGTATACGTTACAAGTAGTCTAGAAGACTTAGGGGTCGTTCGGTTGCAGCTTTAGATTGAATCTGAAGGCTTTAGAACAGAACCGATCTGAAGCTCAAATCTGATTCTGACGCGATCGTTCGGTTGATCTGACGACTTTCTAATCTAAAGCTCCTCCAGATTGGTAAGCGCGTTAAATTTAAAAGCTATACCGTATGTAGTAGTTAAACTAAGGCTCTTGGCGTTAGTTTAATAAGGAGCTTAAAGCTCCTTAGTTTAACTCTAGTTTAATCTGAAGCCTTATACACCCGCTATGGCGACTCCACCTACCCCAATCGCGACGCTGTTTTAGTTGCGCCTATATGTATTTTATGACATCCTTATCTTAACTCTTACAATCACGATAATATTATTTCCGCGTGGCGTTTGTACTCGGAATACTGATATATAGAGAGGCATAAGGTGGACGACGCAGTTGCTCTATAGCCATAAGGCACGACTTCTAAATATTACCGAGGGCGTTAAGGACGTCGAGGGCGTCGATTAAGGAGGAGCCATAGTAAAAAGTCGCGATAGAGGCTGCAGTAGAGGTGCTCACTTAAATCGCTCATTAAGATTAATCGCGTATTGTGCGACGTCAGATTCTAGGCTTCAATCTAGAGGCCTACCGAATAATCGGCTTAATTACAGATTCAACTAAGCCATGGTAGTAGCCGCCACTAATTACAAAACGGTCAACACTAAAAGACGCATTGACACAAGAGATTCTGATCTGGTGTCAGTTCGCAACCAAACGACCCCTTAACTTTAGAGTATAGATTAGCCTTTTTTTTAGAGTTACTCTAGTGTTAGAATATTAATTATGTGACGTAGTTATAGGACTATAAAGCGAGACTAACTGTCTAACCTTTGTAACGGCGCTATCGCACGTTACCTGCCAAATTCTGCCATATTCTGCCGACCTGCGATTGGCCCGCCTAAAGCTAGCGCCTTGGCGGCTCACCCTACATATTTGTTTACATCGGTCCTGGCGACCCCTTTTCCTTCTCTTTAGCTTAGTATCTTCGTAATACAGCATTCTACAAGCTTCGGTTCAGAGGCATTTGTACGAGCCGTAACAACCTTAGAGCAACCCCTTTCTTCTAGATAATAATTAACTACCAACTTTAATACCGCATACGTACCACTACAAGTGATATTCGTGCACGTTGATAAAGAGAGTTATACCGACACGTACCCAGACCTAGAGAAACAGCAGAAGTTCCATATCTTCTACGTCCTAGGCTATAATTTTATATAGGCAATTAAGTATAACGTAGGTAACTCTAATAGCAAGATAAACTTAGAGACGTATATCTCTAAGATTCTTCCTAAGTTGCAGAAGGAGATCCTAAGAAGAGAGCTTATCCTATAGCAGGACCGAGACTCTACTTACGTCTCTAGAAAGGTGCTTAATTAGATAGATAAACACGGCATGGATTATATTAAAGGGCCTCTAACCTTACTAGATTTCTCTATAATAGAGACTTAGGTAAAGCCATTAAAGGAGAAGTTCTATTAAAAAAGAGTTGCAACTGGGTAAGCTGGCGTTAAAAGGTTCTATTAGGTATAGCGTAAATTAAAGCCTAAGAAAATTAATAAAACAATTAACAGCTATCCAGTAAGGCTATATAAGTGTATAGAGCGTACAGAAGGCCGTACGACAAAATATTAGATGTAAATAAATAATTAAAATATCCTATTTGGCTGTAAAATAGGTGGTGTTAAAATACGCCAAGTATTTGCTTATGATGATGATGAAGTTTATTCCGCCCGGAGGCACTAAGCCTAGAGGGCACTAGTACTATATTACATAACTTCGCTTCTTTTAGTCTTGCCATATTCTCGCATAAGCCCATACATATGCCTTATTTAGTACTCCCTAGTACTATTTATGCCTTATTCTACGAGATCTCGTGGGTAGTTAGTAGCAGGTACTCCTGGGGGGCCGTTCCTCCAAGTGTTTAGTGTCCTATCTTCGGCGACTAAAGCGAGATCTGCTGGTAGCACGAGGGTGCGTGGGTTAGTTACAGTGTAGGGGTGTAATGTCGCTTAGACCACGTCCACTTATAAACGCTGGTAGTATATATAATAGGAACTGTGCAATCGACTGAGCTGCTGGTAGTGGTAGTGGTAGTTGTGGTTGTAGTTGTGGTTGTAGCTGTTGGAATTGGAATTGGAACGGAGACGGTTTACCCCGAAATCGTGCCATAAGGTATTTGCTTACATCCGGAGAATTCGCTACCTTGAGAGACAATGTGCACGTGTTCTGAGGTCGGAATTTCCAAGGCCGCCAACCCGCTCACGCTAACGTAATCCTAAACGGGATTTATATCGCGAGCTCGCCTATGAAATTGCACAGCCTTTGATCAACGCACAAGAGTTGCCTGGACCCTGATTTTTATAGTTTCCGATCGCCAACCCCGTGGTAGCGCTTAAACGCGCTAGTCCAAATACGGCCTTATACAACGACCTTGGAGTGTCGCTCCTGCTATCTATGCTGAGACTTTGAAGAGCTGGAAAGATTGAGAAAGCGAATCTCCTTGCTAGAAAAATGTGGAATACGACGTGTGGCTCATAAGGCTGTTCTACATATCAAGGCAGTCTCGTGGTATATAGCTCAATTGGGCATCCGAGATACTTGGTTGAGAGGGTATATAGAGGGCAGCCCGCACCCATGGAATGTTCACTAACATCATACTTTGCATCGAACTCCTTTTCTTACTATCACAACATCTATCTCAAAATTGGCCCAATCAAATACACCTCCACATCTTAGCCGTAGAGTAGTATAACTACAATGTCTTTCAATCTTCCCGACCACGTTGAACTTCCCACCTCACCGGCCCGCCACAATCTTGCAATTGCGGAAATCGCCATCTTTGGTGCCATCCTACCATTTCAATTTTTTATCAAGCTCATGCAAGAATGGCAACACTGGAATATACA
The DNA here is from genome assembly GCF_001692895.1 of Cenococcum geophilum 1.58. Classification (NCBI taxonomy): domain Eukaryota; kingdom Fungi; phylum Ascomycota; class Dothideomycetes; order Gloniales; family Gloniaceae; genus Cenococcum; species Cenococcum geophilum. The sequence continues at coordinate 2,654,071 of NW_027137564.1, read as the reverse complement.
TCACAAGCACCGTAGACATCCCATCCGCTGCCTTTTTAAAGCCTGGTTTAGCATACTTGTGATACTTTGCCAAAGTAAGTTTTCCTGTCAACATGCCATCCAGATAATCAATGATAACGTAAATCGTGTCCATACAGTTCGTATCATTGGCTTTGCCCTTTACATCTCCACAAAGGACCCCGCCAAAAGCGTCGTGGTTGCGGAAGTCATCCTTCAGAGTGTCGGTACGTCGCCTCTGCTTTGGGAATTGAGTTTGGTCTTGCTACGCTGGTACGTCTTTTTTCAATCCGCCGCTTAATCTTCTTGCTGCTCTCTTCGTCCACGGTTGCTAACAGCATTTCTCACAATAGCGGACACGCTGGAGACGAGTACGACAAGAATACGGCTTACCCAAAGCTCCTGGAAACGTGTCTGAGGCTCACACGATTGCCTATAATAGCGGCTGCTGTTCTGTTCGTCGTCGCAGGCTGCATCCTGAACACCACACTTCTTAAAGTCGGAGGCCTAGTGCTGCTTGCGACCTTCGTCTACGTTAGCAGCATCTCAATCTTTATTTTCGCCACCAGTTATAAAAAATTGCTTCATGCATCTGGGCAACTGGGTTTGCGGTTGACAGTCGCAACGCTTCCGTTCTACATCGTAAGGGTGGTATACCTTGTGTTGGTTGAATTCGGATCGATAAAATTCAGTCCTGTACTGGGAGACTGGCGTTTCCTTGCTGGAATGGGGTTGGCTATGGAGGTGCTGATCTTACTTCTGTTGATGGCTGCGGGAATTGTGGTTGAACCTTTGGAGTTTGGCTCTCGGAGGTTTCTAAGACTGCCGATAGCGAGACGAGATGATTCTGCAGAGGTGCGTTTGGATCACTCCATGTCTGTTGGACATGTTGTGGATGAGAGTGTGGATAAGAACTCTGCTCGAACATAAGGTTTATAAGGTATGTGAAGAGATTTCGAGAGGGAAATTTAGACTGTATTCGAGATATTTCAATGTAATCAGCCAATCCAGTGACTTGATGTCCAGGAAAATCTGGGTGATACATCTTGGGTTTGCTAGCCTCGATTATGTCGGATAATGTTGCGGGTCTACTGCTCCAAAGATTTTATTAAAACGTCCCAACCAGTTCTTGATCCAGAGTTTTGTCTCAGCAGGTGCTACTTCGTAGGCAACTCGAAGAGCAAATCCTACTCTATAGGGACCCAGCATTCCTGTCCCATCTATGTATTCCATAGACTTGCAGATGTTATCCATGAGAATCGACGTCTTCACGGTATAATCTACATCGTAGTGGCAGAATCTGAGGATCTCATGAAGAATAATAACGGTGGCGTAGTAGCCACAAAATACTGTTGCAATTGTAGGGTCGGAATAACGATAGACCACAGGATACAAGTGATCATCCAATGAGGATAGGACTTCTTCAGGAGGATCGACAATAGCTGTGAATTTCTCATACCAATTGAGAAGGCGACAGTGGAGGCTAAGGGTGCGATTTACGAGAGACAGCACCTCCATTGGGTTGACTAAGCCAGCAGAATATGCCTCTCTTGCCGCGTATGCTTCTTTAACTAGTCTTGGAAACATAGTTTGGTATTTGGAAAACTCTTCTATCAGGAGGCAAAGCTGAGAAGGGGCACGCTGATTGACAGTATCTGCGGTGATAGAGTGCCATTCCTCTGCCTCTAGGAAGCAATCCTTGCCTGAGAACAAGGCTTCCATAATCTATAGGCAAGTCAGGCTACATTAAAAGATTAAAGCGCTAGCGACCGTGAAGCGTTTAGGACGGCCAATTTGGGGGAGGCTAAAGTAATGGGGGTGGCAGTCCGAATCAAATCATGTAACGTACTAATATGCTTCTGATAAATATAAGCATAGTGTTATCAAACTCATTCCGGTGCCGCTCGGGGCCTCGGAGCCTAATCAGTCGGGCAATCCCATCTGCGTGTTTCATCCAGGCGTCATGCTTGGTAGGCGCGAAGAGCTATCACGAAAAAAATCAGCACCAATGTAATTGTCCAATGTAATCATGTAGACATTGCCTACCTCGTAGAGGCACAAAAGCGTTGCGGCTGAGAGCGTTTCTGATGATGTCACGTCTGGAAAACTGTTCAGAGTCCTTTGGAGACCTGATAGAGCTTCGCCATAGGCGGATCGGCCATAGCGAACCATTTGCTCATTGCCGGACAGTTTTCCAAAGTAATGAGTTGTAAAACAGCGAATCGCCTTATTCAGAGTATTACTCGTTCCTAAACGAGTTGTAATACAGGATAGCCAGCGACGCATAAACAAAACATCAGTTATGGCTGAGTTGGACCATGATATATCTTCTATGAGAAAAGATAGATACTGGACCGGGTAGAGGTTAGGTGAAGATATGGTGACTGGGATAGTAGTTTCTGGTTTTGTTCCGTGCAGGGCCAATGCTTCCTTTGGAGAGCCGGAAGGGCCATCGTTTGAGATGGTCGAAGATGACTTCGTCTTGCTATCTTTACCTTGAGATATCCTAGCAAGTCGATTCTGCGGTCGAGAGCGGCGGTTCTTCCCTGCCACGAACTTGAGATCTTTCTCATATCCAGGGCATTCGGCACCATATTTTTGACATCGTGAGCACGCGGGGCGGGTCTCATCACACTAATAGCACCGGCTGTTAGAGTGCCTAAATCGCGAGAACACGCTTTGGAGTAACAGACCTTGACTCGACGTTTAATACAAAAGCTACATCCACTACTTCGAGGAACGCCAACCATGTTTAGATATCCCAGTTGCGAAGAACATTCCTGTTTGGATGATTTCGTACAGTGATGAATATCTTCGCAAGAATATTCGGGGTTCTTTGATGTTGAAAACGTCGATCTGCAGATCGACATCTGGATACGATGCAATCACGTGCTAGCCACTTTCCAGCCCGACTTCGTGTTTCGGATCAGAATACGACGCAGCCAACCTAAACCAACAACTACGCGTATATTATAACGAGACCGACAGATGACAGGCAGTGCGGGTGGAATAGCTTTAGTGATTCTTCAAGTCAAATACCTTCAGATTCACCTCGCAGTCACTTCAATATGCCCTTCAGCCATCCCATCAACCTCCCCGGCCCAATCCTGCTCCAGTCCGTAGGATTAGGGTTGTTAGCTGGTGTGGGTTGGGTGGAATGGAATGAAGACGCTCTATATGCACCTTATGATACACCCGTGATTTACATGTCCGCCCTGCTGCTGGTCTTACGGCAGGCTGGCAACCCTCACCTCTTTCTATCCAGCTCATCCCGGAGCAGCTATGCTAAGCCTGGCTCTTTGCCTCTTTTTCACATTTCTTCTTCTAGCTCATGCCAACACCAAACCCAATCGCTACCCTAATGAGTCAAACTCCACCTTCCCTTCAGCGTCCTCCTCTTCAGCACCTTCCTCCCTGTCCTACTCTTCAACCTCGCCAAAAACCCATGCCTCCGCTTCCGGACCCTATGACTTGGATCGAACGTATTCCGCGGCCCGTTCCGCACCTGCATTCCCAACACCGCCGGATGCGATGATATCTTCGGGACCAGGTCCAACAGTGTGCCGTCTGCTGCAGTCGGGAGAGTGGAAGATGCCGTGGATGGGGATGCAGACGGCGAGACGGCGAATGAGGGTGGGAGGAATTGCGGGCGGCGGGGAGAGAGAAGGGAGAGGGCGCGCATGGATGTGAGTCTGATAGTAGTTATATTAGCCACACGCTCGTGAAGGGGATCAAGAACGAATAGAACGTACGTCTGCGGCGACGAGACCCGGTGAGCAGACGGCCTTAGGAGGGCAGATGTGCTTTGTGCGGCTGGGAGGGACCGCGCAAGCACGCGTACGCAGCGGAGAGACTGCATTGTGGCAGATGCAGCACTCGTCCAACGAATTGGTCTGGCGAACAAAGGGTAGTGGACGTCTTTGGCCTTGACACCAAAATCCGGGCTGCAGTCGCGGAAAAGGCCCGTGCGCAAAAGTTCGAATTCGCCGAAAATTTCCAGCGAGTTTCGTCCTGCTGTATTGAATAGACACATACATACATGTATACATATATGCCAACCTTCCATCACAACTAATTCCCAGCAAGCCAATCGCAGGATGACGCCGCAGATATCCTACCCGCCTTACCGCGCCCATTCTTCCCACCAGCTGTCCATCGAGGCCGCGCAGTCCCTGCTCAGCACTTACCTTACCGAAAGCGAATCCTCTCCGCACCTGCACCCCGACGCTCTGCTCAGCACGGCTGGCGTGCAGTTCTCCACGCACGGCGGGCCGATGGGTGGGCTCGTGCTGCACAATTTGCGCCGCGTGGAGGCTGGTTTGAGGGGAGAGAGGCTGGCACCGGATCCAGAGCCTGAGAGCGACGATAGGGTGCTTGATAGCTTGATTGAGGAATCAGGGGCGAAGCTGCAGGGCAAGAGCTGGAAGCGGAAGCTGAACGATGTGGAAGAGGGCTGGCAGGATTTGGAGGAGTTCCAGCGGGAGCAGGGCGGAGTCGAGGTTGGGGAAATTGGGGATAGGTCAAATTTCGTGGAAGATGGGGGCGCGGAGTCGCCTGTGCTGGCGACAGGTAGTGCGGGAAAGAAGGTGGATAAAGAGGCGAGGAAGAAGGCGAAGAAGGAGAGGGAACAGGAGAAGAAGAGAAAGAGGGCAGAGGAGAAGCAGAGGAAAGCTGCCGCATGAGAGTAAAACATTCTTGATCCTTTTCAGAGGAAAGTCTCTTCTGAGCAGGAAACAATATCACCACCGACCAATCCTGGGCACGTTTACTCGAAGCGTTCAGGTCGATCACTCAATTCACGGTTTCTGGTGGCATATCCACCTTTTATTTGATGACCTCCCGGTATTCAACCTTCGAACCAATATACAACAAATCGTCTCGGCTCAAAGCTCTCTATCAGCCGCCATCAGGGGTTTCTCGTTGTCCAACGACTTGTCTGCTGCCTTCTCACTATCGCCAGTCTTACCCTTCACCTTCTGATCAGCGCTCCAGCTCATTGCCTTCAATCTTTCGGTCAAAATCGGATGTGAATAGTGGAAGCTTGAGTATAACCAATCGGCATCCATGCTTGACAAGTTCTGGATTTGAAGCTTGATCAAGGAGGAACCTAGTTCTGCGGTATAACCAAGCTTGACGGCGAAGGCGTCTGTAAGTCGAGTTAGTATCGTTCGGACGGAAAGCTGCTGGAACGGGGAAACATACCTGCTTCGTACTCCATGCTGCGGGTCAAGATATTCATCAACAGCTTGAGTATCTCGTCCGTAGGAGCAAGAATGTTGTTGAAGAGGAGGAATCCGATCAGGACTGGACGCTCGTTGTGGAATCCAAACGATTCATATAGGGAATTGTTGTTGATAAAGACAGAGAAGAGTGCGAAAATGTAGAATAGATGCACTTGACTAATTGCAAGAAGTTTTGTTGTGTGTCCCATTTTCCAATGGCCCAATTCATGTGCGAGGACAGCCTCAACTTCTTTATCAGAACTCTTGTCTAGGAGCGTATCGTAGATGACAATCTTCTTCTTCCACGGTAGTCCGGTGAAGTAGGCATTGCTGTGGGAACTGCGCTTGCTTCCATCGATGACTTGCAGTTCGGTAAGTGGAAACTTAAGGTTGGAAGCGAGTGCCTCTACAGATTCTTTTAAGGGACCAGGCTTGAGTGGGGTGAGTTTGTTGAAGAGGGGTACGATGAGAATCGGGTAGATTGTAATCGCTGAAACCTGAACGACTAGCATGAACAGCCAGAGGTAGTAGAAGAAGTTCTGTCCGGTCCTCTTGGCGATTGACAAGAATGCACTTCCAATAGGCACACCAAAAGCAATTGTAAGTGCCTGGCTCTTGAGCATATCCATTATCCAAAGCTTGACGGTCATCTTGTTGAATCCAAATTTCTCCTCTAATACAAAGCTGTGGTAATAGCTGAAGGGCAGACCAAGGATAAGATCTATGAAGCTGAAGACGAAGACGAAGACCAGCGATTGTGTAATTTCTCCAGAGAAGCGCGCGGGCGCAAAGCGAGCGAGTAGCAAGCCGGTGAAGGCCCATAGTCTAGGGTATGCATCAAGGTATAGTATAGCGTAGCTCTTTACTTCGTTAAAGATGCTCGAGAAGAAACCAAATTTAGCCTTAGCGCGGCCATATTCCTGAGTACGTGTTAGCAACGGACGCGAGCACGATGCTAGGCCGCGGCAACGAACCTGGCTCTTGTCGAAGGTAGCCTTATCTACTTGATTTTCAAGCGCCTTAGGAACGGATGTCTTAGAAAGGACTCTATATTGTCGGAACAGCAGCCAGTTTCCAAGAGCGAAGTCTGCGAGGGAGAAGCCTATTACGAGCTTCTTCCATGGGAAGAGGGGGCGGTCCAGCAAGCGCGCCAAACGCTATGAATATTTTAGTTGTGCTCAAAAAATAGTCAATCAAAAGGAAGCGAACCTGGAGAAACGCCTGTATCATTTTTTCATGTGAGGGAGTGTGAGATGTGTGAGAAGCATTCGTCAGACTTGGACCCTAAGGACAGCGAAGGCTTCACAAGGCCGCGCTTAATCGACGTAGGTAAGCATGTATTATATTTTAAGCCTAATGTACAGCACGGGTACGGCCAACCAGAGTCGTGTGTAGGTATGCTTAACATAGAATAGCCTTGATGCCTCGATTTTGATGAGGTATTTTTATTATTTGGTTTTACTACTAATTTTTATACAGTATGATTTTGAAAACTTGTGCTCAAAGTTTGACTGACAAGCGGAAGATTCCAGCTGCAGCACTTAGAACTAATGGTAGGAGATATCGTCACGTGTTGCGCTGTAAAATGTAACTCGCGGATGAAACAGTCCCAAGTAGTGAGTCTTCCCGCAGTGCTTCGAACGATTTACCCGAGAGGCTTCAGCCATTGTTGATTATCGGTGAGGTGTTCCAGGCGGTGTTGCTGCATCTCAATGAGGGTATGGATAACATCGCACGGGACAGGGTCACTGGGTATCAAGACAAGAGAACAATGTCGACTCTGATAATTAGAGGACAAGCAATTCGAAGCCCTATGGAGCCTGTTGTATAAAAAAAGAAACATTCTTAGCCAGCTTTGAAACACGACTCACTTGTCGCTTCACGATCTGAAATTTGCTTCGGATCGAGACGGTAGCACGGAGGTAAACTGGGAAAGGCGCAGGGTATTTCAAGTCGGGAGAGGAATTATCAACGGAAGAAACCACCCAATCAACGAAAGGGGCTGTGCTTGATATTTTTACCACCCAAAAAACAAGGAACAAATGACAGAGACGGACGTTACGTGTACATAGCAGACGCTGCTTCGGTCTTTGGGCTTGGACGAGGTGTAGCTGAGAGGAAGAAGCTCACGATCCTGACAGGTCTCAACGGTCGTCTCCCTCGAGCCAAGTTTCGGGGGGCGTTTTGTTCCTGCAGCTTAAAGTCTAAGCGCAGGCGATCAAAGCACGCTAATCGTCACCAGTCTCCCACTTACTGTACCCAGCAAAAGCTCCTTGCAAGATCGCGCCAACAACCATCCGTCGCCCACGACTCCCTTTCTACCACTTCTTGTAGTTCCTCCACGGACGATGCTCGCAGAGAGATAGCCCCCGACATGACTACCAATGGTCCGTACCGGAATAGAGGCCAGTCGGCCGCTGACCTGAGCTGTCAGAACTCCGTTCCGCCAGAGAAGCCCGATACTGAAAAGCAGCCTCATACCGTTAGCAACGGCACCCAAACTCCAGACTCCTCTCCCATAGACGAAATGGCAGGCACTATTCTACCAGATCGTCGCCCTTCAGCTACTGCTTCCAATGGCCTCACTGTGCAACCCTTCTACCCCCATATGCATCGAAGGCCGTCTGCGCCGATGATGCCCCCCTTCATGGTCTCTGCACCAGGAAAGGTCATTGTTTATGGGGAGCATGCAGTTGTCTATGGCAAGGTTGGTCATTGTCAATTCAATCACGTACATCAGAGCTAAAAATCTGCGCAGGGTGCCATTGCAGCCTCTATCTCGCTGAGATCCTACCTCCTAGTTACTTTCCTCTCAAAATCCCGCAGAACAGTCACACTCCGCTTCCCGGACATTGCGTTGGACCACACGTGGAACATTGACGATCTACCATGGGCGGCGTTCTCCCATCCGAAGAAGAAGAAGTACTACTATGACCTTGTCACCTCCTTAGACCCAGACCTCGTTGCTGCTATGCAGCCGCACATCGTCACTGTCTCCTCAAAACTCTCTGAACCTCAACGGAAAATCCACCAAGCCTCTGCCGCTTCCTTCCTTTACCTCTTCCTCTCCCTTGGCTCCCAGAAATCCGCACCATGCNTATATACTCTCCGTTCTACTATTCCAATTGGAGCTGGCTTGGGTAGTAGTGGTAGTATTGCTGTCTGTCTCAGCGCCGCGCTACTCCTTCAAATACGTGCCCTCAGCGGTCCCCACCCTGACCAGCCACCTCAGGAATGCTCTCTCCAGATTGAGCGCATCAATCGTTGGGCCTTTGTTGGCGAAATGTGCATCCACGGCAACCCCTCTGGTGTTGATAATACGGTCTCAGCCGGCGGCAAAGCCGTCTTTTTCAGACGAGAAGACTACAACAAACCGCCCACCGTAATCCCACTGCGCAGCTTCCCCGAACTCCCTCTTCTCCTCGTCAACACGCGCCAATCACGCAGCACCGCAACCGAAGTCGCCAAAGTCGCCGCCCTCAAGGCCGCCCACCCTGTCATCACGAACCACCTCCTTGAAAGCATCAACCACGTCACCGAATCCGCCTACTCGCTCATCACCTCACCCGACTTCGACCCAACCCACCCGGCCTCGCTGCAGCACCTCGGCGACCTCATCACCATCAACCACGGCCTGCTCGTGTCGTTGGGCGTGTCGCACCCAAAGCTCGAGCGCATCCGCGAGCTGATCGACCACACGGGCGTCGGCTGGACGAAGCTCACCGGCGCGGGCGGCGGCGGCTGCGCCATCACGATCCTGAAGCCGCAGCCGGCGTCGTCGCTGCGCGCGTCGCCCAGCACCGACTCCACCGACTCCTTCGACTTCGGATCCGACTCCGATGACTCCGACTCGTTGCTGCCCTCGGCCCGCACAAAGGCGCCCAGCAACCTCAAGATCCTCGACAATCTCGAGACCGCCCTCGAGGTGGAGGGCTTCGAGAAGTTCGAGACGATCCTGGCTGGTGATGGCGTAGGCGTTCTTTGGCCTGCTGTGCTGCATAATGGAAATGAGGAGGAGGGCGGGGAGGAGATTGACCAGGAGAAGTTTCTGCGCGCGAAGGGGAACGAGGGCATTGAGAGGCTCGTTGGGGTTGCGGGGACGCGCGGACGTGTGGCGAAGGAGGTGCGCGAGGGGTGGAAGTTTTGGAGGCCTTGAGCGCGCGACTGTTTCGTGCCCCTGAGTAGGAGAGGTGTGGGGGGCGGGTGGCTCTGAAGAAGTGTCCACTCTGGAAAGAGAAAGTAAAGAAATAAAAGATATTGTCGCGTGGGCACGCTGGGAGGGACGTGAGGGTTTCTTTCATCTAACGTTGGACCGCGTGGGGTTTTTGTACGTATAGTTACTTACTTAGAACGTTAGTAATTCGTGTTTTTTCCTTCTAAGTTTTTCTGAGCGCATCCACGTAGGCGTAGATGGGTGTATGGTGGGTCTTCTCTTTATTTTTTTTTCTTTGGTTAGCTCTGGCTATTGGAGGAGGGAGGAACGAGTGAATATGCTTGGAGTGCTGTAAAATATTTGTTTGCGTTAATTTTTCAGATGCGTTCTACTTTCTGGTTTTCTGGTTTGCTTTTCTAGGTGCTGGGGGAAAAGTAATAAGACATGCTGCATTACCACTACACTAATTCAACGTCGGTTTTATTGCTCTATCTGCCATTCCACCTCTCTCGCCTACAAAGGGAAAACTCGTCCTGCTCACCACCACGCGCGAGGAGGCATCGAAAAAACCAGAAACCCGCAATAACGTCAGCGGCTGTCTAAAATGGCCGACAAGCCGACGCATCAGTATTTTGGCCTCCGTACCTGACAGTCCGGAGCCGCTTAGCGCGTACTTGTAAAACAAAGCCAAGTCCGGCGCTGCGGAGCGGATTTGCATGGCAGCCACAGGCGCGTGTCTCGGACAGCTGAGCCGTATGGGCTGCTCTCGTTAGTTCGAATGCTATGCTAGGCTAGCAGAGATGCGCAGACGAACCGGAATAAGTATAGTTTAGGAATACCGGAGTATAAGTTGTTGCTTTGTCATCTTGCCTAGATGTAAAGTCCGTAGAATGTTCGTGAGAAGGATTGGTGAAACGATGGCGTGGAACTGTGTGGTTGGCTATGGCGGAGTGCTGGGGGAAGGGAAGGACGGAGGAGGAGCAGGAGTGTGAGTTAGGCAGTTGGGTGCTCGAGCGTGCGAGCGCGGGCTTCGAGGACGTTTTGCAGATCTTGCGAGTGCGCAAGGTAGGCGCGCTGCAGCTTGGTGAGGTGGATGGAGAGCTCGGCTTCGAGATGGGCCTTTCTGTTGAGGAGGAGCACGAGGCGCTGGTTGTGCTGCTCGCGGATAGCGGCACTGATTGGGTGAGTTAGAGGTGTGGGCAGATAATGGCTAGAGTGAGGGGCAGATTGGTGGAGAGGTAGAGAGACAGCAGAACGGTGTTTGGTAGATGACATTGAAGCACTAGCCAGGCGACTGGAGATGGTCAAGTAGGTAGGCAGGGGACCCACGCTGATTTCTTCTGCTTGTCAAATATCATCACGATATTGTTATGCGTCTTCTTTACACGGTCATCGTGAGCTTTGAGAATGGCGTTGCGTTGAGAGGCTCGTTTGGCACGGGTCTATATGGAATGATTAGGAAGTCGTTCAGAATATCTAGTGTTTCGTTCCTCTTTTTAATACAATTGAGATTGGCGGACCCCAATGGATAGAGAAGGGATTGAGGTAAAACTGATGCTACATCTACAATGATAAGAAGACCATACACCTCCAATTGAGAAAGAGCAGGTCCTGAAATGAACGATGACAGCGAGGAAACCAAGACTTACGTTCTTCACCATATTCTGGATGACCTCTGACACATCCAAATCTTCTGAAGCTTGCAAATTGGCTAACTCATCATCCTCCTCTACTTCGTCTGTTTCCTCTTCAACGGCCCGTTCCACACGCTTCCCAGATTGAACTGCTTGATGAACGCCCGTCTTCACTGCCGTCTTCTTGACGGTAATCTGTGAAGGATTCATAGCTACACAGCTGTACAGCGGTCAGTGCTGTATGTTAGTCAAGAGCTTAGCTATGCAGTATCCACAGCAAGACACCTTTCGTGCTGCGATGGCCTTGAAGGTGGAAAGCCCGGTAAACTCAACCCCAAAGGAGCTAGCCGCCTACATTCGCCAGTCCACCGCCAAGATTCCGGCACTCCGTCCCCACCACCTCCGCAATCCCTCCAAAATTCGACCTCCAAAATTTCCCCCAGCACACACGAAATACCCCCCCGCCAGCTACACGCCGCACATCCACCACAATGGGTCTCAGTGCACCGAAAAAGTAGTCTCCACCCTCCACTCCCCCTTACCAAACCAACTCCCCCCCAAAACCCAAACCAGCTCCTACCAGCTCTCCTCTCCGACCAACGCTAACAACATATCCCCAGCCGCACCAAGCTCCCCGACGACCCAAACAACACAACCTGGTCCCGCAACACCACCCGCTTCGGCCACCGGATCCTCACCGCGCAAGGCTGGACCCCCGGCCGCACGCTCGGCGCCACCGCCGCGCCGCACGCATCGCACTACACGGCCGCCAGCACATCGCACGTCCGCGTGCTGCTGAAAGATGACACGCTAGGGCTCGGCGCCAAGCGGGGCGAGACGGCCGAGACGTTGGCGCTCGGGGCGTTCGAGGGACTGCTGGGGCGGCTGAACGGGAAGGGGACGGAGGAGGTGGAGAGGGAGGAGCGGAAGCGGGGGGACCGCGTGCTGAGGGTTTTTCAGGCGGGGAGGTGGGGCGCGGTGGCGTTTGTTAGGGGGGGGTTTTTGGTTGGGGAGAGGATTGAGAAGAGGGTTGGGAAGGGGGCGGGGGAGGGAGGGGACGTGGAGCTGGTTGAGGAGGGAGGCGGCGAGGAGGGCAGGAAGCGGAAGCGGGGTGAGGAGGATGAGGATGCGGCGACGACGGACTCCCAGCAGCCGCGGCTGAAGCGGAAGAGGCGGAGCGCGGACCTGAAAGCTGCTGCGGCCGCTGCTGCTGCGGCTGGAACTGCGGCTGGAACTGCGGAGGACGAGGAAGAGGAGAGTTCGGCTAAGGCGAAATCTAAATCGAAGTCCAAGTCGAAGGATAAGGACAAGAGGAAGCGGAAGCGAGAGGCCGCCGAGGAAGAGCCCTCCCAACCAACCCTCTCGGACGAAAAGGCCGACAAGAAGCGGCGGAAAGCCGAGAAGCGCGCGCTGAAGGAGGCAAAGAAGCCTAAGAAGGCGCAGCGGCGAGCAGAGAAATCAGGCACGGTCTCGTCCACCACCACTGTTGCTCCCTCCCGCCAATCCACGCCCTCATCCTCAGACGACGCGGCGGAAAAGTCTCAGAAGCAGGAAGCCGCAGTGTCTGCGAGCAAGCCCGCCCTTAGCTTCGCGGGTGGCAGGCATGCCGTCAGGCAGCGCTATATTCGGCAGAAGAAGATGGCGTCGATGGATCCGCAGGCGTTGAGAGAGGTGAAAACCAACCGTTCTCCACGATTTCGAATCCCTGTCTTTACTAACGTCCTGCCAGATTTTCATGGTGAAAGCGTAGACGTGAGTAAATTTATTCAGCATAGCAGACGGCGTTTGGGATTGGTTAGTACAGAACGCGGCTTAGCGGACTATATGTATAGCATTTAATAGGTGTTAGCTTCTTGGATAGCATAGAGTTACTATATTAAATTCACTCCACCGAGCCTCTCATCGCCTTTAACTGCCTCAGTTCCCCCCTCACACGTCAATGCACATTTCGAATATTAGAGCAGAAAACTTCCGTATTGGTGTCCCTATGCTAAAACGGCGGGTAAAACCTAGCACTTTCACTTCCTAGCTTACATGTATCCTCTATTTTGAGCCTAAGCCGGGCCCAAGTCCAAGACCCTCAACCCTTTTATTTTCTCCGCCCCCAAACAGACCAAAGAACAGAAACAGCCCAATCCGCTCATAAGGCATATCAGAACCGCCACGCACTTCGCGGCTTCGAACCAAGCAGTCCAACCATCGGGCCCTCCGTCCATCTCCCTCTCCACCGAGAAGCAGGGAGAGAGAGGGCGCCAGGGAAGTGGCCAATGCAAACGAGCGCTATCCATAATCCCATGCAGCGCCACAAATCCCACCCCCACGCTCCCCTCAAAAAAATATAAAAAGAAGGTTAAAACAGTCCAAGCAAGCCAAACACTACACGTTCCAAACACCATACCCACCCCTTTTCCACTCGACTCCAACCCAAAAGCGCACCAGACAGCGCCGAACAGAACCAAACCGAACCAACCCAACCCAACTCAACCCAAACCCACGAAGCCTGATCCCCCAAAAAACGCCCAAAACACCACCCCCTACGCTACCGCTCATACCTCGGCAACTCCATCCGCGCCCCAGCCTCCGCCCCACGCCCCAGCAACGCATCGTCGTCCTCATCTTCGTCCAGCACCGGCGCCGAGGGCGCCAGCACGGCAGCCGCAGGACGCCGCACTGCGCCGCCGCTCTCCTCGCCCTCGTCGTCCGGTACATCCTCCGGCGCGCTGCGCTCGAGCTCGAGGCGGCGGCGCTGCAGCTCTTGCTTGTCGTCTGTCGGCGGCAGCAGGGGCGCGGGGTGGGAGGGGGAAGAGAGACCGGCGTGGGGTGTGTAGCTAGGTGCTGAGGTGGAGGGGGGTGGTGGCGGTGATCGTGGAGCGCGAGAGGGGTGGTCGAGGGGGGTGATGGTAGAGGAGGACGAGGTGGTGGTGTGCGGGGCGGGGAGGAAAGACTGGGTCGACGGGCTGGCGAAGGGGCGGGTGTCGTCGTCTGCGTGGGGCAGTTGGTGCGGTGGGGCTGCTGCGCGGTAGGTGAGGGATTCGTCTGGGAGGTCGGGGGCGGAGGGGGGGAGGACTTGTGGGGTCGTGGCGGCGGCGCGAGAGGGGTCTGGGGTCGTGGGAGGTTGGCTGGGGAGGAGGCGCGCTTCTGCTTGGCGGAGGCGCTCCTTTTCTGAGAGCTGCGATTCGGGTTCCGGGTTAGGTGGTGGGAATTGCGGATGCGGTAGCGGCTCTGCAGTTGGATGTCCATAGTTTTGGTACGCGTTCTCCGGGTAATAGCCCTCCGGGTACTCTCCTTGGTTCCCTTCCTGCCCATAGTATTGACCCTGGTAGTCGTAGCCGTAATACTCCTGCTCAGTAGCAGAAGGGTAGTAGCGTGGGTCACCTGGTGCCAATTCGATCTGATGAACGCCCTGCTGCATTCCTGGCTCAAGTTCCGGCTCTTGTTTCCTTTTCCCTTTCCGATCGCTATCCTTCGTGCCAATCATAACCTCGAAAACACAAGTAACGACGCTCTTGTCCCGTCGTATTGATTCCGTGTCAATGAAATTGCCTCCCCAAGCAGACATTATGCCGCGGACGGGGTCTTCAAATCTACTAGCCGCAGGTGCGGTACCCAATGCGGTGGGAACATTAACGAGACCGGAGCTTGGAAAGAGCTTATCGAGTCCGGCTAGTTTGCCTTGTAGATCAACAACGACCTCTACGTAGTACTTGAAACTGATCATGGCGCCTGGAACGGATGAGATGGTTGGGAAAGCCTCCTCCGGAACTCGTACAGATGCCTTGACTTCTGCTGTGAAGGTTCGAGGGTCCACGAAAAGCGGTGCGAATGACTGGGCGAGATCCTTACGGAACACATGGCTTGACCCAGCTGAAGATAATGATAATCCTCCTAGACCTGTCCTAGACCTTGGATAGTAATCTTCAGAGTTTGCCTTGTCTGCCTTGTTGTTTGGTACCACAGGTAAAGCTGGGTGCATGTCCACCCTAGCTTGCCGATACAAGGTGATGATAATACCGTGGAAACTTCTGATATGTTTTGTATGATTGACTGAGATTTTGACAGGAATGTTGTCTCCTCGAAGAAATCCTGCCTTCAGTAATTCAATCGTTGCAGTGATTGTTTTCTCTTTTAATGATGTCTTGCTTCCATTCAGCGTCCCGCCGCTATCGCCTGTACTAACGGACAATCGCCCGGAGTCGACTCCCGAGCCAGTCACATTGCTGAACTGGCTGTCGAAGCTGACGTCGCTCGGTGCCGGGCTTCCAGGAGCATGGCTCTCCTCTGTAACACTACCCAACTCTGGGACCCGACTATTCCGGGAAGCTTCAGCACCGTCAACGCTTTGCTGTGGAGAGTCCGCAGGTGTGGTTCGCTTCTTGGCATTACTCCTCGCTCTTGATCTTCGGAGTATTGGTTCTAGTGATATGACCCTAGGTTTCGGTTCGAGAATTGGAGCGATATCAATCGTTTCAAGTAGGTATACTTTTGTGTCATGCGTCGTCGTTGGAGAAATAGTTGTTGGCCGCGTTAATGTCGCAGACAACATGTACGAAATCGTGCCGCGTTCAAACTATAGTTCACCGAATGATCAGCATAGAGCGCTTTAGGAAGTGAGTAGCAACAGGAAAGAGAAACCCACATCAATGCTACTCGGGAGACCCTTGCTTGGAAATTCCTGCTCAAAATTAAAATGATATACTCCTTCTCCTAACCTCCCTTCGCCACAGAGGACGGATTCGTCCTCGAACAGCGTAGCAAAACCATTACCAAAATAGCTCCCAGTCTTTCTCCCCTTTCCTGTCCCTACACTACTATTATGCGCGCGAAACCCATCCCCTGGTGCATTCGGATTTTTGAAAACCTGGACGTATCCGTGCAGTGAAATGACAAGATGGGTGATCCTCAACGGCTTGACGACCTTTAGGACAACGCTCCCGGTGATGAGATCTCCCGGCGAGTACTGGCAGTGCGGGTCATCTGGCCGGATATAAAACTCCGTAATACTCCGCGTCTTGGATTGCAGCGGTGATTTTAACCTCGCAAGTAGTGACCTGCCGGGTGCCGATGTCTGTGAGGAAAGCGAAGCGCGTGCCGGACTGGAACTCATGCTATTTTGTATCGTTCACATCATGCGGCAACCCGCGTACAGTACGTTCAAATACTGGCTTGGGCTCCGCGTGTGATTTTTACTCCACAAGAACCTCCAAAAGTATGATGGTGTGGGTTTTATTGGGTCGGGCGCGTAAGGAATTGAGTGTTGATGTGTTATATAATAAGTCGCTATGCCCGAAAGTCCAGGGTGGGTACTCCGGGCAAGGTTGTACCGCTAGGGCTGATGCGAGTCTGGGCAGCTGGCGCCGCGGAACGGCTGACTGAATGGCAATCAGGCCAAATTTATTTTGGGCGGATGGCTAATGTTAGGACTTTTGTTTTAAGCCCAAGAGTTAGTGAGGGCGGACGTGGTAGCTGAGAGTTTGGAGGGGTCGAGGACGCGCAAGCGTAGCAAGTTCTACTAGGGCGTGTTACGAAACTGAAACGTGTCGAACGGACGAATTAACAGCTAAAACGAATATGAGCGACGAAGTTTGGGAATGGGAATGGGAATGGCTCTGTGGCGATTGGAAAGTTCAGACTGACAGGAGTTGGTTCCGCGTGGGTGGGGATGGGGAGGCTGTGCTCAAGTTCTAGGCCTAGGCAAATGTGGTAGAAGGCACTGGGACTGGCCCAGAGTTCCCATGATGCCCGGGAGCAACCAATTCGCAACGGGGAGGGGCAGCGCAATGGCGATGGGTTGTATAGCAGCGATGTAGGGCGATTTAGAGCAGTGTAAGATTAAAGAGCGGACTCACGATCTGATAGCGGAGGAAGGACGTTAAGGTTGCCCAGAGAGATGCTGAGCATCGGGCGGTTCTTGGCTTGCCAAGGTGTCTTGCAGGCCAACAAGCACGCAGCAATGACATGGGCCGACCGGCAGGCGATTGGGCTAGAGGTTTGGGCAGTTTGGGCGGTTTGGAGAGCCTGGTGCTGACCGAAGCGCAGTCAGGGGCTGAGTTTTTATCAGATGGAAGAAAACGATGTAGGAAGGCCTTTCAGCTGGGAGATTTTTGAAATGGGTGGGCGGGCGTGAGATGAGGGTAGTATGCGTGCACGGCGTGGTAGGCTCCACAGGTGCAACCCCTAGTACAAATACGAACCATCGCGAAGCTTAGCTTGCCATTATTCCGTGGTGAGGGAGCCAGCCGCCGGCTGAAAGACGCAAAAAAGCAAGGATGCAAATTTGCGCAGGGCTCGCTCGCTGGCCACCACATCCCGCACACACCCTGCACATATACACAAAAGACGTAACACTCATTCAACATTCACTCACGTACACACACATATCAGCCGTCGCACCACCTTTCCCGCACAGCTATTGGCCCATCGACATCGTGTCCAGAGCCCTGGTAGCATCTGTGACGGGATTTGCGGACTACCGTACTGCTGCAGCTTTGGCCTCAAGCTTCTCAAGCGTCTCTCGTAATTCCAATAGTCAGCGGAAGCTGCCGGCTAGAGGGCATGGATAACACTGCGGAGTCCAAGGTCCATCAGTCGGGATTAGGCAATCATCCACGGGAGCGCAGTTGACATGTGTTTTGACTGGAGCTTGACCGGAGCTTGACTGGAGCTTGACCTGGAGCTTGAATCCCCACAGCTGGAGACGTGCAAAAACAAGCCCTTCCGCCAAGCACGGCTTGTTCCCAAATGCAAGGGTGGGAAATGCTTGAAAGGAGCGCAATCCTGCCCCCGGTTCTGACGTAACACTACCAGTACAATCCCCACTTCTAATCACTTTTGTGTACACCGAATCCCACTGAGACGCCGTCTTGCCGACTAAAATACGTAGATCTGTATATTGCTCAGGTCATTCATTGCATGTTGTGCACATGATGCAGCTCCATCCTGACTCGTTTCTATATAAAACTGCACAGGGATGGCGACATTACGGTCCAATCAGCTCCCGGCACCGGCAGCCCTCCTCTCCTCCGCCGCCTCTGCGCGCAGGTGTCGCCCTACTTCCATCTCTAACAATCCATGCGAGACGCCAGCCTGCCGTCGGCGTGGCTTGCTGAACAGGCAATTCCACAGATCCTCTTGCCCTACAATCTCCCCATCGCCTTTCTTCCGCAACAACTTTCGCAGCGGAGCTTGCTGCAGCTCCATTGAGTTCGCTGCATCAATGGCGTTTTCTTGCAGCGCTGGAGTTGCCGTGCCAGAGCACGAGCTGCTCGCAAACTCTTTCTGCCTTCTGCCCATGTGCTCCAACCGTCGAGAAACAGATATGTCGTATATTGCCTCCTCTACTGTCTCACTAATCAAATACATGTACACTGTCGTTGGCCGTTGCTGTCCGATCCGGTGTACTCGAGCTATTGCCTGAAGTTCGATGGCAGGGTTAATGAGTGGCTCGCAAAGGAAGACGTGTGTCGCGTTGACCAGATTCAGCCCCGATGAGTCCGACTTTGCATCCAGTAGGAAGCATTCAATACTGGCATCTTGACGAAACTTCTCAATGCCGTTTTTATCCTCGATGCTGCTGCACCCGATCTTAAACTGTTTCAGCGCCCCTCTCAGAACTTCCAGAAAGTCCCGAAACTGTGAGAAAATGATGGATTTGGCACCTGGGTCGTGTTCCCGTATCCACAAAATATGTCTGTCAGCACGTCAGTCGGAAGTTTCTCGGAACCGTACGCCTCTTCACATACCGTGCGATGGTGTCAATCTTGGTACCGAAAGACCCGTCAAGCTCAACAGCTTTAATTTCGTTCATAACGGCGCTGCTAATATCCGAATATATTGAACTGTGTGATGTTGGGGAAGACGGCTGGTCTGGAGTTTCACTTTGATGGCTCTCCTCTTGTGCCTGTATCTCCTTTGGTTTGTAGGTAATATCGTGGAAGTCAGCCGTGGCCAGTTTCCGTTTACACACCTAACAATCATCAGCTGGATCTTCCGAACGGCTCTGGTAATGCTTACCGGGCAGTTGCGGTGCTGATGCCACCACAACCGAATGCATTCCTTGCAATACTGATGTCCGCAAATGGTGAGAACCCCGACTTCAAAGTCTGCCTGGCAAATCACACAAATACGCTCGCCTTCTTGGTTGTTTTCGTTCCTCAAATGAAGCAGGAAACGTTTTTTGGTCCTGAAGGTTGCCAGACGACGGACAGCTGATTCTTCCTGGACACCCTGAGCTTGGAGAGTCGCAACATCCAACTCCTCGTCCAGTTCTTCTCTCCACGGAGTAACCGTATCCGAGATATGTTGGAGTTGACGATAGAACTCCAAGCGTTGGTTCATTGTCGTTCGGAAGAGCTCTTGTTCTCTCTCCAACTCAGCGAGCGCTTTGGACTCTGCACTGGAGATTTCTTGAATCTCGCTCAGTTCTCGCTCAACAATACCAAGTTCCATACGAGCACGCTCATTACCACCATCAGCTTGCCATTGAAGTGTGGTCACCGAAGATCGTGCAACCGAAATGACACCTTTCAAAGAACTGTCCTTTGTAGTAGGCTTGAGCTTGTCGCGAATGTTCATCACCTTAAGCATGAGTTCAGGGGCATGACCTTCCCCATCTTTTGCCTGTTGACTCCCCAACTTCATCTCGTGATCAATGAGCTCGTTGCTTAACCCAGTAACAGCAAGATTCCTATCGGCTACGATCGCCCTGAGCGCCGCAATATACACGTAAAGCTCATCCTGCGCTTTCGTGGAGTCCTCGTATTCGTCTCCTGTGGTCTCTTTACCCTCATCTTCATCAACTAGGGGTAAAAGTAAAATATTAACAACTTTCTTACGCCATTCGTTAAGTTGGCTGGCTTGCTTATTGAGGACATCACTGATCCGGTCCATCATATCAAGAACTCTGCGGTTCTCGATGCCGCCGTAATCTTTGAGTTCTCGAATATTGGATATTTGGGCAAACAACCTAGACTTGATCTTGGAATCGATCCTCTGGATTTGTCGTTGAGCACGGGTATGGGACTCATGTAGAAGTTCTTTCCTGATTGCTTTAGCTTTATCATAGAACTCCGTCTCCAGCTTCTCTAGTCGATGGAATTCCTCGGATTCAGGCTTAGTAATATTTTCATTTGATTTGATCTGAAAGTACGAGGTACCAACGAAGAAGTTGCACTGGTGCTCCAGTTCTAGTGCTGATCGGAGACTTTTACGAAGTGCGGAAAGACGTCCGGCTTTTTCAGTACCTTTCTCTTCAGCATCTGAATTCTCTCCATCGCTTGGCATTAAGGAGGGATCCCCAATGCCACTTTCTGAGTTGCTGATTCTCTCTTGCTCTTCTCGAAGCTCATTTCGACAATCCTGAACGAATCGGGATGCTTCCGAAAGAGCAGCAGAATAGACCTCAAGCGCCTTTTGACTACGATTCTCATCACTTTTCACGTTAGCGATGATGTGGCCCCGCAACAGCTGCGCGAGGAGCAACTCCCGTTCCTCTGCTTTTAGCAAAGTATCATTCTGCTCTATCATCACCTCTAGCACTTCTTCCACCGTGCGTAGAGGTCCGTTTTTGCGACCCAGTGCTTTTCGGTTCCTTCGGCCTACTTGTGCATGAAGGCATGTCTGGCGCAGGCGGATAAGCCATTCTCGCATTTTTTCAACAATCGCAGGATCATGGGGATCCCACTCGTCCGTAGTCGGTGCTCCTTCAGGTGTTAGACAGCAAGCCTCACACATCTGTCTCATTAACTCGGAGTAGTTCTGTTCCTCGATTGCCGTGAAAGGTATGGTGATGACGACGCGCTTTTGAGGAGGGAGCCGGAGCTCTTGACGGATCTTATCTTTAGTATGGCGCATGGCAATGTGCCCAAATATCTGTTTAAATGTGGCTATTAAAAATTAGCGTGTCTGCAAAGCAAATAATCTCGACATTCGGAGATGTCTCCATGAAATAATCACCCTTATCTACTCTGCCCCAGAGTGTCTTTGAGCTACAATACGGTTCATAACGTAAAAATATGAGAAGGCCACGTAAATCTCGGACATCTTTTCTCAGAGGCGTCCCTGAAACAGCCCAAGCATTGCATCGAGGAATTAGGCGAGCCACAGTAGCTGCCTGGCTGACCCCGCTTTCCACCATTTGAGCCTCGTCAAGACAAACTCGCCACCAGGATATTTGTACCAACGGACTTCGACGAGGCTCATGCTTTTTGGGGTGACGGAAGTTTCGGTCCGGAACAATATTGGCATAATGTACTTCCCTAGAAAGAACACTGTATGTTGTCAAAACCACGTCATATTCCAGCAAATTCTCAACCGATGCTGCCGCATCATTCGATTTAAGAGCCGATTCTGAAGGAAGGCCTTTGTAGTGTAAGACTTTCAAATGAGGAGCGTGGGTGTTGATTTCAGTCTTCCATTGCTTGAGTATCGAGTTTGGTGTGATGATGAGTGTTGCCCCGGAAGGAGTCACCGAAGTGCCGGAGTAGGCGTCGAAAATTGGGCTTGAAGTAGATTGACGGTTATGGAGACACATGAGGGCAATAAGCTCAACGGTCTTCCCCAAACCCATTTCTTCCGCAAGAATGCCACCCCGTAATGCTCTCTGGGCATCCCATATAGAATTAAAGTCTGTCACGCACAATCCTCTGGTATGGCTGACATAGCATGTATTCCCAGTAGCATCCTGCATCTTTCTAAAGGACGCTGGAATGATAGCATTCGTAGATTCCGGAGCCTGGATAGGTGTCAATGCATCTTCGCCAAAAGACACACCCTCTCTTTGCAGCAGCCAGTCTACAGCCCTCTTCTGAAATGGGTAAAGTTTGCAATTGATTGCGCCGCTCTGTATCCTGGTAGAGACTTCACGGTTTGTTGGTGGCACATGGACATTTTCATAGAAATCTTGGAGTGACCATCCAGAAGTGTCCTGTGCAGAACCACTCGAGAAATATGTATTCAGAAGTCGTAGTTCCTCCTGTGCTTTGGCACTTTTCGGCCCTTTTGTATCTATCGCCGACACGCCAACAATCCATCTGATCTGAGTATCAAGTCGAAAACAAGGGCGTCCGTTTCTTGGGGGGTATATGGAGCATCGAGAGAATGCTGTGTGAATCGCTCCAGAACGATTCTTTCCATTTCGCCGCCCTGAAAACGCCTCAATATTTTCAAGATGTTGCGCAATGTTTCCTAGCGAATTAGTAGTGGCATGCAATAAGAGAGTAGAGGATTGGTATGCGTCGGTCGATAGGGAGATGGCGAAGCGGCTTGCGGAGCTGCGTGTAAACGATTCAAGATAGACTTCGAGAGGTTTCACGCTTTCATCCCAACTACATGAGCGGAATAGTTCTTCATCAGGAAAACGCTAAGATCTATCAGTAAATCCAATGATCCATGTCAAATGTGTGGCTCACAAGATCTATGGAGATATGGGCAAGAACCACGCTATTTAAGCTCTCGAATGAAGCTGATGAACCTGCATCAACCGAGGTTTTGCTGTTGAGTCGTCTCTTCTTCGGTGGCGGGCCTTGAGCATCTGTTTCGGTACCTGCGCTTTTCGAGGTAAAGAAGCTGAGAAATGTTTCTAATGAATCAGAGGATGGGTTAGATGTATCGTCCAGGGCGTCGCAGAACTCTGCGTTTCGCACTTCTGCGACCGCACGGAGTGCCGCCATGATGTCGGGCGGGTTGCAGAAGAGTGGGAGGATTAAAGATGGCGGAACGGGAAGGACTAAAGACCACCCTTAGCGACGTTAGCGAGGTTCAGGGCTGAAGCCTGACCAATCGGGCAACTTCGAGTCACCCATCCCTCACTCTAGCGATAACTCATTGTCATCCTCTTCTCCTAGCCAATCAATACCGGACGATGGACGCACCTTCACGTGGTGTCCGGTGTCTAGTATCTATCACTTATTGGAGTCGTGAACCGATTTGTATTGAGAAGCTAAGACGCAGCTAAGACGAGCCCGAGTGGACGATAACACAGGCGTTCACGCAATAGGGGGAGAGAGAGGAAGGCAGTCTCCCATCAGTCAAACGGATCAACTCGAACGCGTCTACCGGCCTACACGAATACGGCTGATCTTAACCCGAATGCCTTGAACCTTGGCGCTTAAAGACTATGTCGTTAACGACTTAGAGGATTGGCCGTTGTACTATGACGGTAGCCTACGACAAGAGAAACCACGTTTTGGTGTTGAACACCGTGGTTTTACTCCTAACCTCGACCACGCGTAGATTGCCATTCTTACGACTCTTACTGTACACCATAGGTGGAGACCTCGACACTACTACCCGTGGGAACCCCAAGGCGTAGTTGGTACACAAAGGCTGTTAGGCAGTTATGGACGGGCTATCCCTTAACCCGCCGAGTTTGTCTCAGCATGCTCAGACCAAGAAACCGATGAATATCCGCAAGCTAACCTATTCGATTGATCCATCTGTTCCTTAGTCTGAGCCACTTTAGTAAGCTTTTAGAAGCTAAGCCGCTCTGTTTATATAAGGTAAACCATTAACTTTAACGAAATTAATGTAAGCAACCGCCACGTCTATTATCCTGTAAATACCTACGTTAGAATCGCCTTAATTAGCTCTCTAATTAATAGATTTTCCAGAACTAACTGCCAGCCATAGGTGCATCTAAAAGGCGTTAAAGAAACCCCTCTACTTTATCTAGTAGGAGCCAGTCTTCTTAAGCTTTTAACAATAAACTACCTTCTCTATCTACTAATACCGCTAGAGGATTAAGAGATATAGCGGATATAGTACCTAAGGATATTAGCGGTCTTGTCCCACCCCTATTGTCTCCCCTATTGCTATCCTCAGCTTAAATACGGTCCTTAATAGCCCACTTACCGCCACCAAACTATATAGATCCCCAAGAGGATAAAGAAGTAGGAGTTAATAAAATACCCGTAATATCCGCAATATCCGCAATATCCGCTAAGAGGATATCCGCTGTAGAGAAGGTCCGGGCAATTGTTAACCGTTTTAGGCTATGGTAGATGTCTATAGGAGACCTAGCACTTAAATGGATTATAATAGCTGAAGGTTTACGCAAGGCACTAAAGAAGAAAAGAGTAAGGGAGCTCCTTAGTAAACTCTTAGAGGATGCTGATATCCTAGATATCTATACTAAAGAGATGGAGAAACGCGGTATAGTAGGTGCTAGTATTACTCTTACTATCTAGGGAGAGCTTAAAGAGCTAAGGGAGAAAGAGTTACTATTTGGCGGCTTTGACTAATATGTGGATATTAAGCAGCTTAACCTTAGGCAGCGCTATTAAGCTATAAAAACTTACGCACCTATACTAGAGCATATAATTATAGCATATTAAGAGGGTTGACGTAAATATTCTCTATATAAAGGCCGTGCGGTTCTAATAGCTTTTATACTTATATTTAGCCTTTTATAAAACTTTGTAAATTATATCCTACAGCTGTTAGGGATGTATCTCTAAGCTAACGGCGTTAAGCGCCGTGTGCTTTCTGTGCTCTATGGGCTTAGATTAATTAATAGTTATATTACTTTAAATTAGTAGAAGGAGCGGGTAGCCTAGGAGTTAAGGTTTAGCCTATAATCTCCGCGGTGCGGGCGCACACTAACCTATATATAGGTGAAAATCCGTTTAATAGGTGCCGCTTCTAATACGATTGTTATCTATAATAACTTTAACTACCTCTAATAAGTTTAGTATTAAACACTTAGGGATACTAGAATGTTCTATTCGCGTATAACTAGCAAGCTTATCTTTAGCGTATATATACCTAATAGTGGGCTTTAATAAAGTATGCTTTATACGGATATCCTAATTAAGTTCTTAGATATTATAGAGGCTCCGGGTAATCTATAAGACGAAATATAGAAGTAGATCTTAATAGCTTTAATTTATAAAGCTATTATAGAAGCATACCTAGGCCTTAATGTATTACTTAGCAAAAACCCGCGGTTTAAACATCTATATATGCCTACTATTAATATAATACCCGCTGCGCGGATATTTGGGCTTAACTTAGGACCTATTATAACTGGAGAGGCTTCTATATCTAAAACCTATAGGGTACTAAACAATATCTTTCTCTATTAAATAAATCTATAACGTACTAATAAAGTATTTAAGGAGCAACTGTTTCTAATCTATAATAATTAAAAGACCGTAAAGCTTATTTGGTCGTGTCGGGGAGAATGTATTAAGTTAATATCCGCCTATAATAGCCTATGTTGGGCTTTGCCTATTCTAGCTCTTTGGCACTTAAAGCTGAACTACCTATATATAGTTATACGGTATTACTATGGTAGTAAGTAATCAGCCTAAGAGTACTCTACGCTGTATACCTATATAAACCACCTAGGTTAAAGGAATATCCTAGCTAAGCGCGCGCTGTTTTATTATATAGAGGAGCTAATTCTCTATAGCTTTGACGCTTATATTATAGCGTTGCTTTATACTTAGATTAAGGACTCCTGTAATACTAAGTCGCCTATAGATATTAAGCAGTACCTTAAGAGTTTATCTCCGCAACGTCTATTAGCAGTAGTTAAGGATATCTATATAGCTATTTTCGGTTAAGAAGTCTCTCGGGCGGCTAACTATACTAGCTAGCCTACGGAACCGTAGCAAAAGGGTTACCCTAAGTAGGCTAGCAGTACTATATCCTTATAAATACTTCCTAAGCCTGCTAATATAGAGTTTCTAATATATGTCCGCTTCTTATAACTAGTAGAGATGTATAAAGTCCTTAAGCACGCCATTAAGCTTACGGATATCGGCCTGCTTAGCTATGTGCTCCCCCGCATCTATATTTATTTTATAGGTAGTTAGAATAAGAACTATCTACTAAAGATATTATATTTCTTCTAGTTAACTTTAATAGATGCCTGTTCCCCTAAGCTCTAGTAAGCTATCCTAGCGAATAGTCTAGTAAATAACTGCGGTAAATAGAATAGTTACTACCCAATAGATCTTGATAATGAGTTACTTAATAGGGAGCTGAAGTAGCTTATATACGCTTATAGCAATTTAATGTTTAACCTAGACTCGCTCTTCCGCTAAAGTATTTATATAACTAATTATATAGGGCCACTACGTGCAAAGTTTAAGATTATGTTTGGTGAATGGATATCTACTTAATATACTATTAAATCTACTACGGCGGATATTTAATTACTTGTTAATGCGATTGCCGCAGGCTCTATTATTTGCCATTAGGCACGGCAAGTAAAGATAAAAGCGCCGCCTCTATTATAACTAGGCATCAAACGGCTTAATTAATCTGCCCTTAATGAGTTTAATTCATAGCTAGGCGGTAATCTTTCCGCCGTGTTTGATAAGCTTAATCTCTATAACGATAATAATGAGTTAGATAGCTTTGTACTGCCTACTAACTTTGCTTAAACCCAGCTTTAACCTACGTATGAGTTGCTTAATAAGTAATATAAGATATTAGCTATAAGCTACTACTATAACCGTTTAATATCTGCTATAGTTAGTAGCACTAGTATATATTCCCAAGTAATTAATATTATTAATTAATTAATCTATTTAGTTCCCGGGCCGCGCTTACTAGGGGTATAGAGTAGGAGGGGGAGGGGGGGGCGTCCTAATAGATATTAGCTACTGTGGTTGCAATATCCGCTTGGCGAATATAAGGTAAACTTACCTAGTATTAGCTAACCCCGCCTAATATTAGCCAACCTCGCCTAATATTAGCCCGCTATATACTAATTGGCGTTGCCGTTAATTTCCTATAGTGCTCTTCGTATACGTTTACCTTTATTTAATCGCGTTAACCGCCTCTGTGGTACTAATAAAGACGTATTTAACTAGTAGGTTGCTAGTGGTAGAGATATATCTAACAGCTAGTATAAGGGTAATAATGGAGGAGTAGGAGCTAGAGACCTAAGAGTTAGCGAAGGTATAGGTATATTCTCTTCCTAAGTTATTAGTAAGAGGTCTATAGCTAACTATTAACTAGCCTGTAATATATTAGCGCTATAGCGAGGTGCTAATTACTATGGCGCTGATATTTTAAATCTCCTATCTAAAACCTATGAAGCCTATATAAGAGCTTGTGATAAGCGCTTATCCGCAGCAGCGTGCTGCTCTAATGCTTAGGAAAACTGCTCTGATATCTGTATAATTAACCCAGAAGGACCTAAAAGTTGCCCTATTTCTTTCTATTTCTACTTTTGTTCCTTATCTACTAAAAGCTTAATAAGGGACGGAAGCTCCTTACTAAGGATATTGGGATCCCACTTAGGTATTGCTTGCCTTAATAATACCGTATTTAAAACTTACCCTATATTACAGAGGCGATAGAGCTGCTTATTTAGTATAACGCAATTAACTATAGGCGTTAATAGTGTATCCTAATACCTAGCCTCCGCCTATTGCGTAAACCACTTTTATATATTACTTAATATAGGCTCCCGGCGGGTTTTTGCGATATCTATACTATAGCTAGTACGGATATTGTACTCGCAATCCGTAAATATTATTAGGTTATAGTTACTGTAATATAAGTCTTTACTAATAGTAGACTGTGGGTTTCTATAGTGTGTAAGTTATATCTCTTGTAAGTATACCTAATCCTTATTAACTAGCCGCCATAGGGTAAACGGCAGTTTACTACGTAACTGCGCATTAGTTAACCGCTTCTTTAGGCGTAGGGTCGGTATAATAAGCTCTTTAGGTAGGTATACTATAGAACTACTAGGGCTTAACCTATACCCGCTTCTTATATTTACTAACTGCTTAGTACTAACTAACGCTATAGATGAAGCATCACCCGTAATATCCGTAGTCTCTACGTTTTGTCGCCCGCGGATATTATTATGCAGCGCGCTTACGCGAAGATCGCCTATATACTAAGGTTGTATATGCTTAGAACTACCTAATTTATTATAAGGACCCTACTAGCGGCTCTTAACTATAAAGATTGCTTTGCCTAAGAGGCCTTTTCCTTAGCCTACCCGGCTAAACCGCTGTATTAGCATATTACAGGATTTATAGCGAGGCATTCTATATTAGATTGAACGGTAAATATCTAGGATATCTGCACCGTGTGCTACTACATCTAATATAACGAAAATTCGAATTTAAGACGTTGGGCGCGCGTATTTGGCGTATAAGCGGTCTTTATTAATATCCGCAAGCGTTATATAGTAGCTCTGCACCGCTTCTCTAGCAACAGCAGTATTATAGCCGCGATAGATTAACTAGCTGCGAATAGTATTACAATAGGCAGTTATCCACTCCTTAGAATTAAAGAAGATGATCGTCTTTAGAATTAGCTAAAGTTAATTAAACTATTAGCGGTGTGCGGATATTAAGCGGCTTCTTAATTACTCGCCCTCTCCTTAGTTGCTATTACTAGCAGTATATAAATATACTGGAGCAGCAGTAATAGTAAAGTAAAGAGCTTAAAAGTCCTTCTTTTCTGGCACAGTCATGATCCTTTATATAATCTTTAGCTCTGGCCAATTAATTAGGGTTTTAATAACTTATATATTAGGTTTAAACCTAGCTAGCTTATATACAGTCTAAAACATAGAGGGGTCTAGCGTTGCGGTATATATAAACTAAGGCTTATTAACCAAGACCGAATGTACTTTAAAGAGTTGTGCGTATACTATACGGAAGGTCTCTCCCTAATTAGTAAGTAGGTGTACTTTATTAACTACTATAAGGGCAATATAAGAACGAAATATTGGGTCTATTAGAACCTTATATAGCTTATTACTAACCAAAAGCTCTAGGGAGATAAGGATATGTATATAGCTGCCTATGCAGATATCCTTAATTAGCTTAGCGGATATTGTCTTCCCCTATATATAAATAGGTCGAATATAAGGTAGCTTTATAATCTTTTTTACTTGCTCTAACCTAATCGCGTTAAGTAGAAGAATAATAATAATAACTGCATTAGGTACGAGATATGGTAGTGCTTATATTATTATACTCTTACTAAAAGACGTCTTTGCCATAAGTATAAGATCTTGCCGCTTAAATATTAGCACCCTTAGGGCCTTGAGCTGCTCTATATAACCACGGTACGGATATATCTCCGTAATAGCTTTATCTAGCTTGCTTATTTAAAGCTGATAAGAGCTGTTTATAAGCTAGGGTAGCTCCCTCCGCAGGCTATATAGCTGTAGAGACCGCTAGGGATCCATTTTAATGTAATCCCTAGCCTATTGCGTACTACTAGCTTATTAATCTGCTTAACTGGCTTGTGGTTTATAACCTCTTTACCTTATTCGCTTTAATAGAGGCATTAATAGATAGCATTTAAAAGCAGTAGAGGGAGAGTAGAGGGTTAGATAAAGTTAGGGAGGACTTAAACACGTTATAATAGATAGATCTTAATAGGTTTTAATTATTGGATTATAGATATAATAGATAGAGAGTGGGTGGTTAAGATTAATATATTGTTAGTGCGGATATTGCTAATTATTTACTTTAGCAAACCGCGTTACGGCTATTTTAAAATTAATGTCAGGAATGGAAAGGCGGGGAGACTTCTTACGTAGACCATTCGATTCGCTGGAGCTTAGTATATAATTAATGAATTTTTAAGCTGCCTAAACTCGTCGTAAGAATAAGAAGTGAATATCCGTAATATTAGCTGTGCGGATATCGTGACGTGCGTTATAAACGTCGGCTAAAGTGTCTCAGACCTTACAGGGACAGATGGCCTAAACTGGTTTAGTGCCATCGGGCCGGATTTATCCGGCCTCCCTATGGTCTAAGCATGCTGAGACAACCGCCGAGTTGCGTTTATCTGCTATCACGTGCTTAGGAATATCCCTTAACCCGTTGAGGCGCAACGCCAAGCTGGCTCGCGTATGAACACCAGTATTAGATGTACACCACCTTGTTACATCTCGTTGTAAGTGCGTGTCGATCAAGCCTTCTACTAGCCGTATGTAAATCGATCGCCGATATTAAATGGAAATATCCAAACAACCTTAACTCGTGATGCGACCGCGACGCCTTTAACTTATTTTCTTCAGCTCTACAATTAGGTGTTCTCCTAGTAAGGTCGTAATAAGGCTCTTTTTAATTTTATATTACTAACTAATATTTATAATACTTAACGCGTTTCTTTATATAGAAAGACTTATACGCCTCTTTAAACGGCCTTATCTGTAATAGTAGAGGTTATAATAAAATAGAGAGGTGGTAACGGTGGTAGTAAGCGGTTACGTAAGTAATTGGATTAGAGGGACGACTTAGGGGACGACTTAGACGACCTAAGGGATAACTTTTAATAGGTATGGCGAGCTTAAGTTATATAAAAGGATAGTATATTACTCTTATTAAAATTACCCCTTTTTACACTAAAATTAATTATTTCTAATACTAATCTATATACACTGCTTTAGATATAGCCTCTAACAAGAATTTGGACGAAAATTGACCCCTAAGTACGCATCCCCCTATATATTCTTCTACCCTTCCTTAGTTATATACCGAATATAATATATAGTTAACTTAAAGAGCTTTACTTAGCTTTTTTCTTATTAACAGAAAGGTATTAAACGTACTTTAAAACCCTATTAATAAGTATAAGGACTAAATTATATATTCGTCCTTACTTATCTTTAAATAGCGGAAAATCCGTAATAAAATCTATAGTATAATATTACTATAGTTCGCTAGTAGGAGAAACCAATTTAAGTAAACCCTATAGCTTATACCTTTAGATTTTATATAGTTAATACTTCTTATAGTAGCTAATATACTTCTTTACTTCCTAATTAAGTTTTAGCTAATAGTATTTACATTAAAGTAATTCTACTATTTTAGCTTAACTATAGTAGCCGCCTAAAGGATTATTATAATTCTTTATAAAAATCTTCTGTTATAGATTTACTTCTTATAGTACCTAAACCTTACTATATTTACGTAGTAGGCCTATTCGGTCTAGTTTCTAATAGTAGCGCCTAGTAGCTCCCTTTCCGTTTGTCACGGAAGTGGGCACGAGCTGGAATACAATGTACTAAACAGGGTAGTAATTGAAGAAGGCTACGTACGCATAACTATGCGTGGTTGATACAAAGACATTTGGATGAAGAAGAAGATTCTTTGTATGCCAGGTCGGGTATAAATAGGGGTTGTAGGGGAACGTGCGTAGGTGTCTCGGGACGAACGTAAGCACGGGTCAAGAACGTCAAAACGCGCAGGGACGTGAGAACGTGTGAGTCCCGTGACACCATTATAGTTCTAGTCTATTTCTATATTAAATATAGTATTAAATATATTTCTTTACTATACCTTATTGTATAATTACAGCACCTGGTGTACTAAATGCGTATTTACACGTTTGGTATACTAACTACTTATTTATAAAGTACTGACTAATTAGGGGGGGGGGNGGGGCGCGTTAGTATATAGACTACGTAGTTTACCTTAATAGAATTAACAGTCACTACCATCCAAAAGAGTATACGATACTATACGTATTTCGTGCCCCTGGATACGACTTACTTATATTATTAAATTAATACAAACACTAATTAGTGAGCGCGTACAGATTAGTAATTACTTAATACCTCTCCTAAGCGATATATAACAGCGACCACCCGTTTATATCCTAGTACGACCTACTAAAAAGTCGGAAGTTGGGGATTACGGACTATATTACTATCTCTATATACTTATTTAAGTCTTAGTACAGTTTACTAGAAGTTTATAAACGCGAATATAGACCTTTATAGAATCCCCTGCCCTCTTACAAACTATTATAGACCTATTAATCGATTTTACAGACCATTATAAGACCTCCTCCACCCGCTATAAGCTCCTTTTAACCTGTTACAGCTTATATAAACATATTATGCTATATAATATAGTAAATATATATAAGGTAAGGATATAGATAGGGAGTCTAATAATAGAACAATAGGTATATTATATAGACAGAGACGAATCCTTAAGGGAAAAAGGAGGAGTCTGTATGCAAGGTAGGAAGGGTTTTCCCTAGGCATATATAGAGTACGTGCCTTACGGGCGAGTTACCCCTAGGTTGCCCTAGGGTCGCCTATACCTTATAGCTATATAATTATCTACTTAGGTTTTACCTAATAATGCCCCCCCTTTAAAAAGGGTCGTCCCCAATTCTTTATATACTTAAACCTTAATAAAACCCCATAAAAAACCTTAGTAGGGAAAAATTTTAGAGGGGAAAGAGCGTTTTAATTTTGCGTATAGAGAGACGGGTAGTATATATACGCGGCGCGAAGATATTAAGGAACTTTAACCGGCAGTTAAAGTTGTCTAATTAGTTAGATTTGCCTTACTAAGACTCTCCCGTATTTAACTAAGCTAGTAGTAATTTTATATACCTAGTATAGAAAATCCTAATTAGTTTATTTAATAGGTAGAGCTAATGGAGCTTAATACTGTTGCCTAAATTTAGTAGACCAAAAATATTTTAAAAGC
This sequence comes from Cenococcum geophilum 1.58, assembly GCF_001692895.1. Lineage (NCBI taxonomy): Eukaryota > Fungi > Ascomycota > Dothideomycetes > Gloniales > Gloniaceae > Cenococcum > Cenococcum geophilum. The sequence goes on along the minus strand of NW_027137564.1, from coordinate 2,621,628 downwards.
TTACTTATATAGGTAGGTCGCTAGTACCTTATAGGTGAGTTATAGGTTATTCGTATATAGCTAGATTTATAAACAATAAGGCTATATACCTATTAAATTCGCCGCTAACCCTACTTTAGCCTTACGCTATACTAGCGTAGCGCTATATATACTTTGCGGGTAGATTATAGATTACTTATATACAGCTAGGTTTAGGACAGTAAGGCTATATACCCGTTAAATCCGCCGCTAATTTATACTTTAGCTTTACGCGTTATCTGTATAGTATATACGTAGAATAGTATAAGTTATTAGTATAGGTTACTACTAGTAGATTATTAGCAGGTTATAAACCCTAGTTAAATAGACCCCAGTTATAAACGGGCTTATTCTCTAATATATAAATAATCTGCTTAGCTTATATAGAGTAACGGACTAGGTTTAGGAAGGGTGCTTTTTAAATTAAGCTTTATTGCTAGTATACGCTATAGCCTTACTTATAAGTCACCAGTATTACCAGATTATATTAGAGTATGGCTTATATAAGATATTAATAAATTAAAACTTCACCTTATATATACGCCGCAGTTCTTATAGCAATTATTACTTATTCTTTAATCCCTTAGGACGTCCTTTACTCTGCTTTAATATAGGTTATATTTTAATAGCGGCGCTTACTTTTCGCCTACGCTTTAGCTGTAAGGCTAGGGTATCCCGCTTACGGTACTTGTTTAGCAATTATTAATAATTCTTAAGTTCTATCTCGTATTTCTATTTATTATACTTATTTAGCTATCCTAGCTATTTAATAAGGTACTATAGTTATCTAGTATAATTCTAGTAGGTAATAATTGCTTTTACTTCCTAGCTACCTTCCTTAAGCTCTTTTACTACTAGGGGTTAAAACCTAGGGCGTAACCTATAAGGCTCTAGTAGGGAGACATAAAAGATTAGGTAGAGCTATACTATAGTAAGCAGAAGCTCTAGCTTATATACTTGCTACCCTATACACTTTAGGATCTAAAACGGTCCTATAAACTTATAGTTAAGCTTTTTATAAGGACGTTTTATGCGGATATTCTTAGAAAAGAGCAAGACTTATTTACTAACGGCGAAATACTTAGCTAGATAGTAACGATTATAGTATTTTACCTAAAGCTATTAGGCGTGCATTATTAACGCCGCCGCTGCCTTATATATAAGGCGTAGGCGTTATAAATACGTCTCTATAAGTTTAACATTTATTAACTTAGACCCCTCTCTACCTTACTAGGCGTTTTAGACGCTGTCTAAAACTCCATCTAGGACGTTTAGTAGCTAGCTATAGGCAAACTTAATAGGGGAACGCTTTATTATAGTATAGACCTTGGAGTTATAGGTAAAGGCTACTTCTTTAAGTAGGGAGGCCTAATTAAACTGTTTTCAGTTCGTAAATATACGTAGATATACCTTAAGCTTCTAGTTTTAACGCTCTATCTAACTATCTATCTATAGGTAGAATGCAGTACTAAGTTTATATTAAACGCGGAGATAGTAATATATAGTACTTTAGTACTCGCTTATAAATATACTACCCCTATTAAAGATAATATTATCTAGAGGCCCTATTTATATAAAGACTCTAAATAAGAGTTCTGCGAGTTGCGTAGCGTTAATTATCTTACGTACTAGATAGTAGCGTACTAGCTTTATAAAACGGTCTATAAGAAATAAGGACGGAGTTATACTCTACGCTATTAGAAGTCTTAAACTCTAGGAGATCTATAATAAAGTTAAGTAAATAATACCGCTAGGCTTAGGTAGAGACCTAAAGAGGCTATAGCTTACTATAGGGTTTATAGCGGCGCGATTTGGAGCGTTAGTAGGTATTATAATTATCTAGGTATTCGTAGAGGTCCTAGGTAAGGCCGTTCTAAGTATACTTCCGTATAATTACCTTAAAAGTATAGTTAAAACTATAGTAGCCGCCTATAGGATCATTATAATTCCGCTTAAGGATCTCCTATTATAGTAGTATATAATTTAGCACCTAGACCTTATTATTTTACCTTAGAAGTTCTTAATTATTAAGGGTATAGTCCTTATTACCGGTAGGAACTTGTCCCTAAGTTAACTGGTTATATATAAAGCGTATAAAGGCGTCCCTTTTTTATACTCTATAAATAAAATTAACTAATAACTTAGGGGGTTATTCTATAAACGCCATTTCGGCTAAAGCAGCTACTACTACCTCTTGCTATGGTATGAGACTGCGCAAAGTTAGTGCTAGTAAAGTAATATATAATATATAGGTAACTCACTAGGTTATTATAGGGGAACATAGCCTAGGCTAAGGGGTCTTCCCTAGAGTTAAGCGTTATTAGGTTAGTTAAAGTAGTCTTAAAGAAAATAGTAGGACGCTCTAGTCCGCCGGCGCTAAGTTTATAAGGGTTACTTATATACTATATACATGCTACTTACTAGTTTAGTATAGTAGTACTAGGGCTGCCTATAAGGCCTATAACCCGTAACTTTTGCTATAATATAGGCAGCATAATATTAAGGATTATCCTCTTACTGCTATCTTTAAAGCCTTTAGTATAATCTAGGCGCCAGGATAGTATATTAGTAGGATTTATCTTACCTAGCTTATATTTAATCTTAAAATTAAACTTAGCTAGTTTCTTAGCGTACTAGGCCTAGTAAATAGATAAGCTTTTAGTAGTTATAAAGTACCTAAGATTATTATAATTATAGAGTACGCGCGTTACATACGCGGCGTATTTAAGGTAATAGCGCCACGTCTTAAAGTATTATACTATAGCGAGTAGTTCTTTATTATATGTATTATACTATACTTCTAGGCTAATAAGCTTCTAACTATAATAAGCAATTAGGTGCTAGTGGAGTTAATCTCCTTACCCTAAAGGCTATAGAAGTATACCGCTGTAGACATAATTAAAAGCGTTAGTAATTACTATTAGAGGTAGATTAAAGTTAAAGTAGCGAAGTAGGGAAGCCTATATAAATGTAGCGCGTAGCTTACGGAAAGCCTACTATACGTTATTAGGCTAGGACTAAGGTTAATACCATTTAATAGGCCCTTTTAACTTACGTTTCTTTTTCTTCTCCTTATTTAACGTTGGGTTATAATATACCTATATAAGATATACGTGTAGGGGGTATATAGTATCCAAGTAGTTCTAAATAAATCGCCTATAGAAGTTAGTAAAGCTAAGGAAGACCTAGATATCCCTATAGGACTTAGGCTTAGGCTATTCCTTAATAGCTTTTACGCGGTTAGGGTCTATTATAATACCCCTAGGGGTAATAATAAAGCCTAGGAACTTAACGTTCTTAGTATAAAAGATATATTTTAATAGTTTGGCGTATAGGCCCTAAGCGTAGAGCTATTGCAGTACCTACTTAACGTACTTAACGTGCTTATTTTTGTTATTTAAGTAAATAAGAATATTATTTAGGTAAACTATATAGATAGTATCTACTAGGGTTCCTAGAGCTTTATAAATATAGCTCTCAAAAGTTATAGGGGCGTTAGTAAAACTAAAGGGCATTACTAGGTACTTAAAGTAACTATAGCATATCTTAAATGCGGTCTTCTATTTATCTCCCTTTTTAATATAAATCCTATAGTACGCATTATAAAGATCTAGCTTTATAAATATCTTTATATAGCTAAGCCTATTAAANAGNTCGCTAACTAGCAGTAGGGGGTACCGATTTTTAATTATAATCTTATTTAGGCGTTTATAGTTAATATATAGCCTTATTATACCGTCTACTTTCAGTATAAAGAGGATAGGCGCTTTAGTAGGCGACTTACTAGGCCTAATCTAGCCCTTTTTAAAAGTACTGTCTAGGTACTCTTATAAGATCTATAACTCTTTCTATAAGAGGTTATAAAGGGGCATTTACGGTAATGTTTTGCCTTCTTCTAAGTTAATTATATAGTCGTATTTAGAGTTCTACAGTAGTATACTTACTAGCTTATTAAAGAAGATATTAATTTCCTCCTTATATACCTCTAGTAGGCTAGGGGTTACGGAGGTTAAAGTAACTATTATATAGTAGTGCACTTCCAGAAGCTAGTAGAGAGAAGGGTGCGGCTAGCATGCATTTTATAGGTATACTTATACTAAAAGTATATATAGCTCTGCTGCAGTATACTTAATAGTTTTAGAGTTTTAATTACCTCCCCCTTATATATAGGTGATCTACGCTAGCACTGGAGGGTCTCTATAAGTACTCGCTGCTAGTAATAATAGGTCCTCTACTATGTTTATAACTGGTATCTCTACATCTAGAAGGTTTATATAGGTACTCGCTACCAGTAATAACAGGTCCTCTATTATATTTACAACTAGCGTAAAAAAGAAGTCTTCTAGCTATAGCAAATAGACTATTTTACTAGCCTTAATGTCTGCTAGGAGAGCGTTAAGGGTAACTATCTAAAGGCGTTTAGGGTTTAAAGTACCCTAGATAAACTATCTAGAATAGAAGCTAATTAATAAATTTACTTCCGCGACCTAATCCTATTTAAGAACTATATTATAACTATTAAATAAGCTACCCTAAAAGGTCTGCGGGCTAATAGTGCAAGAGGTACCCTAAGAGTTGCTAGTGGTAACTATTAAATTATAAGCATCCTAGATTATTATCTGGTTGCTATTAAGGAAACGTATAGTAGGTTTACGTAAATATAGCGCGTAGTATATAGGTAGGTTAAATTTATAGACAATATCTTAATTAATAAGGTTAATTTAGTACCTATTATTATATAAAGTATATAGGCGGACTTTACCCTAGGGCGTATCTATCGCGATATATGTTACGGACGCTTTAAGTACAATATTATAACTACTTGGAGAAGAGACGGAAGAAGCTAGTTAGTTAATTTAGGCACGGTCCAAGATGGAGCCAATAGAGCTATATAACGAGGAATAGTAATTAAGGTTATATAACGTAATCTATATAATCTATAGAATCTATAGAATCCGTAACAAAGTAAATAGAGTATACGTATATTACGTACAAGGAGGATTTTATAGGAGTACGGTTGTGTATTTAAGGACCCTTAGTCCCTACCTAGATAGTTCCTTCCTTATAGTAATTCTCAGAATATAATTAGAGTTAATCTGTTAGGCAACCACTCTACCAGTTATTATTACTTGTCGACTATTATTATTTGCATTTCTTACACACCTAGCCCAATAATAGGACCCACCGTAGTTCTTACTATAAGGTTCTATTACATAATTACTACCTAGTTACAGTATTAAATATAAGTAAGTTAGATAACATGCTACCAAAAGCAGCTACCACAACGCTATTAACGGCGGCAACTACATTAAGGTTAGGTAACGACACTAGTATAGCAGATACTAACTTATAGTAACCTATAACGGTTAGATAACTATAAAAGATAGTTAACCAGTTAATAGAAAATAATACAACGTTAGAAAATAGGATTAACGGGATAGGCGCAGTAAAGGTTAAGTTACCATTAATTAAAAGATACTTAGGAGAAAGATCGAAGCTTAAAGGATTCCTTACGCAAATACACTTTAAGGTAGCGCAGAAAGGAGCCAAGCTAGTAACACCTATAGATTAAATAGCATACGCAGGATTGTTCCTAACAGGAAGAGCACTTAAATAGTTTAAGCCTTACTTTACGGAAATCTAGGTAAACGGAATAACGACTACGAACCAAGAGGTACGGTTTATGTTTTTAAGCTGGAATAGATTCGTAAAGCGACTTACACAAATATTTAGAGACCTAGAGGCAGTAACTACGGCGGAAAGAAAACTCTAAGATATTATATAATAAACCTTAGCAATTAAGTATACAATACAGTTCCAGATATTAGCGATATAAGTTAAGTGGAATAATAGGGCGCTTATAGCATAGTATAAATAGGGACTTAAGGCTAAAGTCTAGGACGCGATTATCCTAATAGAAGATATAGACACCCTAAGAGAACTAATAGATTAAGCGATTAAAATCGATAATTGGATCTACTAAAGGGAACAGGCTAAGAAAGGTTAGGATAGAGTTTTATAGTTATATAAGGCATAAAGCACGTAACGACTAAAGCTAAGTTAAAAACTATAGTATGGCGCGGAGCTAATAGACCTAAGTAGTACTAAAGAAGCCTATAAGAGATGGAGTAGGAAACCGTGAAAACCTAGGGGACAAGGATTAAGTAATTAAAGGTCCAAAGAGTAAAGGCCGAATTAGGAATCTTAGTAGTAGAAGATATTTAGGCAGACTCTATAACAAAAAAGATGGTTTAAAGAGGGAGCTTATATAAATTGCGGAAAACAAGGTTACTTTATAAGAGATTATAAAGATGGTTAAAAGTACTATATAATAAAGGGAACTAGACTAATAGCAGATAATATATACGTATAAAAGGACGATAATATGCTACGAGGAACAAAAGAATATTTAATTAAAAGTTTTGCGTTTTGTTATAATAATGTATACCAAATTTATAAGGACGCCAAGTACAGCGCAAGCTACTAGCTATAAGAGCTAGCACCTATAGGATACAGAGGAACCAATAAATTAGTTTATAGATCGGACATTAAGGATAATAAATTTAACGTAGGCGAAATATTTCGTAATAATAAGGTAATAAGAGCGGTTTACTAGGAACACATAGCTATTAGAAATATTACACTAGAGGTAGAGAATAATTCCACTATAGAATAGGGAACATTAGTAGGGATTAGAACCCTACTAGATACGATATCTATTACTTTATAAGACGTAAGAGAAGTAGGACAGCGAACTACTTTGGCACTTAATAAAGGTAAAAGGCTAAAGACTTAAGATTCTTAAGACGAGATGCAAGACAACTAAGATTCTTAAGACGAGATAAGGCAAGCTTAGGGACCTATAATGGATAATAACCGGTAGAGTAGAGTAGTAGCTTAGTTTAGCGATATACAAATAAGCTTAGGACGAAGTTTCCTAAAGGCATAAGATTCTTAAGATGAGATAAGTAAAATTCAAGACTCTTAAGATGAGATAAGAATATTAAGTAAGCCTAGTTAGACTAAGGCTGGAGCTAAGCTTAAGTTAAAAGCAAGCTTAGGATTAGTAAATTTAAGGAACTAAGAATTTAGAGTATAAATAAGGACACCTATAAATAAGAAGCGAGCGGCTTCTTTATAGATTAGAGAATCTGCAATATAAACAGCAACTAGACTAGGAGACAAATATATAGACCCAGAGGACTTACTAGGGGAACATAGTATTTAGCCTAAAGATTGAAAAGTCAATACTAAGATTAAGAAGTAAGAGAACTTTAAGGATCTATTAGCAAGATATAAACTATAAGAGACTATAGAAGAATTTAGATAAAGAATTATCGCATAGTAAGAGCAGAAACTAGATAAGAGATCTAGTATATTAGGATGTATAAAGGACAGGGTACCAGTATAAAGAATTACTAATAGGCCTAGAGCAGGCATACTAAGAGCTAAGTAGCTTATTAAACTGGAAAACGAAGAGGATCTAGGAATTCCTACTAGGTTTAAGGAATGATATATAAAGGGCTGTTACAATATAGTAATAAGAAGATACTTTCTTACGGACAAGCCGTATACACTCTAACAGCTATACTAAAAGTGGTATAGACAGCGACACAACGACGAGTAGGAAGATTTCTATATATGGTTAGATAAAAAAGTTATCTAAAACCACCTAATTACAGAAAAGGCTATAACTTACATTAAAGGAGCCTTAATTATAATATTAAGAGATCTAGAGGAGCGTTTAAAGGACTAGAGAAGTAAGAGATGTATCTTAGTACCTATAAATAAGGTTATAACGTTTAGATCAATACAGTAAAGGTTTAAACTTAAGGACGAAGATAAGCCACGAGTTGACCTAAAGCACCTAGCATACTACACGCTATTGTGGATTGTGTGCGTAGACAATATATATAAAATGTATAAGAATCTAAAGGAAAGGAATTAGAAATACCCTATAAGGATATATTAGATAATAGATAAGCAATAATATAGGAATGCTAAGTATATACACGGCTGGCATCTAGTAGAAGTTTAGGAGTTAGGTAACTTAATACTTTAACTAAAAAGATTCCTTATAGAAAAATACTTAGACGGATAATAGTAGTGGGAATACCTAGAGAATATGTGTCTATAGTATATTAAAGATAAAAAGCGAACTAGGTATTGGCTAAAGAGTAAGCTAAATATATAAGGATTAAGCAGCTAATAGTTAGGAAAAGTAGAGGCCTATAAGACTAAAGGGAGCCAGTAGTAGAGCCTTAGACCCTTAAAGGAATTTAAAGATAATACCTAAATTTACGAGTTAAATGGTAAGATTAGCAGTTTAAAGCACTAATAGATAGTGGAGTAACGCAAAACTATATCTTACTAGCAGTAGTTAAGAGAATAGGACTACCTTATAGATAAAAGGAGTAACCTTACCTATTAGTTATAATTTTAGGAGATTTAATAGCCTATGGGGGAGGGATTATTAACCTTAAAATAGGACCTATTTAAATAACTATTAAAGGAAGACAAATCAAGATATCTTTTAATATCCTACTATTAGGATAGAATAAGGCAGTATTAGGGATGCCTTAGTTATAGGAATATAATCTAAAGATTAATTAAATTACGGGTTAGGTTAATATTAGGGATACTTAACGCTGTAAGATGCGATAATAAGCTAAGTTGGTATAGTACTAAGTCGGAGCGATATATAAAGAGACTAAGCGAGGCTTAAGTTATATACTAAAGAGATACCATAAATACGGTAAGAAACTATAGTTACCGGAAAGTAAAAAGCTATTAAATTATGCAGTATAGGACTATAAGATAGAGTTAGAACTAGGAATAAGTCTAAAGTTCTTTTTAATCTATAAGCTTACTAAAGAAGAAGGTAGAGCGTTAAAAGAGTTTATCTAGGAGAATTTATAAAAGGGGTATATTAGACTATCGCAGTTATTAGCGGGTTATCCAGTACTGTTTATACTAAAGAAGAACGGTAAATTAAGGCTATGTATTGACTATAGACAGTTAAATAGCATTACTAGGAAGGATAGGTATCCTTTACCCTTAATTAGCGAAATCTAAGATAGGATAGGTAATGCGTAAATCTTTATAAAGATAGATCTAAGATGGGCGTACTATTAGATTAGAATTAAGGAAGGTAATAAATAGAAGGCAGCCTTTAGATCAAAGGAAGGACTATATAAACTATTAGTTATACAATTCGGGCTTATAAACGCACCAGCAACGTTCTAGAAGTATATTAACAATATATTAGAAGAGCACTTGGATAAATTTGTTATAGTATACCTTAATAATATTATTATCTACTTAATAATTAAGGAAGAATACGGGGAATATGTTAAATAGGTCTTAAGAAGACTATAGGAAGAATAAATGCTAGTAGCAATTAAGAAATACGAGTTCTTTACTAGGAAGACCGATTTTATTAGATTTATTATTAAACTAGGCTAACTTAGTATAGATCTAAAGAAGATTAAGGCTATAGTAAATTAGTAAGAACTAGAGAACGTTATACAGTTAAGATTGTTTTTAGGTTTTATAATTACTGCAGAAGGTTTATAGCGCAATAGTTAAAGAATATTAAACTATTTACGCGATTAATAAAAAAAGAAGAACTATAGGTATAGGGAGAGGAATAGCGAAAACTCTTTAAGAAAGTTAAAGAATTATTTACCTAGGAGCTAGTTCTTAAAATCTATTAACTAGGACTAGAGATAGTTATAAAAACGGACATATTAGACTATATACTAGGGGCATACTTTATATAGAAATATTAAGATAGATGGCACCTAGTGGCATACTATAGTCGAAAGATAATACCACTAGAGTTAAACTATAATATCTATAATAAGGAGTTGTTAGGTATAGTTACAGTATTAAAGGAATAAAGAGCATTCTTATAAGGTATAGAAAAACTATTTATAGTTAAGACGGATTATAAAAACCTAATAGGATTCCTAATAATAAAGGAACTTAACTAAAGATAGGTTAGATGGGCAGAGATACTTATAAAATACTATTTTAAGATTTAGTATACTAAGGGTATAGACAATACGCGAGTAGATGCTCTAAGTTAGAAGGCTGAACTATAAAATAATAAAAAGCCATTAGGGGCTTTACTACGAAAAGATATAGACGGATTAATTAGGTATAATTATCTAAAAATTATAGCAACTTAAGAGAGTAACGAACTAGAGAAAGTCTATAAGACACTAGAAAGCTTTTAGGTATAAAGAATTCTAAAAGTATAGCTAGAAGATCTATAGGCGGATATATACAAAAACCAAGAAGCAAAGTATATCCTAAAAAGTATAGCAGAATAATTTATAAAAGAATTCTATAAGGGAATAACTTAGGGATATAATAGAGCCACGGGCTTAGTATTAAGACTCTAGAAAGAGTACATTATTAATAAAATCTAGAATATCGCAAGAAAAGTAATAAAAGAATATCTAGATTATTAAAGGAATAAACTAATAAGGTATAAGCTATATAGAGGGCTATAACCTATTAAAATACTAGAGAGACTATAGGAGGTTATATTATAGGACTTTATTATAAAATTACTAAAATTAAGAGATTCTATTACCGGATAAGACTATAACGCGATCTTAGTAATAGTAGACAAGCTTACAAAGTAGGGATACTTTATAGCATATACAAAAGAAATATCAGCGGAAGATATCGCTAAAATCTATATTAAAGAAGTATTTATAAGATATAGAGCACTAAGCAAGATTATATCGGATAGAGATTTAAGATTTATAGCAGTATTCTAGGAAGTATTCTTAGCANAGTAAGGAGTTTAAGNAGNAACTTNNACNNTATATTATCNANAGATAGANNGTTAAANGGAAAGANTAAATTAGANACTANANNAGTATCTAAGGCATTATATTAATTATATACAGAATAATTAGGTATTACTATTACTAGTTATATAGTTTATATATAATACAATACCTTAAGAAGAAATAGGCATATTACTATTTAAAGCGAATTACAGATATAAGCTAAGAATATCGTTATCACTATAGTAAGTAAGGAAAATAAGTAGTATAGCTAAAAAAAGAATAAAGACGCTAATAAATCTTTATATAGACCTTATAGAATTAGTAAAGGGAGTATAAGAGAGAATAAAAAAGTACTATAATGCTAAGAGATCTAAGGGACTAGATCTTAAGGAGGGAGATAAAGTGTAGCTACTATACAAAAATTTTAAGAGTTAATAACTGTTGGACTCACAAGGGGATATCACGTAGCTACGGTTCGTAGATAGTATGATAGTTGTTGTTCTTATTTTCATAGATAGGGGTAAGGGTCGAGGAACTTAAGGTTCCTCGCTACGGTAGTGCCGCGGCGACACGTGACGGCAACTTGCCTTANGTGACGGCAATTTGCCTTACATGGCGGCAATTTGCCCTATTCCTAATACTGGCAACTCTTCTTTTTGTGGTTGCTATTTATATATATATAAACAGACAGGATATAACGATACTAGATAGTGTACGACAAGACCAAACACTATGCGATAATATAGTAGTTGGCGAAGACGGGTAGGCCGCTAAGGCGCTAGCAGTAAGCGAGCCAATAGCGATTTTCCATCCCGGGGATGGAAAATCCTGATTAGCTAGATTAAGTTAGGGTCTACAGAATATTATGCTCTAAAAAGTCTTAGTAAGAGAATCTAACTAATTAGATAACTTTAACCGCCGGTTAAAGTTCCTAGACATCTTAAGACCTTATATAACTAAGAAATTTCTAGGGATTCCCTTTTAACCTAACCTTTAACTTGTACACGTAGAGTATTTATATTAATAAACGTCTTTAGTGCCTTATTTGGGTTCGCCTTTATTATTACATCTACCGGGTTATCTTGGCCATTAATTTATTAAATCTTAAAGAGTTTTTAACGCTTATAGGATTACTAAAGTACTATAATATCGATTATAAGGCGCTTCTCTTTTATAGTACCGAGCTTAACTAAACACTTATAGAGGGAATATAAGTCGGTGCATACAATTATAGGGATAATGAAAAGTTTAAGTTAATCTATAATTATCTTTAGGGTAGTTCCAATTGCAATTACTATATTGACTCCGCTAACTATTTTATATATCTCTAACGCTAAAACACTTCGGGTAACGCGCTTGCTCTTAGTTAAGCTCTAATAGATAAGATTACTATAGATTGTAAAGTTATTCTCTCTAGTAAATTTATTCGCGATAATAATCTTATATCCTAACTAGGAGCTAAAATCTTTGTTATTTATAAACGATCTATTAATAAATATAAAGAGCTTAGTAGTAGGAAGATTAATAGGCATATAGAGTAGTCCCCGATTAAGATGGTTTATTTACTAAAAAAGACGCTTATTTAGGGTAAGGATATTATCCTTAGTTAGTTCCTGGTATTGGGTGGCAATAGAGAGATTAAATAAAGCCTTGGGTTAATAGATAAAAGTAATATAAGCTCCACAAGCGCGTTACTCTACGTATTCTTACTTTAGAGAATTAGCGTTAATAACATTAATCTTCTTACCTTAACCCTTCTAGCGCAGAGTAATAGAATCCTCGTTTAGGGAGAGGATGCATCCGTTAAAGAGTAATAATATTATTAAACTAAGCTTTTCCTTTAGCTTTACTATAAGATTTGCCTTTACTAGCTTATCTTCTTTAAGAGCTAAGAATTAGTCGTCTCCTAAGATAATTGTATTATTAGTTTATATGCCGATAATTCTAAATAGAGTTCCTGTAGTTATAATGAGGAAGTAGGGATTAAATATAAAAGTAGTTATTAAAAGCTTCTCTTTATAGTGCTTGCTATAGGTAGCCTACTAATAAGTTCCTGCTTCTGCAATTCCATATAGTGGCTTAAGCACAACCATAATTGTATCTTCGGGATATTGGTGGCGAATTTTCTCTAGAAGGTATGCCAGTATTAAGCGCTAAAGGCGCGTCTCTAATTAGGTATAGGCCTAAGTAATATCTTACAAATAAACTGCTATTCTATTCTTTATTAAGGAGGGAGCTAGTGCAACAATGACTTACTAACTAGCTCGTTATATCATAGGAGATTGCGTAAGAATTACCTCCTTACTATTATTGTTATAACCTTAGATAACAAGCCTTAATTTCTTAAATAGGGCGTTAATAGCTTTACCCTTAATCTCGTTGACTATTCTTAACTTAAAGATATAAATTCTATTAAACTTGGTAGGGTTATACTTCTTAAATTTAAAGACTCCTCTTGCGATAAGACCGTCGATCTCCTGCTTGTTGGATACTTGGAAAGGAGCTCCTGGGGTTATAATACGACCTTCCTTTTAGAGCTATTTTGCAAGCTTAAAGTTAGCCTTCTCTTTAGCTGTTATAAAGGCCATTAATAACTTAACTTTATTCTTAATAGCGGCAATAAATTATTCTTTAAAATTAATAAGGTGTTGGCGATTTCGTAATCCCTTTAGGCGACCTCTACCGCGTCGTAGTTATGGCGTATCTACTACAATTGTATTGGGATTGTAGTCGCCTTCTGGAGTATATTGGTTATGGTTCTCTTCTAGGGCATCTTTTAGGGTATCCTGTAAAGGCTCAGAATTGTTATCTTTATAGTAAGGCTTAATAACAGTTAAACGGAATTGGGTGGGTTTATAAGGCATCTAAATAGTATAAGTTTAACCATTAATTACAATAAGTTAATATAGGCCTAACTATCCTCCCCTTTCACGCCATATGCGTACTTTAGACTGGAGTAGCAGATTAAGCGTAGTTAAGGTATTTAGGCCATTTTTTATTCCTAGTGCGTTATTGACCTAGCGTGTAGCATAGAGGCGTTATACCTCCTTTGTTACCTTGCGAATCGCCTTAGCTTATTATACAATAGAGGGAGATAGTAGAGAATTGTTAGTCATTTATGGGTAGGCGCTAAAGACTAGTAACATAGGTATAAGTCTATTTAGGCCAGCGGAATTATTAATAGCTTTAATAGCTATTTATAAGGTAAGTTCTTTGCTAGCGTTCTTTAGTTCTAAAGAGATAATCTTATATACGCGGCGTAATGGCGCGTAATATTGCTCCACTTTTTTAATACTATTATATGCCTTAATAGGGACTTCCTTAACCTTAATTGCCATTGCCTTTATTTATTATTGGAACTCTATAGATAAGAAGTTCTTTTCTATATTATGGACGATTTAATTAGGGGGTCCTAGGTAGATATTAATCTAGTATAACTAAAGGGTATCCCATACGTTCCTAGCTGATATATCCTTTAAGAATCGTGCGGCTTAAAAGGAGGTTAAGAAGTTAACAACTTAAAGTACTGGCTTGCCGCTAAGGTATATAACGTCGACGATGATATAGAAGTTAAAGTTGTAGTTATTTTTAAGGGTGAACTTAAATCGGCCAGGGGACCTCTAGTTTATTTGGTAGTGGTAGCAGTATTTTATAAGATGCTTAATTGCCTTAACCTTGACTTCGTAGCCTACTTACTAAAGAACCCTAAGCAATTGGTGAACTAATAGGTGACTAAAACGATGGTGTAGTTAGCGTAACTCTAACTTAGTTAAATGGCTCTAAGCAATACTCTTTTCTAGTTATTAAAGGAGCAGCTAAGGGTGACCCTACTTACATATAATAGGCACCCGATTATCTCCCTATATAAGTATATTCTTAAGGTTATTAAGCTTAACACCTAGTTTATCTATATCTCTAATGTAAAATAGAAATGGGGTATTTATAGGAATAACGTAAAAAGTAATATACCCTAAGGGGGTTTAAACCCTAATTATGCCAAGAGAGATTATAGTACCTTTACTAAAACGAATCGTGTATTAGCCTGCCGTTAAATAGTTAATCTAAATAGAGCTATTAAGCTGCTAAAGGGCTCGAACTTAAGGTTCTCCTACTATAGATACTCCTACGGCTCTAGTATCTGGTATAATACTATAGAAGACGTTCGCCGAGTATTTATTGTTAAAGGAAAACGCGGAGCTCTTCTTTAGCTTATTAAAGATATCTGACTTCGTGATAAAATAGAGCGTAGATTGGTTATTAAGAATAGCGACAGTTTATATACTATTTACCTTACCATACTTAGTAAAGTATTGGTTAGGTAAGTAGTCCTTAATTTCCATATCTATAAGGAGCTGTTTGGTCTCATTAACCTTACCCTTAAGGTCTTCTACGCCTTCGTATTAAATTAGGAAGCTTTAGAAGTAGGCTATAGTAACCTTATAATTTCTAACATTTCTTATACTCTAACGGAACTTATTATATGCCTCTTTTTGCTTATTAAGGGAGTGTCTAGTTAACTAGCAATTTGGCTTCTTATAAATATAGCACTTCTTCTAGCGATTACTTTAAAATAAACCTCTATAAGGACCTCTATAATTACCTTATAGTCAACGTTGATTGTACCCTTTACCGTATTCCCTACCACGGCCGCTATATGTTCGATTAGTCTAGTTATAATTATATTAGTTAGGAACGCTTAGTTGGGTAAGGCTTTTAGTATAGAGCTGTTGAGATTCTTATATTTGTATTGCAGTACCTACGGCGGAGCATAGCTCGGCATATACTCCTTTAAATATGTTTATAGGTTTATATAGCGCCAAGTTATACTTAGGAACGCTACGGCATGCTAAGATAACCTAGTCCCTTAGGCTGTTCTCGTTTTAGTAAGTTTTGGTAAGTCTATATTAGATTTTCTAGAGTTTATTAAAGAGTAGTTAAAGGCACTCTAGGCGAGTTATTATTGGGTTAGAAGCGATAACTCTCTAGAATGTAGTCTCCCGCTATTTAGATATATAGAGTTAGCAGTTCTTATTGGTTTTAAAGTGGGCTCTAGTAAGCTAAAGCATTACATTAAAGCTATAGTTTTTATCTATAATATGGTTGTAATAGAACGTTGCCGCCTGTCCCTTTAATATAATAGAGAAAGCATAATAGAACTAGTGGCGTTAAATTTTAACCTTATTGCAGCAGTTATAAAAGACCTGTAGTTTTGCTCTAAGCATATTGTATAATTCTCCTTTAAACTTCTTCTCTTTGTCTAAATATACCTTTATTAGATTTGTAACTTCTTAAGATAAAGGCTTATTAGTTGGCTGGGATAGAGGAATTAAAGGTAGTGGAGGTAGAGGAAGAGCATCTCTAGGTGGTAGAGTACCTTTAGGTAGGAGAGTAGTGTTCTAGGGGTTTCGTTCTAAATTAAAGTTGCCTTCTAAAGAATATAGGTTAGTTTTGGGTTTCCGTAGTTAATGTATAATCTTAGCTTTCGTTTATACTAGTTCTTCTATACTAGTAAGAACGGCGTAAATATTACTAGNAATTAGGTTACTNTCCTTAGNAANATATACCCTATTCCTTTAGAGGGAGTCTTAAAAATCCNNAATAATATTAATATTACTAAGTGCCTAGGTGTCGGCGGTCCATCCTATAAAATCCTCCCTAAAGTATTCCCATAACTGTAAATCGGCGTAGTGGCTATCTTGGTAGAATAGAATATAGTATAGGAGAAAGCTGTTAACTTGTTTTATAGTATAGGTTGTTATATTAAAGGTAAATGCGTCCCAATCTTTATTAATAAGTTTCGCGTATATAGCTACCCCTAGTGGTAAGAAGTCTCTCCAGTCGTTTGGAGTGGCCATAGTTATGTCTTTAGAGGAAGGGAATATTAGTGGTATAGGGATTGTTGTTTAGTACGCGTTTATGACGTATATTTGCGATTATAGGGCTTAGGACTAGTTCTAGCCTTAAATTGCGAAGACTTATAAAGCGTGTTATTCTGCGTAATGGACGCAAGAATCTGTAATCTAGGGAAGGCTTAGGACTAGTTCTGGCCTTTAAATCCTTAGATTTGTGGAAGAGTTCTATTTAAGGTTTAGGACCAGTTCTGACCTTAAAAGACAGCTTCCCTTAGCACGAGTAGCACTGGTATAGTGGCTCGTCTCTTCTTAGTAAATACCTAGCTGTTCTATGGCATAACTATAAAGTTAACCACTGATTAGTGTTGGACTCATAAGGGGATATCACGTAGCTACGGTTCGTAGATAGTATAATGGTTATTGTTCTTATTTTTATAGATAGGGGTAAGGGTCGAGGAACTTAAGGTTCCTCGCTACGGTAGTGCCGCGGCGACACGTGACGGCAACTTGCCTTACGTGACGGCAATTTGCCTTATATGGCGGCAATTTGCCCTATTCCCAACAATAACTAAGCAAGAAGTTAGACTACGTTAGACTAGGACCTTTTAAAATTACGCAGAGGATTTTACCGGTTACGTTTAAGTTAAACCTACTAGCTAAAATAAAGATCTACCCTATAAGCATATTGCAATGCTAGAGCTAGTATACGGGAATATTAAGCCACTGGCTTATAAAGCAGACACGTATAGAGAATAAGAGGAAGATAAATAGTAAGTTTTAAGGATCGTTAGTTATAAGGATGTTGACAATAAAATATAGTATAAGGTTAAGTAGATAGGCTACACTAAAACTACCTAGGAGCTACTAAAGAATTTAAAGAATGCTATAAGAAAGGTATAGGAGTATTAGAAGAAATTAGGTTAGGCAGTATTAATAAAAAAGGATTACTAAAAAATAAGTCACCTAAGGGGGACCTAAGAAGAGTAGTTACCAAACTACTTAGATCTATTTCCTTCTCTATTAAAAGAGAACCTATTCTTTTATTACTAAGTTCCTATAAATCTTATTCTATAAGTTTCCACTCCTTAAAACAAACCTTTTTACGAACTTTCTTAAGATGGATTAACCGAGCGGACGCTATAAGATAAGACTTAAGGGCCCGTTGCTAAGCATCGGCAGCCTCCCGTTCTACGTTATAGGAACGGCGTAACTCCGCTAAAGTAATAGATAGTTTATTATCTAGCCGCGTAGCAGTAAATTAAATATAAGACCCTAAGACAAATCAATTAAGGAACTAGACGACTATTAAGAATAATAGGTCGCGTATATTTAGTATTAAAGATAGAGCAAACGTTATAGGACGAACAAATATTCGCTTTAGTATACTCTAAGTAAGAAAACGGTTGTTATAAAGATGGGTTCGCTAATATAATATAGACTAACCCCTCTTTTAAACAGCGAGAATACGGAGACAGTATAATTTCACTAAGAGACAGTATTGCAGTAATGGTGCGAGCACGACGGACAGTTAAAGAAGAAGAAATTGCTTTAGGTATAATAAGTAATAATATTAACTAAATTAATTAAACGGATATTATACCTCTAGTAAACGACTTAGAGATATTTTAAATCTTTAAGGATAAAGATAAAGAGGAGGGAGATAGTATTACGGACGCTTTAAGTACGATATTATAACTACTTAGAGAAGAGATAAAAGAAGCTAGTTGGTTAATTTAGGCACGGTCTAGAATAGAGCCAATAGAGCTATATAACGAGGAATGGTAACTAAGGTTATATAACATAATCTGTATAATCTATAGGATCTATATAATCTATAATAGAGTAGATAGAGCACATATATATTACGTATAAGGAGGATTTTATAGGAGTACGGTTGTGTATTTAAGGACCCTTAGTCCCTACCTAGATAGTTCCTTTCTTATAGTAATTCTCAGAATACAATTAGAGTTAATCTGTTAGGCAACCACTCTACCAGTTGTTATTACTTGTCGACTATTATTATTTGCATTTCCTACACACCTAGCCCAATAATAGGACCTACTGTAGTTCTTGTTATAAGGTTCCGTTACAATATATACTATAATACATTTCTTCTCTCCCTTTATATTAGGCCCTAGTTATAATTAAAAGAGATACACTATTAAGGCTTTAGGTTTTCTAAAGCCTAAGCTAACTTCTCTTTATTAGCCTACTTCTAGTATTCCTTATAGTAGCCGCCTACGGTCCTTTAACTTACCTATATAGTACTAGCGTCTAGGAGGTCCCCTAAGCCATCTAGCTTTTAAGTAATCTCCCTAGAAGTTTACTTAAAAAAGCGTTACCCTTTTTAGGTTCTATTCTCTAAGCCTAACTCTATAGAGCCTATACTGCGACCACGCTTTATACGCGATAATTTGCCGCTACTACTTACGCGATCTTCTATAAGCTTTATAGTATTAAGCAATTACTCTATATAGCGGATTTTATTAAAGAGGTCTTTAGTAGTTCTTACCCATTAGGTAAAGTTCTAGCGGAAGAGCTCTACTTATAGGTAGGCTAGGAGATATAAGAACTAAAAGTCTACCTATTATTTAGGATTAATAAAAGGGGTATATAAAAAGAGGTCCTCTAAGCTATATATATAGGCTAGGAAGACGTTAAACCTCTAGTTCTCCTTTATAACAGCTATATAGTATATTATAGTATTATTAAAGCGTCTTACTATAGGATTCCCAATCTAGTCTTAGACTATAGTCTTAAATTTATCCTATAGTAAAGGACCTTTATCCTTAGTACCTAACCGGTAATAAATGAGTTAGGTAATTATCTTCTCTTTTATAAAACCTTTAATGGCCTAGCGCGTGCATTACTTATAGTTATAGTTAGCGTTATTAACCTTAAATCGGTTCTTAACTGCGGCAATCTACTAGTTAAAATGCTGTTAAGTAGTACCGCTAATATTAGGTGGTGACTTCTTAACTAGGGCGTTAAGATTTATTTTAGCGTATACGTTCGCTACGTAACTTATACTCTTTATTAAATTAATAATACTCCGTAAGTTAGCTATTTTCTTAGCTAGCTTATCTAGCTCCTTTATATTAACGGTATTAGGTAAAACGCTAGTAACCTTACTAAGCTTTTATTAAGCCTAGGTATATAAGTTAAACTAGTCTTTAATATTTATAGATATCTAATTATTTTAAGGTTTAGAAGGTAGCTTAAATTCTACTAGTATACTTTTAACAGTTTTATCTATACTAGATCTTAAGGCGTTCTATAGTCGCCTTACTAGTATATTACCGTTAGGTATAGGCGTTAGTTTTCTTTTTAAAGGCATTATAGAAAAATTAAACCGGCTATCCTCTTAAGGGGATTGGTAAGGATTTAAATATAAGGTAAAAATGTGGATAGGGAGTCTAATAATAAAACAATAGGTATATTGTATAGACAGAGACAAATCCTTAAGGGAAAAAGGAGGAGTCTGTATATAATGTAGGAAGGGTTTTCCCTAGGTATATATAGAGCACGTACCTTATAGGCGAGTCACCCCTAGGTTGCCCTAGGGTTGCCTATACCTTGCGGCTATATAACTATCTACTTAGGTTTTACCTAATAATATAAGCAAGCAAATTAATAAAGGTTAAAAGAAGTAGAGTTAGGGAGTTGACCTTATGTCTATAAACGGCGTTAACGACTATATTAATTTTAAAATCCTTAAATACGGACACTTTAAGCTTCTAAATAACGATCTATAGGAATAATATAAGGAAGACTTTGCGGGCTTTATAGAAGCTATTTTTAAGGCTTATAACCTTATAACTACCTATAACCTATAAACCCTCTTACGTAACTAAGGTGTATAGGTTAAAAAGGATAAGCGAGTTACTATTACATGGTCTCTATATAACACCCTATATAAGAAGGACTAAATAAAATAGACTAAAGAGTAGATCTTAGATTATATTAAAACTAGCGGACTCTTTACCTTTTTTAAACTTAATAGGATTTCTAGTCTTATAGATAACCTATTTAACTAAATTCGCACTATAGACTAAAGAGATCTTAGAATTAATCTTACAGGCTAAAGTATACCTAGTACTTAAGTTATAGACCGTAATACTCCCGCAAACTAAAATATAGACTAAAACCCTTTATTATCTAAGTTATAAATCCATAAACTACCTAAGTAAAGACCTATAGTAAGGAGCTAGCTAACCTAGCTAAGCTCTATACCAACAAATCTAAGTATAACGGTAAAAACAATAACTTTAACTTTAAACTAACTATCTTTACGGACCTTTATTAGAAGGCTAATATTCCTAAATAGAAATTTAGCCAAGCCTATTCTACTATACTGCGCGGCCTAGCCCTTAACTACTATTACACTAACCTTAAGAGTAACCCCTTTAGTATTCCCTTTAATAAGCTATATAAAGCTATATATAACTACTTTAAAGGGCTAGAATATAAGCGTAATATCTTTATATAATGGAATTCGATTAAGTTACGGACCGTAATTAATAAGAATACCGAAAAATCGACTATAGAGTGCCTATAAATCCTTATTAAAGACCTTTAATACTTATAGCACGGCCTTAATACTAAGCTTTAAATAGATGACTTCCTATATAATAAACTTATTATAGCTTGCCAGGAACTGGAACCCTATAAGTACGCCTATTATAAGCCTATAGATACCTTAACTGGTCTTATTAACAATTTATGGTCCTCTATTATAATATACAAAGTTTTAAACCCGCTAGGTAGTACTTAAGCCTTTATTATAGACCTATAAAACTTATAAACTAACTTAGATACCTACTTTACGGACCACCGCTACCGCTAGCAGTACCCGTACCGACTAAGTCCCACTTATAACCCCCGCAGCAACCCCTATAGATAAACCAGCCAGAAGTGCTTTATATGCGGTAAAGAAGGATATTAGTTTATAAGGTATACCTAGGAAGAACATAACAAGTCTAAAAAGAGATTTAATAGTTGGATTAACTAGTTTATCTTAGACTACGAAGGAGAGGAAGTAGAGGAGTCTCTTAATAAGTTAATAGAAGCCCTTATAATTAACTTTAACTTAGATACTTAAGAAAAGGAGACCTTAGAGATATTCCTAACTACTTTTAGACCTTTTACGGACGGCTAAGCCTTTAATATTACGACCGTATTAGCCAACCGCTCTTTTATACACTTAATCGCACCTAAAAACTAACCTATAAGTATATTCGTTAGACCTATTATAGACGTTATAGACTATAAATAGGACCTATTTGCATATATTACTATAGAACGCTATCCCTTAACCCGCCAAAATTCGTCCACACGTTATCGATAAGGATTTACCAATCAAATCAATGTATTAAAATCGCCGTGCCCAGGAATATACAGCTAATGTTAAGAGGTTTGAAATCGGGCAACAGCCAAGACCCCAGGGGAGGCTTTTTTGAGACACGACTTAGTTAACCATTATACTAAGTCGGCTGAATAAGGCCTATATCATTGGAAGTACAATCGGAAGGTATAGTTAATAGTTCGTATTGATCAAAACCTATACAGCCTATACGCGTTGTTCTGATCCTGGCGTTCCGCACTGACTACTTGATTTGTGGACGTTGGCGGGTTAAGGGATACCCCTAAAGAATTCTATAGGGTTATAATCGATATAGGTACCTCTAAGAAGTCTACTATAGGTTATGGATAATACCTTACATATAAGACCACTATAAATAATAATATAAATATTGATACTATGTAAACTGGGGCTATAAACATCTAATTTGGCATCAGCTTAACCGCATTAATTGGATTAGTTATAGTTAAGACTCTAATTAGTCTAGTTAATTTCCACGTAGTAAAAGCGGATACCCCTTTCCTACTCTGCCATACGGATATAGATAAGTTATAGATTTACTACGATAATGTTACAGATACCCTAATTAGCCCTATAACTGCCCTAGGAAGTAAGTATATTACCCTACTAATTACACGACGATTTAGATACCTGTTCCTTATATAGGGAGAGACTTTATAGACCTACATTTAGGAATCTTTTAACTATAACCCGTACTCCCTTACCAATACTAAAATCTACCGCCTATACCGCCGTTTTAGCTACCTATTAGCTGAAAAGCTATATAGAGTCCTTAAACGCTCTAGATATAACGACGTTAATAAAAAGGCAATTAACTACGTAACTAAATACTGTTTCTTTTATTAGAAATACAAACGTTCTCTAAACCAATTTAAGTTTACCCTTTATAAGGATCTTAATTTTAACCACTTAATATACGTAGATATTATATATATTAACGGCAGCCTAGTATTACACATAATTAATAAGGCAACCCGCTATTAAGCCGCCTGTTAGTTATAAAATATATCCGCAAAATATACTTAAGATATTTTATAAACCTACTAGATTAATATATACGTTAGACCCCCTAAGTATATTACCCACGACGCTAGTAAGAACTTTATTAGCAAGGAATTTTAATAGTACGCTATAGCCATAGCTATTTCAATAAAAGCCATTCTAGTTAAGGCGTACTAGTTTATTAGGCTTATTAAGTAAGCTTACCTAGCTCTATAGAGAGCTTACTAAATTATTATAAATAAGTATAAGGATATCTAAAAGGAACTGGCTTTATAGATAGCTATAAAAGCTGTTAATAATACCGCTAGCCCTAATAAACTAGTACTTACTCTTTTGGTTTATAGAGCCTACCTAAGAATAGGTAAACTAGACCCTCCTACCCTATTTATTATAGATTAAGCAGCTATAATACGGAAGGCAATAGCTAAAATAGTTAAGTTACGGGCTAAATAAACTGTTAATAGCGCTCTGTATTACTGTAACGGACCTAACACAACCTTAGTATATAACCTCCCGCTTAATTCTAAAGTCCTTATATAGCGTAAAAGCGGCAATTAGACTAGACCTTATTGTTTACTAGCTATAGAAGACGAAACGTGCCTAGAAGCACGTCTATAAAACCCTATTTTCGGTCTAAAAATACTTATAATATTAAACTAGATAAACTGGAAGTACCCTTACCTACCCTAAAAGTCCCCCATAAACCTACTAAACCCACTAAACCTGCTATAAAGCGTAGCTAAGGACGCCCTTAAAAGCACCCTATAACTAAAAACCCTATAATAGAAAATTACTTAACCTCCGCAGGTATACCTATAAGATAACCCCTACCTATAGATATATTAGTTTTAGTATAGGAAACCTCTTTTACGGACTTACGGCGTAAAGAGATTAATGGACTACTTAAAAAGGGCGCCTTTACGGTTATAACGGAGACAGACATTCCGCAAGGCGTCCGTATATTTAACTTACGCTTTATTAACAAGATTAAGCACCCTAGTACTAATAAAGCCTTTAAAAAATTAAGGCTTATTATATAAGCTTATAACGACTAGGTAAAGGACTTAGTCCTTACACAATCGCCTATAATTTAACGAGTTAGTTAATAAATTATACTTATACTTATACCTAGACTATAGCAAACTAAACCTATAGCCCTCTACTTATGGGATATCTCGTAAGCCTATATACAGTCTAATACCTACCTAAGTAGAGACGTCTTTATACGACTACCCCTTAAGCTTAATTTATAACTAAGAATAATTTTATAGGTTATAAAACCCCTTTACGGAGTGCCGGAAGCTAAAAACCACTAGTTTAAGATATATTACCAGTATTACGTCTATAAGCTTAAGATAGAGCAGTTAATATATAACCCCTACCTCCTATATACCCCATTAAACGGCCTTAGTATTATTAGACTCTAAATAGATAATACCCTCTTCTTAGTAAACCAGACTTTTATAAACGCTAAAGAGATTAAACTATAAAAAGCTAAGTTCCTAGTAAAGCCGTAAGAGCAGTTAACTAAGTAGACTCTAATTAAGTTAAATAGAGGTTTAATTATATAAAAGGGTAACCTAGTCTAGCTAACTTAGGAACACTAAGCTTAAAACCTAAGGCTCGTTATAGTAAAACCTATAGACCTTACTAGTTCCCGCGGAGAGACCCGTAAGACTATAAATATAAAGAACTAATATGTTGCATAGCGTGCAAGAGGCGCCTATATTGCTATAGTTTATTAACCTAAATTTGCCTATAATTTATCCTTTATAGCCTAGGCAACAGACCTATAATAGGAAAATATTAAGCAGTTTAATAAGCGTATTTAGTAGCAAATTAATAATATAATAAGAGGACTTACTTTTATACTATTAGACCTAAATTCCCTTAGCATACTAGTATTTATAAATACCTCCTTCGCTAATAATAGAGACCTATTATTACAAATTGGCTTTATAATTGTACTTATAGACTATAATTAGGACGTAAATATACTATATTAGTTTTTAATTAAATACAAATAAGTAACCCGTAATGTACTAGCTTCTAAACTATATATACTAGCTTATAGCTTTAATATAGCAGCCGTAATTAAATTAATAATCTAGAAGATTCTACAATTAGAGTAGTTACCCCTAGTTTTATATACTAATTTAAAGTCCCTCTACGACTACCTAGTTAAACTAGGCATAATATAAGAGAAGAGGCTTATAGTTAACCTAATGTGCTTATATTAGGCCTACGAACGACGTAAGATTATAGAGGTTAAATAGATTAGCGGTAAAGACAACCTAGCAGACGCTATAACTAAGGTAAAGCCGTGCTAAGCTCTTAAAACCCTAATTAATATAAATAAGCTCAATCTAAAGGTTATAAAATGGGTGGAATAAGACTAACGGAATACTTATAGACCATCTACGGCCCGTTAGAAGACCTTATGGTTTATTTTACGGGCCGTAAGCAGGACTTACGGCTAGCTTAAAGCACCGTTTGGAAGGCAGCCTAGAAAGCACCTTAGAAGGGATTTCCTATATATTTTATAGTTCTATTAAAGCAATTACGGAGGCTATATATAAGTGGGTCTATCTTTAAGTGCCGCTAGTGTATAATTACAGTACCTGGTGTACCAAACGTATATTTACGCGTTTAGTGTACTAACTACTTATTTATAAAGTACTAACTAANTNNNGGGGGGGGGGCGTTAGTATATAGACTACGTAGTCTACCTTAATAGAATCGACAGTTACTACTATCCAAAAGAGTATACGATACTATGTGTATTTCGTGCCTCTAGATACAACTCACTTATATTATTAAATTAATATAAACACTTATAAATAAAATCCGTTAACCTTTTAGATAGTTTTTAGGCGAAAGCTATTTTATTATATACTACCTTAAGTATAAGACTAGATAGTACTATAGATCTTATAACCTCTTAGTATGTATATATTAGGAAGGCTGCCATAACGTATTCTATAAGCGAATTATCAATATAAGCGAGTTATCGAAACCAATTCCTCACTAAAATCTAAAAAATTTACAATGAAATATCTCAATAACGACTGAATAAAAACTCTAAATTTTAAAAGTTAAGCTTTTATATATACCTTACCCGGCGCTTTCAACCCCCCTCCGCAGGAGGGGGGCCGCCACCTCAAACGCACCACATGCTCAAGCGCACCAACACTCTACACAACTTATAATTCTATTATTATTAACCACAATTATGCTCTCCCACTATGCAAAAGAAGAGGTTAAGGTCCAGAATGCAATGCGCGCGTACCGAGCCGGTTTTTACACGTCTATAAAAGCTGCAGCGCTTGGTTGTGACGCAAAGCCATCACGCGTTCGAGGTCGATTAAATGGCCAATAGTTAAAGATGGAGCGACCAGGTGCTGGCAAGCTCCTAACACCAGAAGAGGAGGCAGGTATTGTACTCTGGCTTGATCGTAGCCTTGTAATTTAACTACGAGTAACTAAGCAGATGATTATTAACAAGGGCAATTACATCCTTTCTTAACGCGTCCACAACGAATCCATTGACGACCTACGTACATGCGGCGAATACTGGGCTTTACGGTTCTTAAAAGCGCACCCACAATATATTGTACGAGTAGACAATCTAAAGGAGCTTGCTTAAGAGGCTGCAGAAGACCGTGTTGCTCTTACGACATGGTTTAAAGAGCTGAATCGTACTGTAGGTATCTATGACATCGAGGTGCGCGATACATATAACTACGATAAGACAGGTATACGGCTGGGCATAGGAAAGAAGGAGAAGGTTATTGTTAAAGCAACAAGAGGACGCATTAAGTTAGGCATAACGACAAACCGTGAATCCTGTACGCTTGGAGAGTGTATATCAGCAGACGGTGATGTTCAACCACCGCTTCTTATTCTTAAAGGGAAGACGTATACTAGTAATAAAGCTTAATTTAAAAAGTACCCTTTCTAGACCTAATTTATTACTCTATATTAGCTAAGCAGATTACTTATATATTAAAGAATAGGCCTATTTATAATTAGGGTCTATTTAACTAGGATCTATAACCTACTAGTAACCCGTTAATAGTAACTGTTAGAAATATAGGCAAGTTGCCGTTACGTAAGGCAAGTTGCCGTCACGTATTGCCGCGGCATTAGCGTAGTAAGGAGCCCTAAGCTCCTCGCCCTTTTTTAAGTAAGAGGAAAAACAGAATAATAACCATTATACTACTTACAACTTGTAAATATATAATATTACCTTATATTACCAACACTGATTAGTAGTTAACTTTACTATTATACTATAGAATAGCTAGGTATTCCACTAAGAAGAGATAAGCTACTATACTAGTGCTACTCATGCTAAAGAAAGCTGTCTTTTAAGGTTAGAACTAGTCCTAAACCTTAAATAGAACTCTTCTATAAATCTAAGGATTTAAAGGCTAGAACTAGTCCTAAGCCCTATAATTACAGATTCTTATTATAAACGCGTACTAAACGATAATCCCTATACTAATAATATATCCCTTTTTCTAAAAATATAGCTACTCTAAATAACTGGAAAAACTCCTTACTACTAGGGGTAGCTAAGTACGCGAAACTTATTAATGAAGATTAGGACGAATTCGCCTTTAATATAATAACTTATACTGCAAAACAGGTTAACGGCTTTCTCCTATACTATATTGTATTCTACTAAAATAAATATTACGCCGATTTACAACTATAGGAGTATTTTAAAAAGGATTTCATAGGATGGACTGCTAATACCTAGGCACTAAGCAACGTTAATATTATTTGGAATTTTTAAGACTTCCTTTATAGAAATAGGGTATATATTACTAAGAACGGTAACCTAATTACTAGTAATATTTAGGCCGTTATTATTAGTATAGAAAAACCAGTATAGACGGAAGCTAAGATTATACGTTAACTACGAAAACCTAAAACTAACCCATATTCTTTAAAAGGCAACTTTAATTTATATTAAAACCCCTAGAACGCTAATCCCCTACCTAAAGGTGCTCTCTTACTAGGAGGTACCCTCTTACCTAGAGGTACTCTTTCTTTACCTCCTCTACTGCCTCTAACTTCTCTATCCTAGCTAACTAGCGAGCCTCTATTATAAGAAGTTACGAATCTAATAAAGGTATATTTAAACGAAGAAAAAAAGTTTAAAAAAAACTATACGATATACTTAGAATAAAACTATAGGTCTTTTATAACTAGTTAAATACATATAGTGGTGGGATTGCATCTGTTTTTAGAGGTTGTTAGCCGCCGCTTTTGGCGGCGTTCTCACCTCGCTTAAACCCTATCACATTACCGCTTTAAAGAAGCTCTATTCGCTTAAGCACTTCCCATCCCTATTATATCCCGCCCTATTATTCTAGAGGGTTAGAAACGGGACACAAGCTTTAATAAAGCTCGTCGGCGCTTACGTTAATTTAACAACGGCACAGCCTAGGTGGAAAGGCCAGCGTCTACTTAAAGAAATGGCCTGCTCGCCCTATCCCCGCACTATCTCCCTTTACTACCCTTGTTCTACTTCCTCTCTCTCTCCCTTTACCATCCTTAGTCCACTTTCTCTCTGGCAATTTAATCCTTATTTGTAATACTTACCTTACCTATTCGGCAAACTCGCCGTTGCCAAAATGGTAGTACACCTATTAAAGTAGCTGCTCCGGCCCATAGGACAGAGAGGAGAGGAGCGCCCTACGCCGCCGCCGTTTATTGAAACTTAAATTTACAACTCTAAAGTCTAGACTCGAACATAGACACCGATCTAGATACATATATTCGTTTAGAAGATAGTATAGATTTAGATTCTAGAGGACTAGATACGGAACCAGACACGGAATTAAATGCGGAATTAGATGCGGAATTAGATGCGGAGTTAGATACGGGATTAGACGTGGAATTGGACTCTAAAGCTGAGGAAATACTAAAAGACATTGCTGAATTAGAAGAGGAGGGACCTGTAAAACCGAACCATACTCCTTATACCAAGAAACTATAAAAGAGGGAAGGCGAAATCTGGGAGAGGTAAATTATAAAATTCCCGCTAACTTGTTATTATACCCTCTAATTACTGCAAACTAGGTACTACCTAAAGATTAAAAAGAAAACCTAAAAAACCCTAGACGACTAGCTGCGTGAATGCGCCCTAAAGGTATTTAAAGTATATCTCCGCTGGCGGAAGAAACATTTTTAAATTAAGAAGGAGAGCGTAATGTGGAGCTATTGGAAACGAATTAGTATGTGCTATATAGACCTTACACGCCATAAGATGGACGGTAATATCCTTAATGATATTTATAATGTAAGTTCCCACCCCTCCTTTAAGGCAGACTAATAGCTGTGGAAGTGGATCCTAAGCCTTGGGCTTAACAAGTCGGTAAAGGAAAAGTACGCTATGTTCGTCTAAGACCTTTATACTATCCTTTACGCTCTCTAGATTAACGATACTAAGCCACTCTATAGCTTTATTAGAGTCCAAATTTTGCTTCTTCTTCTACTTAGCGTAGCTATAGCTACAAGACCAGGCGCTCTGGTGGAAAGCGCTAGTGCTAAAGGCAGCAATAAAGCCGTCTGGTTTAAGAATATTAACGTTATAGTTATTCGCAGCGAGAAACGCTCTAATAAGAGCACAATTATAGTGAATGTGAATCTGGAACATATTAAGAATAAAGAAAAGAATAGTAAACCGTAAGCTTTATGCTGTGTGTAAATAATATATCCTACTAACTGTAAATCTATAGAAAGAAATTTACCTTCCGTTTTAAAGACCTTCCTGCGTTCTGTATTATTTCGCATATCTTAGCCGTCAGCGTTAGTTAAGACGCATTCCTAGATAACTTTACGAGTGTTTAAGACATCTTTAACCTTAAGGTACCGGCGCACCGCAACGTGCTATATGTTAAATGGAAGAACAAAGTACTAGATCAGCCATTCTTCTACGACGTCAGCCATATAACTAGGGATGGCAATATTATAAAAGAAAAGGCCTTTCCATACGCCAAATACCGTGACATATTCGTACGCCTAGGGCTTATTGCTAGGTTTAAGGAGGCACTAGAGCTGTACCAGCTACGACAGGCTTTAGGTAAAAACATTAACGGTAGGTCCGCTTAATAATTACCTCTAGACTTAGTTATATATTAATTATATAGATAGACACTATTACTCCGGAAGAGCGGAACCAGACCATGGGCCATCTTAGTAGTATATACAAGAGGTATTATATACCAACGCATATTGCACGCGATTACCAGAGTATCTATTTTGGAAGTCCTTTATAAAATCTCCTCATTAAATCTATCGCGAGAATGGGGCTATTACGAGATTAACGAGCGCCTATAGAGCTTAATAACGACCAGCTAGAAGAAGTCCGCAACAACCCTAAGCTTAAAGCACTTTGTAATAAATGAGAAGAATATAAGAACCATATCTACGGTGAAGGCCTCTACCCCGTTACTAAGGCCAAAGGCACTAAATTATACTAGCAATATAAAGAGACCAAGCGGAAGATTGGTATAACATATTAAAGATTGCAGAGGAAACAATTAATGACCACTATTCGCGAATTCTACGACTTAATTAACACGATCAAGATAGCTAGGCAGCTTAGTGGGAAGGGCCTAACTAAGGTATTAACACTGCTAAGGGTGGAATTTAAACTTCGGGAGCGGGCTACTATTACTAGAATGCTCTTTACACCTTTTAAAAATAAAAAAGCCTAAGTTAAGTTCATCAAAAACCTAGCTCGACTACGTTATTAATAAGAAACGGCTTGACGCAAACCTTTAAAACGGAAGAAAATAGACTTTGTTGTCTTTAAAGGCGAGAAGACATCTTATGTATAAAAGCGAAAGGATATTAGTCTTAAGAGTACCTTAAATTACTAAACTCCCGGTCATGCGTCCCTAAAGGAAGAGTTACCAGATAATAAAGATTATGGGACTATTTAATAAGAGCTTGGCACTTTAGACGCCGCTAAAGCCAAGACTATTTAGTTATATCCTATAAAGCTTCCCTACCTAGTATGCCTTATTTACATAGGCAATAATAAGTTCTTATATAAAAAACGGATGCGCTATATACCGCGAAAAGACGTCCTAAAGAAGCACGTGGATACCTACTTTCGACTACCCAACTATTAAAAAGAGTTTAAATGTTGCTATCCCGAATGTTCCACGTAAATAGAGGGTATAATGCATTTTAAGAGATATACATATAATGTATATAGAGTATCTCATTAATACCTATAGACTGTCCATCTAATATTCTTAATTACGTTCCTAATAAGATTCCTAAAGTTTATAAATGTTACCTAGCTTACCCCTTTTTACCCAGCCACCTAAAGCAGGAGGCTACTATCTATAAGCGCCTCTGTCCAATTCAAGGGATCTATATACCGGTACATCTAGGAAATATTAATTTGGCCGTCCGTATTTCTATAACGGTATTATAGAGATTATTTATATAAGGTTCCTTAGTTTTAGGGGCAAGTTTATCTCTTAACGTATTAACGGCGATAATAGGCAATACCTAACTAAACAGGTTAAGCACTTAATTTAGGCCGTATATTGGCTAGGAGTGTTACACTAAGATATAATACCCTATAATATACTTTAGAATATAAAGATTAGCCAGGCGATAATAATTAACTTTAGGCGGGCAGAGATTATAAAATCGCGGGCTGTGCTAGGCGTTATCTTATTAGATACAAAAATTCCCTACAGCTATTTAATGTGTAAGGAAAGCTATATAATATTAAATGGCGTTTTATACTTTAAAAGCCATACTCAAACAGTTTATAAAATTAAGCATTAAGTTTTAAAGACTAATTTTAGGTAGCATTTCTATCTTTATTACGAAAGAAGTATACTCTATTTAAAGCGTAAGGCGTCCTATTATTACACATTCTAGTTCTGCTTTACATATCTATAGTAAGGACAATAGCGTTTTATTATAATAAGAAGGCTAATAAGTTTAGTTCTAGCTATAAAGACATAAAGGCCATAGCAGATTCGCTTCGTCCTTCTTTAAATCTTTATAAATAATTGGGTTATCCGCTTTCCTAGGTTTATTTAGCCTAGGCAACTCGCCTTATGCTGTTTTACATGCGTTTTAACCAAGGCTACTACCTAGCCTTAGCCGCCTAAATCCCCGCAAAACTTTAACCCGTGTAGTGGAAGAACATAGGAAAATGAAATGTTATTCTTTCCCAGGTTTATTTAGCCCAGGCGACTCGCCCTATACTGTTTTACATACGTTTTAACTAAGGCTACTACCTAGCCTTAGCCGCCCAAATCTCTGTAAAACTTCACTTATACAGTGGAAGAGCAATAAAATATTATTCTATCTACTCTGCTAGCACCTTTAGATCCTTCCTTGCTTCCCAAAGCACCTCCTTTATTTAAAAAGGAAGTTTTTTATTATTTCCCTTTCGCCTCCCACCGCCTAGAAATACCACCTTCCGTAATCTGTTAACCTAAGGGATTAGTGGCTAATAGTACGGCGAAAAGTTATTACCTGCACCCTTAAGAAAATCCCCTTTATTATCCACTTCTCCTTTCTTTATCTTAGCTAACTCTTCCATATCTACAGAATTCCACTTATTAAACCTATTAACAACGTTACCTTTTCTATTAGGTCTATTATAGTAAATGCATATCTAAAATAGCACCTAAAAAAACGACTTAAAATTATACCAAGCTAAATATATCTCGCCTAGGAGTACTCTAATCGCCATAAACGCTCTTATGCTAGTCTTACCCCGCGCTCCTAAAGGCCCTTCTCGCTGCTCCTTAATCGCAAGATTAAAGTTAATTAAGAATGCTAGCTAAAAAGGATTATTGTCTTCCTTGTTCATTATAAGGTTGCCTATTAAAATGTTATATTAGATAATGCCGGCCCGCATATATAAAGACTTATATCCTTTAATGCCACCCTCTAATACAGTAAGTATTGTAGCCTAAAAGCTTGCCTTATAAAGAGGCTTTCTATAGTCCCTAATAACGCGTTAATATACTTAATTTAGGGTTACAAGGCGCTTTCCGCCTTTAGGTAGAGAACCCAAACACGTACGCTTACTAGGCGGCAATAGGATATTAGTGTAGCTAGAAGATCTCTTTCTGCTAAAACTTTGGCCTTTTCTTATACTGATTTATACTCCAGCCGGTTTTAAAGGCATTATTAAGCCTTCTAGCTTATATTTTATCGCTTTTATAATATCTAGCCCCTTACGGATATTATAGATATTATTATTTTGTCTATTTATACAAACAGTCTTATAGTGATAGTACCTGGCCACGTTAACCACTTCCTCCTCCAACATCTTACATAGCAGTTTGCCTTCTTCCTTACGCTCCGGGTACTGCCACAAGTCTTTAATAACAATGCAATGACTAGGATTTTGTAATTCGTCTAGGGGGTAAGGGGTAATAAGTGAGGGTAAAGGTGAGGGTGAGGTAAAGGATAAGATAAAGGGTGGGGTAAGGGGTAAGGGGTAAAGGGTAAGGGGTAAGGTAAAGGGAGGCTAATGGGAGATAGATAATACAGTTACTATACAATATCTGACGGATCGACTATAGACGAGATATACATTCGAATTTCTTAGATCAACCTAAACAATATAATGACTTCCTACCTAAGCCGATCTCCTAAGCTATGTATCTTTACTTATACATAACGCTTATACCTTTTGCAACGAAGTATATAAGGGTGATTAGGGTCGGATAGATAACTACTATCCTTAATGTAATATGTAAACTCGGCTCTATAACCAATATTATAACAGGTCCTGGTCGTGCAGAGGGTATTAAGACAGTTATTAATGTTTTTGCTTTTACGCTCAGCCGCGACATACCTCACCTTGGCGGATTAAAGCAGTAATTCTGTTTATTATAGCTGAGATTAGACAGCTTAAAGTTTTAGCATAAAATTTTCCTCTATATCCTTAGATACGGTAATCGCTGTCCGTATAATGCTGATGGCGAAATCACTTATAACGTCCAGCTCTATAAAGTCCCTAAGTTTAACAAGCTCTTTGATGTGCTTGGCCGCTGTTAAGGTAATTATATTATATAATACTAAGTCGCCTATCAGGCTAAAGACATCCTTAACAACATTAGAAAACCTGTTTACGGACTAGCTGGTTCCTAGAATGTATTGGATTTTTATATTCATAAGCTCTTTTAGCTATAGTATATCGTAGTAATCGGCAATTATATTAATATGGACGTGATAAAGTATAATATAGGCCGTCGTCGGCCGTATCGTTATGTCTTTATTATCGCCACCGCTATTATCTAGTTTAGATAGTAATGAGGCATCGGCGTCATCAATATTAGATCCTTGCTCCTCCTTGCCATTTTTATAGTCCCTCTTATATATAAATTAGATTATCCTCTTAACGGTGCCGGAATCGAACTCGTTGATATTTATAATATTAGTCACCACCTCCTACCCGTTAGTTGGTTAGTTAGGGTTAATTCCACTAGACATTTAGTTAGCTTTTACCTAAAAGCCTCTATTACAGGCAGCTGTAAGTACAGGAGATTAGGTGCATATAATCGCTTTATAGACTTTAAACTCCAGCCCCTAGCATACAAGTTTTAAGTCGCTATATTTCTCGCTATTTATAAGCTACACTAAGCCGAACGGAACACTCTTAGATAGTATATTTCTCTAGTTTCAACTACGTCTCGAGCAATGTTTAAGGGAGTGATTTGGTATCAAACAGGACAATTAAGAATAAGAACTCTGCTTTATTAAACGTGGCTCTAAAGCCTCTATATATACATTAAGAAGTCATCGTTAGCTTTATCTAATCTGCGACAGATTTAGCTAGTTAGTTAGAGCTTTAAACGTCAGTCGCTTAACTAAGGACTAATATAACTTCTAAAGTTCCAGGAAGGGTAAGTGGCGGGGTATGCGGCGGCCGCAGCGCCTAGAAGTAGTTAGTGGTTATATAATAGAGGCTTAGTTAGAGGACGTGTTCCTGTGGCTTAGGTTAAGGCTCTACACTCCTCTAAGCCACATTAAGCAAAGTTAAATAGTATTATGTTCCTACATACCGGCCCACCAATTACACTATTCCACTTTTTTCTTAACTATATGCTAATACAGCCCACACGATTACCTAGCTTATAAGATTAGCTATACTTATACAGTTTATAAAAATTAAGCATTGGGTTTTAAAAGACCACTTCCATATAGCCTTTCTATCTTTATTACGAAAGAAGTACATTTACACTAGGTATTTTAGCAAGGCCGGGAGAAGAGAGCGTAGAGAGGGGGGTTTAATTTTAGTGGGGGTTATAAGTATAGGCGAACGTAAAGGCATAAGGGCTTTAGGCTTAGTTATAGAATAATAGCAAATCGCTAGACCATTATGTAAGCCGCATGAGATCTTATATTCTTCGAACGAAATCAAGCAATTTAAGCAGCGTAGTTCCTCTATATAAACTTAACTATTCCCTATATAGAAGTACCAAAGCTATCGCAAGTATTGGGGTAGCAAAGTACGCCAATCTAACTAAAAAGGAAGGCGCAGCAGTCTAGTTGGCATTATTAAGTTCCTTTACCTCTTCATCCAATTGTTCTAAAGCTTTCTTTCCACCTTCTATAAACTATACATCGCCAAAAAAGCAATTAGACCTCATTAATATTCCATTATAATTAATTTCCGCTATAACTAATCTGCCACTACGGTAATGTGGCACAACCAAAGTTATTTAAATAATTATATTATATATCGGACCTACAGCCCGGCAAATATTAGGTTAAGTATACAGAATGCCAATAATCTTATAAATCTTTAAGATATTAGGGACCTGCTACTTATAATATAGGTAATTACTTACTTTTGCTTTACGTAAATCGCCTTCTTCCCATCCCATAAAGGTAATATCTCGTTTTTTATCCTCCTCAGAAATCTCTTCTCCTAACTTTGGAACCTAATAGGCTGACTTTTAGCTTCTATTAAACGTATTTATCACGACGATAGGTACCTAAGAGTAGCGATTAGATTACTAAAGATATAGAAGGGGCAGGTTACATGCTGCTTGCCTTAGTAGGTAAGTTATCGCCGGTCTTTAAAGGTCATTAGAGGCCTTTAGAGGTCTATAAAGGTCTTAAAGGCCTATTTATATATTAATTAATAAAACCCTAGCAGAGGCAGTATATGCGTATTAGCAAGGTTAAATTACGTAGCAGTTCTTACTAGAGCAATGAGAAAGTACGTAGATTTAAGTTAGGCTACAAACGGCATAGAATACATAAAGGCAGGCCTAAATACGACTTACTAGACGGTATAAATATAAGAAGACGCCTGTTCCAGCCTTGCTATAGGTAGTAAAAGATCAGTAAAGGGTAAGACCGAGTGTGCTTACAGAACATAGAAGGCTAACCTATTATAAGTAGAGAAGCCTAGCTTAGCCAGCCACGAGTGTAATTGCGTAGCATAGGGGGAGGTATAAATTGGTACGCCACAATTATACATAGAAATGCGAAAACGTTATATAATAGCCTTCACTATACTATTTATGGAAGGAATAGTTACTAGCAGAGAGACACATTCTTCTTTAAATTAATCCCCAAAGCCTTAATCCCGGCGACTATATCCTCCCTATATACGTCCTTATATATATCCCCATTTTTATCCCGGTCCTCTTCTATACTATACCTTATATTATGATTTCTATTATCCTATATCTTACGCTCTATCTATTACAGGATTTCTTTTCTACTATTTATCTTCTCAACTACACCCAAAAATGTAAGAACTTTATAATAATTCCCTTAGTAAATAAATTCCCTAAAGAAGGTTTTCTAACCGTGGTATTAGTAACGGGCTAAAGTATAGTGGACAGCTAGCAGCACTAACAAGGCGGGGGCATAGTAGACTTTAATTCTAAAAATATAGGGAGTAAGAAGAAAGTGAAATGGGAGAAATCAATGCTATTTAAAACGAGAATTAATAATCTAGTAGCTAAATAGCAGGTTTTCCCAGATATATAACATATACTACGGATATTCCATACAGTTAAACTATATCTTAAAGCCTAGAGCACATAAACCCTCTTCTATGTTACTCTTTTCTAAGTCACTAGGAGACCCCTCTAGCAACTTTAACTGTTTAACCTTTAATTTTGCCGCGTTTATATCTTCTACAATTTGCTCCCTACCTTGTATTAGCCCTACTACTTCTAATAGAGTATATAACTGCTTTTTAATCCTACTAATGCGAAAATGTATTAGGACTTAAGCGTACTTAGGTTTAGTAGGTAGATTATAGCGGAAACCGATCTATTTTAAAACCTATAAAGCTTAAGATTTATTAGAAATTACCTAGATTTATAACCTACTTTAATAAATTTAAACTGTTCTTTTCCCCAAGCGTTAGGAAAGACTCTAGCTATTTTGTTATAGCCAGTTTCAGACGTTTTAAAGAGCATATAATACTCTTCTATTCTAGGCATATTTAACAAGAATAGGTATTTTCTCGGTAGCAGTGTGATGTAAGAGGTCTGGGTTAGTTAGTAAACGTTTTAACAGGTAGTGGATTAAGGTGCACTTTATCCTTACTCCTAAGGGCTTAAACAGTCTAACTTGGAAAGAAAAAAGCGTTAAATGTGGTACTTATTAGTTCCAAAAGCATAGCTATATAATTGTGGATAGGAGTAGAGGTAGTGATTAATGAAGATCGTTAAGAGGTTATGGTGCGTGCCATATGCCATTTATAGGCCTTATTGCAGCTAAGTGAGAAGTCTGGGCCGCTAGATATATTAAAGGGCAAAAAGGGCACTATAAATGCATCTACGCGGGATAAGATGCCGAGCGTTTAATGCATATAGCGGCCCGCACAGCGGCCATTATGCATATTAATCTTGTTTTAGCGGTGTGTTTAAGGCATTAAAAACATTACTACTAAATCCTCGCCAATAAAAATGGTAAAGCCTAAGCGTTAGGGTGTTAAATGTTTGAGGCTCGTTTAAAATGCCAAGCATTTTAATATCCGTGTATATTAGCGAATTAGCATACCTAGCGCGCAAAATACAAATAGGCTAACAAGCCTACCCCTCTAAACTGCCCCACCACTTAGATAATTTTACTCGCAGTAAGCTCGCAAAATTGGATACAGTAACGCAAAAAATAAGTAAGCATAAAACTCCAATGAAGGATTACCGGAATAGGATATATATAGTATCCGTAATTAACAAGTCGTATATAAACCTCGCACGATCTAGCCTAGAGGAGGCAATATAGAAGATCTAGAAGACTACGCTAACCAAAACTACACCTGCTATCGCCTTGACGGACACTATAAAAAGTAATAAAGCGCGTAAGCTTGCGAAAATAGTATGTTTAATATAGTTTACTTTAGTATAGTAACTCTAGCGGCTAACACAAACAAGGAATTTAAGTTAAAAATACTAGAAATACTACTAAAGTTAGGAGTCGGAGCAGTTAATATAAACTCTTTATATATGGGCCTAATAGTCTATTTTATGGGACGACGCATTTTAATATAATATCTAAACGATTTAGTAGTATGCATATTAGCTTTTAGCCCTTATCAGGACTCCCAGATCCCGCTTAGTTATACTATCCCGCATTTAGAAAGCGGGTGGGGCTATTACTAGGCTAGTTTATAATGGGTAGAATAGAATAGAAGTAGAGGTGGCGTTAGTGTAATGATTACGGTGCCGATTATTAGCCAAGCTTAAACTGCTAGTTCTACTTAATAAGGGATATTATTAAACCATTATTATACCGCGTTAAAAACCTAAAACCGGGGTATATAACAATATAAGAGTTTTAGAAGAAATTCATTAATACCTATAAGCAGAACTCATAGCAACCGCACTGTTAAGGGACTTATTGTATACCT
The DNA here is from genome assembly GCF_001692895.1 of Cenococcum geophilum 1.58. Classification (NCBI taxonomy): domain Eukaryota; kingdom Fungi; phylum Ascomycota; class Dothideomycetes; order Gloniales; family Gloniaceae; genus Cenococcum; species Cenococcum geophilum. The sequence goes on along the minus strand of NW_027137564.1, from coordinate 2,582,673 downwards.
ATTGCGCGGAGCCATAGCTTATCTATTTACTGTCGCTAATCGCCAGTAGCGTATTACCACCGATTTGGTCTCTATACACCCATTACGCCTTATTATAGCCTATTTGTTCGCTGTTGCCAATTCCTAGTAGCGTATTACCGTCGATTTGGTCTCCGTATATCTATTACGCCTTGTTATAGCTTATCTATTCGCTGTTTCTAATTGCCGGTGGCGTATTACCGTTGATTTAGTCTCTATATACCCATTACGCCTCATTATAGCTTATCTATTCACTGTTACTACTAACGTCTATAGAACTAGAGCCGCTAGGGTTTCCATTTAAACACGCTATGCTATTTATATTTAGGTATCTTTGCATAAGGTTGCCGCGGGTATTAAAAGGGGTGGGGAAATCTTGTAATAAGCGTTCTTGACCAAGGCGTAGTATAAGGGATTCGCCCGCCGGCTTAAAGGCTTAAGGATATTATTTAATAAATCGCAGAGAAGATATTCTATGGCCTATAATAAATTAGAGATACTACTATTCGGAAGTATAACTACTCTTATATATCTGCATACTATTTATTAAGGCCGTTATTAGTAGCTAAGGAGGGTACAATATTGTTAAATCTGCGCGTTAGTAATTATACGCTAATATAGGATCCCCGGGTTCAGCAACTTCTACATAGGGGCGTTTGTAAGGGGAGGAAATTCGCTTTTTTAGGCTTGGCTGGGGCGGGTTAGTAGTGCTAAGATATATTGGTTTGAGAGAAAGCATCTAACTAGAATAAAGCTCTTAATACTATCCCATCCAAACTAAACATTTTTGCGTAATTTTAAATATTATAAAATAAGACCGGTGCCGTAAAGCTATAAGAAAATCGTTAATATTAGGTAAATTTAATCTCCAGTAGGCGTTATAGGTAAAGGCTAAGAGAACTAATAGCCCTACCCCTTTAAGCCTTTGCATAACATAAAGCTTAATTCTATATCTAATAGCTAAAGCCACTTTAGTAATGTTGTAACATCCTATACTTCTTATAAATAATATAATATGGCTAACTCCCTTTACAGAAGCGGCTTAACTTTTAACTAAACTTTTAATCCTTAACGCACCTATAGACTTTAGTTACCATTTCTCAAAAGAATCCGCAAGCGTCTATTAGCTAAGAAGTTTTTAAAAAATAGCGTTATTTAATAAATCGCTGTTAGCAGTAATAAGATCCTTAACAAGGGGATGTTCGTTTAACTACTTTAATTTGCTAATAATGGCCTTTAGATCTTTCCCCACAGATATATTAATAAATGTCTTAATCTTAGAAAGGTTTGCCAATAATGCGTTAAGCAGGTTCGTATATCTAGGTAAAAAGGGAGGTAGAGAAGCAACCTTATTCCCTAAAGAAGGCTAGACACTCCCTAGAGAAGGCTAAATAACATTATCCTTATTCCCTGGAAAAGGCTGAACATCCTTACTCTCTGGAGAAGGCTTAATAATATCCTCATTCCCTAGAGAAGGCTGGACACTCCCTGAAGAAGACTAGACAGCATTATCCTTATTCCCTAGAAAAGGCTAGACGATATCTTAATTCCCTAGAGAAGGCTAGATATCCTCACTCCCTAAAAAAGCGTGAAGCGAATTATAGTGGCCGCGTTTATTCTCTAAGAGAGGCGGTAAATATTAAAAGGTGTTAATAGGAAGCTTCTGGAGCCTTTAAATAGTATATATAATATTAGGGAGATAAGGTTAAAGCTGCTTATTAGAAGCATTACGGATAAGATCTAGGGCTACTATAATGCTAAAGTCTATAATAGTGGGTTATAAGTTATATAATTTGTGTTAAGATAAAAGAGTAGTCAAGTATAGTTCCCCTCCGCTCTTAATTCCCCGGTAGGTCGCTAGCGCCCCTAAAACTTAGAAGAGCCTTACGCCAATTATATCGCTTTAATCGAGTATCGCGTACTTAATTAAAGCGATATAATTGGCGTAAGGCCCTTATCAAAGCTACGCTAATATAGTAGCGATTATTAACCTCGCTTTTACTTATAATGCGTAGTTAAAAATTAAACCTCTCTTTTAGCTGAGACAGGAGGCGATATAAGTTGTAAACTTAATTGGGCGTATAATGTGAAATATTTAGTAATATAGCTCGTTCTGTCGCAGAAGGCTGTAAGCCTTAATGCTATTAGAGGATTCCTTTTCTAACTAACGCGTAGGATGCATAATTCGTGATGATTTCTTCCTTAAGGAGCTAAAGAGTAAGACGCCTTAATAGATCTAAGGATGCTATCTAAAGGAAAGGACACGGAAATACCTAATATATAGAGCTGATTTCCGCCCTATTACACTAGGGATGTATAATTACCTTTATCACCCGCTCTGCCGGTTGCCTTAACGTATCTTTTATATCTTTTATTTGTTACTACCCTACTTTACTATTTTTACCGCTCCTTTTAAACCATTCCCTAGCTTGTCCTATTTCCGCTAACTATTTACAGCCGCTCTTTACTCTTTAATATGGATGCTTATTTAACTATTAGCTTGCTCATTAAAGCCGCAACTCGCTAAATTACGCCAACCATTAGTTTCTTAAAGCGTTGTATTTAGCTGCCTCTTATATTAATCATTAGTACTTCAACAGCCGCTTACGGTTAGGATCAAGATTCTAGATACGGTGCATTAATTACCGAGCTTTATTAACGAGCGAATACCCCACAATCTGTTAAGGTGGATCTAGAAAAGGCGTCTTCTATTACTAGGATTAGTTGGCCTATAGAGAGCTCGCAAAGCGAGGAAATAACACCTTCTAAGTTAGACAATTCTAAGCGTCTTGGCACCGGTCTATCGTCTAATTAAATTACTGCGGGCCTAAGTAACCAGTAAAGGGCATTTAGGGGTCCGGTAGATCTTATATATATATAATACCGACAAGTACCCCGAACACTTAATAATATAATATTAAGTGAAATTCTCAGCACTTGCCTAGATAAGACTCCAATAGATAAGACTCCGACTTATAAGAGGACTGCGGATATACTCTCTTATAAAATAATTTATTCGTTCCCTAAGCCTTTATAGGATTTCCTTAGTGTTCTTTATAGAAGAACTAGAGAGCGAAAAGTATAGGATATCATCTATATATCTGCTTTCTCTAAGTTAATGTATAATCGCTCTAACGCATTATAAGTCTAAGTATATTTAATATCTCCTATATAGTATCTATTCTAATTAAATTGGAGACTATAATCTAGGCGATTCTCCAAGACTTACAGGACTATATTAAAGAGAAAGGTGTAGATAGTGCTCTCTTATAGAAGCCACATCTACTCGTTAATATTACGGACCTTTAATAGTAGTTTTTTGTATCTAGCTTAGAGTTGAGATTTCGGCATATAATTAAAATTGATCCTCTAGTCTTTAAATAAATCCGCTTACACTATAATATAAATTTATGTGCATGCGTCTGAAATTCTTAAAATTGCAGCGCTCGTACATTAAGGGGGAGTTGTGTCGGTGGCGTTATTACATTCATCAGCCGCCTAGTATTATTAAATAGATATATTCCGCCAAATGTCCTCCCAATTACTACCAACGCTCCTACTATACCTCTTGCAGTTTTAATACAAGATACACTTCAATTAATCACTCTAGCAATATAATCTATTACTATTATTTTTAACATTAATAAAATCTATTAATCTAGATAACGAAGTTTACTTTACAGATATTCCTAATAAGTCAAGAGCGACCAGTCCAGCGTCTAGCGAGGGTTTTACTAATAATAGTTAATCCAGAGCTACTAGCGCCGATTACCCGCTTAACATTAATTAACTTAGCTCTCTAAAAACCACCCAAACTGTTAGTTTATACTATTAGCCTTTCCCTAATAAGACTCCACTAACACTTTACAAAGTATAACTTGACCAGCCCTTATACAAATAACAAGCCCTTAGCATCCGCATATAAGTCTTAGTTAGTTAAGGAACAATTTAAGTTAATCAACACGACCTTTAAGGATGGTAATAGTTAGGGCAGCATTTCGTCTAAGCTTAATAGACTAACACTAGGTTATAAGCAGAAATATCACAGCCTTTTTCTTAATGCCGGAGTAAGTAGTAAATAGACAAATAAAGAGAAAGCCATTATATACTTTTTAAGGCAGGACAGGTTTCTGTTTATAAATATTGCTAAATAGGTACCGCATTCGCCAGCTTAAATTTCAGAGATATACCTAATCCTATACGTCTTATACCTTATCCTACCAAGGCTATATATCACTTACGTTTACTAGGTTAAGTAATACGTAGGATCTCTTATAACCCTATAACCTAGATATAGAGTTTTGGCGTATATCGCCGGTTAGTTTCTTTTCTCAAATATAACTTCTAATAGCTTTGCTAATATTTTAAAGATTATTATTGCAAATAAAGCCTTGTAGAAGCCCCAGTCTTAAAATTAAATACCCCGCGAAGATCGAATCCTTATAGAGCTAGGTCACCAGGTATCACTTACAGTTTTATTATAGAATAATGTTATAAAAGCCCTATTAGGGAGAACACTGGGTGCATATTAGCGCCATCATAGCTATATCCTTCGCGCCAAAGAGCCGGCATAGACAGTTAAGGAAGTAAATCTCCTTATAGAATTGCGTAATAAGAAATTTCTGTTATGGGAAGTCATCGAGGGATATTTTTAGAATAGGCACCGTCGATTAATTAAGGAATTCTATGAAAATAGCAAGCTAGGTAGTCGGGTGTAGCGTCCTCTAAATATACAGCCAGGATCTTAACGGATTTAGCGGCTATAGCTTCGGTCCTACAAGCTAGGAGGTCGTAAAAGCTAGGGGCTTATAGGAGCTAGGGGATCCTACAAGCTAGGTAATCGTGCGAGTAAAATAGTCTAACCTAGCGCCCTCTAATTAATTCCTAGCGTGTAAATAAGGTATTAATGGGTTTAATAACTTTGGCTTTAATCATGCGAGCTGGATACTTGTAGGGGCTAGCCGATCCTACGAGCTAGGTAATCGTGCGAGCTAGGCAATCGTGCGAACTAGGTAATCGTGCGAGCTGGATGCTTGTAGGAGCTGGCTAATTCCATAAGCTAGGTAATCGTGCAAGCTAGGTAACCGTGCGAGCATAATACTTATAGGAGCTAGGCAATCCTACGAGCTAGGTAATCGTGCGAGCTAGGCGATCGTGCGAACTAGGTAATTATACGAGCTGGGTAATTGTGCGAGCTAGGTAATCGTGCGAACTAGGTAATCGTGCGAGCTAGGCGATTATGTAAGTAAAGTGATCGTGCAAGCAGAGTGATCGTGCGAGCAGAGTGATCTGACCTAGCGCCCTCTATTAATGCCTAGCATGTGAATAGGAAGCAAATATTAGGAAAATACCAAAACTACAAAAAAAAGAAATATATAAGTCCTAGATCTAGAAATATTAAAGAAGTTCCTATATAAAGACCCCTTATACACACTTAGAGAAGTTCCTATATAAATAGCCCTATAAGCGTAGCCATAAGTCTAAGCCCTCTCGCGTAACCTAACTACCCCTCCCTACTATACCAGAATAGATAAATAACCGCTATATACTATAAGTAGAGAAATAATTTAAATAAAAAAAAAATACTATAAAAAAACATGTTTATATCCTTAAGATATAAATCTATAAGTACCGTAGTCTTAAACACAACTAATAGTTGCTAAGGTAGCATGCGTCCTAGGTCCATAAGAAATTCAAAAAATCCTAGGTCGTTAGCATAGATTTTCCTTCTATTATCGCTTTTAAGGTAGTGAATAAATTCATTTAAGTAAAAGCATAGATTATTATAAATACTTTATAGCTCGCTATAAGTCAAGCGGGCAGAGACTCTAGTAGGAATAGTAAAATATTATTTTATTTCGCGATAGGCTAAACGAAAAGTAGCTAAAGTTTTAACCCTTTTACTAGCTTTTATTAGAAATCTTCTTTATATTTATATCCTGTATTTATAGATTTAAGACTATAAAGCCAAGGCCACTGTATCCAACCGTCGCCTATATAGCCTCGTCGCTCGACATCTCTTTATTACTATCTGCCCCTATTTCTTGATCTTTAGTGCTAAAACCATTTTCTCTATTATATAATGTCTCTACGTCCCATTCTTAATCCTTATTACTAAAGTCACTTTTCTAACTAGCTAATACCTCTACGTTGCCGTTATCTCTAAAGTCGGTTTCTCTATCTATAAACGCCTACTTACTAGCTAATAATTTAGGGACGCTGCGCTTGTAGGTACTTAGGGTTGCAGATACTACTTAAGGAGAAATTGTGGTTAATGTTGTTGGGATATAAAATATATCTATAGACCTCTAAGTACCGGCTGCTTAGTACCTTAAGTAAAAGATCTCCCCTAACGCAAGGTAGATTAATAGGAGTTAATTACCGCCTATATAAGGCGGAGCGCTTATAAAGGGCTTAGCCAGAATGGCAACTAAACCACCCTAGAGGCACTAATAGCTCCTTTGCCATAGATGGGGGGTTAATATACGAGATTGACTGGCTAGGATAAGTCTACTGCTTAGGCAGTATCTTACCCCAGGAAGGATGGGCGTTAGAAGTGGATTATATAATGCTATTCCTACTAAGAGAGGCGTTATTAGGGGTTATTATTAACTTCCAATTTTAGTTTATAACTTTATGCAAATGCTTCTGAACCCTGCTAAGGCATACGGCGTCCGTTGGGGATTATTAGCTATTTAAGTTCAGCAGCAGCTTAGCCAATAGCTACCCCCAATAATACCTTACTTGTGGATTACTTTAGGCACCTATAGTCTTAGGCGCAGACGATACGTAAGCTAAGAGTAATCACAGCTACTAAATATTGTACCATAGACACCACATAAAGTAGAAAAGGGCGGCTAGTATACTCTACCTTTCCCTTCTACCTTTTATCCTAACTCCGCCCCGGGAGAGAAATAGAATATAAACATCGTGCTCCTAGTTTTTATATGCCATTAATTTGACTTACCTTTAAATTTAACCTCTTGACTATACATCCCTTAACATCCCTTAATATCCCTATAAGAATACTAGACATTATATATATTACCTTAATTAAGCTTAGATACGTTGCTAATATAACCTATAGGTCCTCAATCGGTACTTATAAAAACATTACAATATACTATCGCCCCGAAGATAATATACCTGTTTATTAACTTGCTAGAAACCTTAAATCATCCCAGAATCGCATTAATAACAAAGACATAGCATCTGCCAGCAGGGAGAAGAAATAATTACAGCTTTCCGACCCTATATAGAAATAGATGCCTTATATACCTACTTAAACACCTAATAAGGTCAACTTTTATAAAATTAACGATAATACGGAGGGTAATATATAAGAGGATATAGAAATATATACCAATTACCTTAAGAGCCTGGAAGGCCGTAGCGAAACTAAAATAGTCTTACCTAAGCTAATAGAGGGCCGTGGCGAGGCTAAAACAGACTTACCTCAACTAAAAGAGGGCCATATTGAAGGTTTGCCAGTACCTCTAGGTATGTTTATAAAACACCTATATATTTTTTAGCAATACTAATAGTTAAGCAGAGAATAGTTTAGCCAATTGTACAAACTTCCTTAGAGATATATCTCCCCTAACTAAAGTGTTAACAATTTCTGATGCTACAATTTTAGACGGATAACTAAAGTATCTCTTATTGTGGTTGCCAACTTGCTATATAATAGAGGACTTAAAGCGTCTCCAAAACCCTAGATATAGATCAGTTGTATCTATATATAGTCCTATCGCAGTAGTATACTAGTATCCTACCTAGGTTTCACCCGCGGGTATACCGCATAAGAAACTTATATTATACTATACTAAGAACCCGCGTTACCTCTGTTGTTATACTATAATACACAAACCGCTTAAAGATGTTATAATAGAGATAGCTTGGAAGGGTAAACTATATAAGCAAAGAGACCAACTAGAAGAGGCGCTAGATGATTATTTAGATCCATTAAGGAGAGAAACACGCAAAAGAAAGGTGGATTGCACCATAGATAGAGCCTCCAAGAAGCTAAAGAAATGAGAAATTTCTTATAAGAAAAGATTTTCGTAATCACGTTCTTGTTTTCTGGCGTTAAGAATTAAGGCGCCAATTAGGATTTCTTTAGCTTGGTATTATTTTTCTATCTAGTTGCTTCTATGTTAAGAGTATCTCGTTGTCGTTTGTATATACATTGAATTAAAGTTAAGAACTCGCTTACAGTAAAGTCCTCCACCTTTATATGCTTGGCAGCGATAAGTTAGCCGCCTTGTAACTCGCTAGTCCTCCGCAAAGAATTAAAGTTAAGGTGTTAAAGTCTCTAGCGTTTTTATAGGTAACTAGGGTGCGGGTTAACTCTGAATTTCATATTAATGAGGTGGGAATGTTAAGAATAAATATAGGATATCTCTCTTAATATTGGCCTAAGTTGTAACTCTAAAAATAGGATCTTGTTTTAAGAACTAGATCTAATTCTAAAGACTCTATCCTATCCCAATTCTAAGCCAAACGTACTAAACATAGCCAAAAAGGTATAGCGTTAAGCTAAGCGGTTCAACGGTCTTGGAAGAGAGAAGCTATTTTTAGTTGTAGCTCAAGTTACGATTCCGGGAACGGAATCTGATTCTAAAACTAAGATTCTAATTTGGGTTCACGAAGTAGACCAATTAACTGCTGTAAAAAGGGCGTGATCCCGAAAAAGGATCCGGTTCTAAGAACTAGATCCCGGTTACGGGAAACAGGTCAATTAAGCGCTATAAAATGGGGTTGGCTATATCTGTATTTGGCATATTAGGTTTAGCTCGTTTTAAGACCAGCCACGTAATTAATCGTGGGTGCTTATACGACCAACCTAATAATTAACCCGCTATTGCCAGCTGTACCTTACCTAGCGCCTTTCAGCATCACTATATTAGAGCCTTACTCTATTTAAGCCTTACGCGTCACGGAATAAACTAAAAGCTAATAACCATAATTACTAATAAATGCTGCCTATAACTTTCTAATAATACCGGAACCCTATATACGCACTACATTTTTAACCTATACAACCAGGACTGCAAACGATATTCCTACACTTTAGGTTATTATGGCTTAGCATTTAACTAAGCCCCGTAAAGCCTCAGTCTAAGCCACATTGGATTAGCTTGACTTTTCCGCGCCTAACCTTCAAATCCTCCTCGCGTTCCGCTCGCACCTTGCTTCCTCCCTTATACTTTCCTCTCTTGCTATTCCCTTATTTTAAGACGCGCCTGATATATATTTAACCTCCCTATACTTATTTACTTCTCTGCCATTATACCATCCTTATATGCTGGTCTCTTTAATCCCCTTTTACCTACCTACCCGCCTACCACGCCGGCCCTCCTAATATAGCTCTTGGCGCGTTCGCTCGTAATAGCGAATCTCTCTAGATTAGAGATAATTAAAACAAATCCTATTAGGGAAGGACTAAATGGCTTTTGTAATTTATTTAATTTAACTTATTAGGATCTAGGTATCCCTAGCTCTCCGGACTTATTGCGCCAGATAGGCTATAAAGGTAATTATTAATTTATCTGTTATAGGTTCTCTCTAACACATATAGGGCTTAAAAATCTTATAGTTAACCTTATCCTAGCATTACAGAACCTTCTTACTACTTAACTACTCCCGTCTAGCGCTAGCCGCAGCACTCTTTATAGTGACCTTCTCTAACTCCTCCCTTTAGTTAATTCTAACGACTTTAATATTAAACGGTTTACCCCTTTCTTAAAAACAGTTATTAATCGCGAATTGGATAAGGACGTTTGGAGTAATACTATTACTACTATAATAGAGTCCACGCCTCCCCCCTAACCGCTGCCACTCTATATTTAATAAACCCCACATCTACGTAATATAAGCAGCTTTACCAACTCGTCTAAATATAGGAAATACGTAGATTATATTCTAAAGGAGGAGCTAGGCTTTCTTTATGTAGGGATTCCTAGCTTATATAAAGCATTCTTTAGGAAAGTAAAAGGTCTTAAAGAGGCAAGCGCCGCCGTTTTTAAGAAATGTAAGAAAGGGGACAATCCACTGTACGCCAAGGGCGGCTAGTATGACTAGCCTAAAAGCGCAGAGCAGATTGATGTCCTAGAGTGGTTTAATAACCTAATTAAATTATTTTTAGGCTTTGTAGAGGAGTATAGGTCCGCCCTAAAGATATGACGAACGCTTATTATATATACCGAGCAGCCCTTATAAGGGTCTACAGTAAAGCAAAAGCTAGATATCGGTTTTGTAGATAATCTAATAGCCAGCGAAAGCTCTTAATGCTATTGGTTGTATATACTTATACCAGAAAAGCTAAAGAGTAATTTAAACACTAATATAGCTTCGCAGGCATGGTTTGATTTAGGAAAATATATAAGAGAAGTCTTTGCCGCTTAGGACACTCGTCACTTTGTCCTAGGCTTTACCCTCTATAGATCTATTATACGGCTATAGGAGTATGACTGGGTAGGAGGCATCGCATTATCACTATTTGATATTAATAAAGACGGACTACAATTTACCTTAGCGATGTTGGGATTTCTCTAGATGAATGAGGAGCAGCTTGGGTTTAACCCTACTATTCTAATATTAGACGGCAAGCAATATATTAAGGTCGTGCGTAATAATTAGACTAAGTATCTTATCCTTAACAAACTTATAAAGCGAGCACGCTATATCGCTGGTTAAGTAACTACTTACTAGAAAGCATACCGTAAGGGGGACACCTCTAAGATACCCCTTGTCATTAAAGACTCGTAGCAGTACCCGTAGCGCGAGGAAGAAGGTAAACTGCTGCGTAAGGTAATGGAGAAAGAAGTGGTTAATGTGGCTAGATACTATCACCACAAGATAGTTTATATAGGCGGTAAAGAAGATAATATTTGCAATAACGTCTGTAAGGGGCTAGATATTATAAGAGCGATAAACTATAAGCCAGAAGACTTAATAATGCCTCTAAGACCGGCTAAAGCGAAAATTAGTATAAGGCAAGGCCGAAGTTCTAGCAGAAAGAGGTCGTCTAGCTATACCAACGCCCTATTACCGCTTAGTAAGCGTATATATTTAGGCTCTCCGCCTAAAGGTAGAAGGCGCCTTATAACCCTAAATTAAGTGTATTGATGTATTATTACTAGGGACTACAGAAAGCCTCTTTACGAGGTAAGCTCTTGGGCTGTAATACTTACTATACTAGAGGGTAGTATTAAAGGATATAAGTCTTTATATACGCGGGCTGGTATTATCTAATATAACATTTTAATAGGCAACCTTATAATAAACGAGGAAGATAATAATCCTTCTTAGCCGGCATTCTTAATTGACTTTAATCTTGCGATTAAGGAGCAGCGAGAAGGGCCTTTAGGAGCGCGGGGTAAGACCGGCATAAGAGTATTTATAGCGATTAGAGTGCTCCTAGGCGAGATATACTTAGCTTGGCATAATTTTAAGTCGTTCTTTTAGGTGCTATTCTAGATATATATTTACTATAATAGACCTAATAAGAAAGGTAACGTTGTTAATAGGTTTAATAAGTGGAATTCTGTAGATACGGAAGAGCTAGCTAAAATAAAAAAAGGGGCAGTGGCTAATAAAGAGGATTTTCTTAAGACTGTAGGTGATAACTTTTTACTATACTATTAGCCACTAATCTCTTAGGTTAATAGATTACGGAAGGTAGTCTTTCTAGGCGGTAGGAGGCGAAAGGGAAAGGATAAAAAACTTCCTTTTTAAATAAAGGAGGTGCTTTAAAAAGCAAGGAAGGATTTAAAGGTGCTAGTAGAGTAGATAGAATAATATTTTATTGCTCTTCCACTATATAAGTAAAGTTTTATAAAGATTCGGGTGGTTAAGGCTAGGTAGCAGCCTTAGTTAAAACGCATGTAAAACAGCGTAGGGCGAGTTACCTAGGCTAAATAAACCTAGGAAAGCGGATAACCTAATCTTCCGCCAGATTATTAGGTCCCCATACCCTACTATCCTATATAGGCTTTATATTTCCATAAAACACGCAATCCACTCCCTAGCCTATTAGAAGCAGCCTTATGCCGCCTAAATAGAGGCCGTAAGAGAATTAATCCCCTACTCTAACTAATCCCCTACTTAAACAAGTCCCCTACTTAAACAAATCCCCTATGGGAGCCAATGCCCACGTATTTCGCCGCCCTATAGAAACTAGTCCCCTACTCTAATAAATCCCCTATAAGATCTAGTCCCCTACTCTAACGAATCCCCTGCGCTAATAAATCCCCTGCGCTAACAAATCCCCTACACTAATAAACCCCCTACTCTAACAAATCCCTTACTCCAATAAATCCCCTACAGGTACCAATACCCACGTGTTCCGCCGCCCTATGGGAACCAATCCCCTGCGGCTTACATTCCCGTATAGCTTTTACTCCCCTGTGGGGGCCATTAGCCACGTCCGCTACTCCCCTACGGGAACCAATCCCCTACAGCTCCCGTTCTCCCGTTCCTAAATCCATAAGTAATTCGCCCGCGTCACAGCCTACTATATAGGCCTTATTGTCATAGGAGCAAATAAGTATATAGGCTTATGTCCTTATAGGAATAGAAGCCATCTACAATCGCAATTTCAAGAAAGCAATAAATACTAATGCTACTAGCTACAAGTTCTATAAAACGTATTTACTAATACTGTATATATATAAGTAAATCTATGTATACGAGTTCAAATTCTCAACTAATCCTACGCCTTTAAAGTCACTCTCAAAATCCTGGTTTAACGTAAGAGCTATTCTCAAATGCTTATATATAAGTTTCTCTTCCTTACTTTCAGCCAAGCCGTAACCAGTCTATATGGCGTTCTTAATCTAACACAGTATATATTAGCGCTAGGCTTATAACTTTCGCTCGAACATTGCCTTACCTATCTTCCGTTTAATTTATAGTCTAAAAGCCGCTCTATATCTTTTCTAGAGATATTAGGAGCATTAGCTCGCTCTAGGAAAGTCTTCTACACCTACTCTCTTACCGGTTTCTTTAGCTCGTCATATCTAAGTGCAAGATGTATTCTACTCTATATAGCTGCATTAAATACGGTAATCCTGTTTATTATAAGAAACATAATGCCTTAGGAATACTCCATCTATCGTAGGAAGACGGATACTAGGCTATTACGTTAAACATCATTTAAAGTTCTTTTAGCAAGAAAGACATTAGCCTCATCTATAAGAAGGACAGCGTTCTAGTAGTGAACGTTTTTAACTATTAGGGCCAGGTTTTGTTCTAAACGGGCTGGATCCGTATTAAGGTCTCCCGCACAAGCCTTCTTATAGTCAGACTAGTATATAAATACACTTATAAAAGGGAACAAACTATATAAAGGGGTCTCCTCTAAGATTCAGCAAGCGCTTTAGCTATTAATATCTTTCCCACCCTAGGTAGGCCACTGAAACGGTTAGCCTTTAAAATAGCCAGTACCTTGCCAGAAAACTTACTGTAGTAAGAAGACTAGGCCTTTCCCCTTCCCTTTAATTATATCATTAAACTTTGATTTCCCGGACCTAGACTAGTAGCTCTTTACAAGTCCTTAAAGCACCATTTTCTTATCCTCCTTAATTACGAGTGACTTGAATGCCAAGGGATTCCATTTAATGTCCTTAATATTAACGACAGCAAATTCACCTATTAGTGCTTGTATTAGTACATATAATTCGCTAGCTCTAAGAAAAGAGTGCGTAGAAAGCCTAACCCTATTTTTTGTCCGCTAAACTAAAGGCCAGGGCTGTTAGTAGACAGATTAGGTACTTATTATCTCCTATCTCCTTAGAAACTAAACCCTAATTCTTTACGTCACCTTGCTAATTGGTCCCTTAATCGTACACGCCGATTCCGTACACATCTATAACAATTAGCTGCTTACCATAGTTAGGATTTTAACAATAAAATACTATCGCGTCCACTATAATGCAACCGCTTGTAGAAAATCTTAACGGGCTATCTTTGGTCCAGAAAAAGGCGATCCCTTTATATTTACGGTGGTTAATGCCTCTTAAAGACATGAACTTCCGGCCATTGCTGATAAGATCCTGCTTTATCTCAGCTTGTCTCTCATGACGCTCCAGCGGAAATACCTTAAGAGACGTAATTTTTATAGTTAAACGGAATTCCGGAATAGAGAGGGTAGTTTTTACCTCGCCAAACGCCTTCCTATTGTAGCCGAAATAGTAACAGTCAAGTTTAAAGCTCTTTTCGCTATAAAGTGAGGTTTTAAAGTTACCTAAATCATATATAAGGCATCTTGGTTAATCCAAGCCTTCGCAAATTGTAAGGACGTGCGTATTTGGTTTGAACAAGGCCCAAAGGAGATCGAAATTAATTTCGCCATAGTCTAGAAGCGGTAGGACACTATTGGTTGTAGACGCGAAATAGTCTTTAAGGAATCTTAGTAACCCCTAAAGGTGCCTGACGCCAATTAAGTTAAGAGAAAGGCTCTCCTAATATGTTTTCAACTAGGGTAGGAAATTAAATATAAGGTTTGTAGGAATCTAGAAGTTAAATTAGAATAAGCTATATCTATAAAAAGGTCCACTTACTATAGGCTTGTCTTCCCAAAGGGAGATAGCTTATACGCCGTTTAGCACCACCTATAAGGCGTCTCTCACTTCTCCTAAATTTATGCCCAGGTACGTATTATAGTCTTTCTTGTTCTTATCTAGCTTAAAGTCAGTATCTAAGTTAACATATTTAAAGGCACCTAAGAAACAGACCAAATTTCTTCTAAAGGACATAAATATACTAATTATACATATCACGCTCACTTAACGTATCCGGCGAAGTCTCTATAGTCTTATACTAGCAGCTTTATTTGTCCCAGCTGTAGCAAACGCTACATTAGTGTATTTCTAAGTATATTTTAAGGATTTCGTAAGCATATATCTCATTTAACACCTTAACTTCAACCTTGGAACCCCTTACTTTAGGTATCTCTTTAACCCCTAAACTCGTAGGGGAAGGTAGAGGAGGTGGAGGAGGTAGAGGAGGTAGAGGAGGTAGAGGAGGTGGAGGAAGTGGAGAAGGTTGAGTCGCTTAGACTATCTTTAACACAGCCGCAAACATTTCAATTATATACTGCGCTAACTGCTCATAATACAGATGCGTTCGGCTTAGGCTATTGGGGGGGGTGTTTATGCTATTGCAAGGCAGTAAAGGCGCTGGCGTAACGGGCTTAGATACAACTGGCATTATTGCTCTATAAAGCTTTAGTAATGTAATACTAATCTGAAGAAAGAGCTAAGTGGAAAGAGGAGCTAAATAGTATTGTTTTTTGGGCCAGATCCGCCATTTTCTTATACAATATAAGCTGTGCTATAGGTATGTCTGCACCTCTCTTCTAGTAATAGGCTACCTTCCCTAATTAATCCTAGTAGGCTTTAATTGATACACGTTAATATCGTCTCCGTTGTGGTGAATAAAGCTATAGTGTACATACTTATTGGCTTGCATATGGGATCTCAGCTCCAGCACTAGAGTAAGCTTAAAAAAAAGACATCGCCTAATCTAATTATAGAAGGCATAATTAATGCAAGGCGCCGTTGCAAGGAGACGGGTTTAAGTAGTCGCTTTAACTACTAATGGCCTCCCAACTCGATTTTAGTATTATTCCGGTGGTTTTCTAATGGTTTTCCAATGGTTCTCTAACGATTCCCAAATGCCAAAGGTGAGGCGGAGCACAATAGATGGCCGTGCATGTGTATATACAATGCAATTACCGCCTCTCTATACCTCTAGCTGGATCCCTGCTAGAAAAGCATTAAACAAGCGGCTGATTTGTCTCCCTAGCACTCTAGTACTTACTAGCTCAGCTATCCGAACGCCTCTATGCCTGCAATAGCCCGCTAATAAATTTTTTTGCAGGCAATTAGCGTTCCATTCTCGTTTTCTAGGTTATTTAAAGCCTCCGATTTTAGACCTACGCATACTTTCGCACGAATCTCTTCGCTCTTTAATATTTTTAGTCTTTTAATTTGTCCGAGTTAAGGTCGAGGATATAGCATACGGTTAATTAAAGACAGTCATACACTTGGCTCTAAGAACACTCCCCTAGCGTTTCTAACATCTATAAAATCGTATCCCTAGTAATATGTTCTATATATAATATATAAAACGATTACCAGCCTTTATATATAAGTTTTTATAGCTTTATATATTGCAACTAATTTAGCTTCTAACGCTAAAATAGAGTGAAATTAGCGACGACTAGAAGAAGGAATTTAAAAGATAACGCGATATTATTTACTCTCATTTTAAAGACCATAGGTTAATAATGGATAATAAAGAAGATAAGGCTCTCCAAAACCTTATTAATCACTATAACGCTTATAACAATCTGGAGAAAGTTCGATGTTTAAAGGAGATGCTACTTAACCTTAATTAGGGTAAGACCTACTAAGAGATATTTACCAAGAAAATATTATAGGAAGGATAGGAGACATTAAGACATGGAATTTGGATATACTACAGGCCTTAAGAAGCTCCTAGATGTGACTTAGTAATGGCACAGCGGTGCTTAATAGATTATCCCCCCCGTTACAGCTAAATGCGCAATATGACTTTTGTTCAATTCATTTAAAGGGGCATTATCGCCAGGTATGCCGTAACATTATTACTTTAAATGCTTGTTTTTTGTAGCCGGAAAACCCTCCTTTGAAGAGCGACTAAAACCTGCCCCTTACTAATTTAGGCATTCTATTTTAGTGGGCGAAACGCCTAGGTGCCAAGACTGGCCCTTAACTATTAGTGCTAATAGCGGGCCCTATAACTGACAGAGTAATTATATAAGGGTAAGAGCATTTACTTAACTTAGTTAGGTAAAGTGACTCCCAAGCGAGGCGGGCTAAAATCTCAGCTACGCGGTTAGAGGTGAAGCTAGTTTTACAAGTGACTATATCTAGAAAACTATTTCTTAAGGAGAGCAAAGCGGTTAATCCTCTTTTTTGCTTATATATGCGTATTTAAATCGCACTTTCTCTTCCAATAAGTGCCTAACTAATAGGCGGAGTCTCATGTGCCTAAAGTGTGGCTTAGTAACCATGCTTAGTTTAGGTAGGCAACTTTCTATATTATATATGCATGAGCTAATGCCCCACTATGCCGCAATCAGACAGGCGTAAGGCAATCTTACCAGTTATTAGGCAGCACTGCTATAATTTTCACTAACATAATATATATATCCCTTTATAGGATGGTACCGAGGGCTAGTAAATCTAGGCGTAGTTATAGACGTAGCTATATACCATCTAGCGAATTCGGAGCATATTAGGGCTATAGAAAATTTACGACATTTTACATACTTACATCTATAGAGCTCTTATTCTCGCGCAAGATCCAAACTCCTTAAATATCCTCACCTTTTGTATTTTGGATATTCGGCCATATCTCTAACTCCCGCGCTGTAATATCCCTAGGGGCACTCGATTACTTTTGGCTAACTAGGAAGCGTAGAGCGCATTACCGACTAGGATATAGTGCGTATAATTAAGGCATCGAAGTCTTTAATAAATAGCGAACTTATAGAAATATATAAGACAAAGGTAGGTTTCTCTTTATAGTCTGGTCAAAAATAATCGTGTTATAAACTAATTTTTAAGTAGCTAAATTGCGATGAGTGCCAAATCGAGTCTGGCCCCTCCACTAAAACTATATATTAGACCTCCCCACCTAAAAACACTATAGCCGTCGTTATTAATATCTCCAGCGTTGGTGGCTCTCTTAATATCTATTAGAAATCGGATAACAAATGGGGAAATATTTTTATTAGCATAGTTAAGATGGAAGACAGTAAGAATGGTAACAGATTAGTAATATTGTTATAGGAAGCCGGATAGTACTACCGTTCCCTTAGGGCCATTAAAATTAAATATGCCGTAAAGAAATAGGCTAATTTTATATTTGCATATGGATACCTTACATAAGACGGTAATGTTGTTCACTAAAGTAGTCGCATATTGCCTTTAAGATAGCTATCATCATAAATGGAAATGAGTGGTTTTGGTATAGTTCTGTTAACCGTACTTTACCCCAGACTTAGTTAGACATAATAATAGCTTAAACGTCTTATAATGTTAGCTGGAAGACCCGCCCAGAAAATGAGTTTAAGGCAAATATTAGTTAGCAGTAAATATTTGCCTAACAAGGAACATCTTATATACTTAACTGCTCGCCCTAAAGCTATTGTTCTTTATATCCTTCCTTAGATTTAGTAACGCCTGATAGAGGTATAGGATTAAAGGCCTCTAAATGCTTAGTGTAAGGTTGCTTGCGTGTGTCTGGAGAGCTTAGCTTTAGCGCAGCTGACTGATCCAATTTCGTAGGCTGTGGCAGTGGAGTATCCGCGGTCTGTTAAGACGCCCGCATAGCAATAGCTGTTTAGTTTTCTGTAGTACCGTATATACTTAATGGGACTAGTTCGGTTAGCTATTGGGTATTATTAAAGCGGGACTTTTTAACCTTTTATGGTATATTCCTCTGCTAACATTTAAAGAATTGGGGATTCTAAGGCTTTTTTATTTTCCTTAATCTCTAAAGGGAGGCGGAGTCTATCATACTCCCTTATACTTATAATAGTTAATTGCCCGAGCCCAATAGCACTAATTATTACCATTTAAGGACCACAGTCATTGTTAATCCTCCTTAGGAAATGCCGGTAGCTCTCCCGCCTCTTGCCTGTTTTTAAGCTAGGAGGCTCTACTAGCTTTATAAGTATGTTAAAGGCTTCTTGGATACGTTTACGCTTATAAGGCTTTACGCCTTCCCAAAGTTTAATTGTCTTGGTGGTTATAAGGAGTTTAGTTATAGCGCTATCAATTAGTAATGGTTGGTGCTAATTTTGTTGCGATACCTGGATTAATGCTATAGTGTTAGGTTTATTAAGGAGAGAAGGAGGTTATCCCGAAAAGATTCTAAGTTGGATAGTAAAGGAGGGATTTAAGTGGAGGATTTAAGGGAGGATTTAAGTGGAAATTGGTTGGAAATTAGTTGGAATTCTCTTAGGCTAAGAGGTACATTTTATTAGTCCTTTAGTAGGGCTTACAGCAGTCGTTTTTTAGCACACTAGTGATGTGGGATAAGTAAAAGGTAGAATGCAAAGTAATCCGTATAAGCCGCTAGGGGAGATAAGCCGGGATACCGAAGTGTTCTTAATTAGAGCGGCATTAAGACTGTAGAAACGTGGTATAATGTAACTAGCTAAGCAAGAATGTGGCTTGCGCGGGGCGGTAATTAGAGTTTCACCGCTATATATCATGTGGAGCGTATAAAGAATTTAAATCTATTAGACTAGAAATTATAAGATGCTCCTGCTAAATGCGCTAAGGATAAAAATACTGAACTAGAAATAGACCTTTAAGCTAAAAAGAGCACCACTATCTAAGAACGAGGATATCCTAAACTATTACCTCCATCCCTTACGCACGGCAGCTCTGCCCTTCACTTTCATAAAGTGCACCTGTAGTAATCCAACCTTAGCATGCCGGACGCGTCTTTGGTAAGACTTAAGGGCATCTTTGGAATTTAAAAGCCCGCCCTTATAAACCTAGGTAGGCTTCCAAGCCACCTTATATTCGCGCCCTAACTTAGTTATTCTTTCCCCTAGAATATCGTCAATCTCCCATTTATCACCCAAGTTTATTTTATTAATTTTGTCTTTTTTAGCCCGGGTATGGCGCTTTATAGTAGGCTCTAGGTTTAAAACGTTACTCTAGTTGTCGGCGACGCCATCACTATTACTATCCTTGTCCTCATTATGAATATAACTACTAGCCTTATTGTGCGGTGGTTTAATGCTATAAAGAAGGGTAGACTCCTAAAGCGAAGGGCTGGCAGGCTGTGGAGTAGATACTACTTGCTAGTTAACTTACAGGCATTAAGAGTTAAGGTTAAGAACAGGGATAGGAGGACTAGAAGGCAAGTCTTCGCAAGAGGTAGGTGGCCTTTATTACTTCTAGGGACGTGGACTATTACTACCCTTACCGCCCTTACTACCCCCGCTACTGTCTTTAGCAGAGTTATTAGAATTATAATTAATAACGCCGTCCCGCTTAAGCTGATTAAGCTTCCGCTTCCTTAGTATTAAGGATAATTCGCCTCCCGTGCTTTCTTTCTTATAATTGCCCTCCTTTCTAATAAGCGGATTGTCTATATATTATGGTTATTAGGTTATAGTAATGATATTTTTAATATCCGTAACTTACCAATATCATCCGCATTATTAGCTATTAAGTGTTAGTTAGTCACCACATAGGTCTCTAACTTCTATATAGCCTGGGGGACAGCCGCAACATCAATTCCCTTAGCTAGGCTATCCATTTCATTGACGTCTTCTACTATAGGATTGAGATGGTTATACGTAGATGCGCTAAAGAGATCTTCCAGCTCCTCTAAAGAAGGTAGCTCCTTATCCTCGCCGTCCTTATCGCTACGGTCATTTCCGTTACCTAATAATTATTAAGTAAGGCCGTTGTATAGGGGGGAAGTGCATACCTAACTTATAAGATGCTAGTTAATCGCTGGCTTTATCAGCTTTATTGCTAGTGTTGCCAGCTCTATTACCTTTGGCTTCGGGTTCTAAGTCTAGGTCGGCTGTATTATCTTTAATAAATATTAGATTCGCTACTGGCCGTTAGATATATTTATAGTTGTTGGGAAAAGAGGGAGGGAATAATTACTAAATTACCTTAATTGCTTCCTCTAGCGTCTTAGCTATTACTTTCATTCTCGTAAATATCTTTATACTTATTAAAAGCTTTAGGATCTGCGGGTGCCTTATTAGGTAGATTATTTAAAAAAGGTAATGTGGAATAACTTACCTAAGCGCAACCAGCCTAAATATTTCACAGGATTATCTCTTAGAGGGAAGCGAGGTACTCTCCCCTTTTTCATCCTCCTCTTTTTAGGTATATTGCTTATATTTGCCTCAAAAGCTATAATCGCATAATACTAAGAAGCCTTTAGTTTTTTAGGGGGTGCAGTATAAAAATTAATATTATTAAGTAAAATTTCTAAATAAAAATAAAGGGGTTAAGAAGATGCCATAGTTGCTGCCGCCATTATTATTAGAGTTGTCATTGCCTTATACCTTTTTAATAGCTCTAAAGAACGGGTTACGCTAGGCTTTTAAGTCTAAGCTAGTCCCCTCTTTACCACCAGCTTATATCCGCAGCATCTATACTAAAATAACCCCACTAGCTTAATAGCGAATCAAAACGTGTAATCTACGCTCCGTTAGCAATTACCGTTCATAACACATAAAGGTTTATACGGGCTTAAACTCTATTATAAGATTAACGCCTATTAGGAAACTATAATTAAGACCCAACTAACTAAGCTAGCACATTCAGCCTCTAATAGGGGTATCGCACCAAGCCTCCTTATCAAGGAGGTTGGTGGCAAAGTACCTCCTCTGCCCTTATTCCTTAGAGTTAGGGCTAGTGCTAATATATCCGTTTTCTAACCCGATTATACCGGCAAACTAGATCTTCCGTACTAGATCCTCTGCGAGACTATGGTTCCTAGGGTTGAATAGGTGGGGGGCATGCCGCGATTTTGTTATAAGTATTAAAAGACACTCCGAGTAATAAGGGCATCCTTGGATCTCTCCCCAGGATCCTTAGTTACAGTGCGGAGCTTATAGCCGCTCCTTAACCTCCCAAATATGCGTAAAAGCCTCGCTTTCACCTTTTCCTATAACTGGATGTTATAAATAACATAAGGGGGTAGATAGCGCGAGTAGATCAAGTAATTACACCCGTATCCATCTTACTACGCCCTTTTAGCTAATGCAGCCACCGCATAAAGTCCGTCTCCGTTAGGAGATTAAATACGCAAATTTTCCTCTAGTATTTGTTAGCCAAGAGCAAGATTATAACGCCAACTCTATTAAACGCCAGGCTGTGCTACTGGATAGGCCGTTTACCTCTAGATTCCGCCTTATAAGTCTTAGGTCCATGTAAGGAATGTTTCCGTATAACCTGTACCTCCTTAGCTAAATAGGGGACTAAATTAGACTAAAGCCTAGCGGCTTATCTGATTGCAATTTAATCCTCTAATTATTAGGCAAAAGTAAGATCCAAGTCTAAGTGGAGAAGGCGCTAAGGAGGGTAAAGGCTTCTAGCTTCTGGCGGCGCAGCTTTAACCAAGCTAAGTAATTAGCATTAACCTATAGTTGTTTTACTAAGGACCCACTTTAGCGTCCAGCTTTGCCTTTATTGTGACGCTATAATGTAATACTGCCTAATATATCCGCAGCTTACAGCAGCTGTAACCCGTATAATCTATAGCTAGGCGGTTCTTAGTACAGTCCTATAGCTATTTATAGCTGTGCCGACAGGGATTAAATTACAAATTCTATAACTTAAGGTACTTAGGGCCAATAGCATACAGCCCATTTTGGGGAGAGGATGTCCGCATAATTAAGCAGGGTCGCCAGCTGAAATAAAATAAGATATAAGGTAACTAGGAGCCGTCTAGTAATACAAGGGAGCTTACAGCGGCGAGGGACCAGGCGCTATTGCTCTGGGAAGGACTCTCCTAGAAAAATAAAGCAGGCAGCATTGCTAACGTAGTAATTCCTACAAATCCCGTTAATCGGCAGCTGTAGGTAGTAGCTCCCTAGAGGCGAAGGAATAACCTAAATAGAAGGGGGGAAAGCTTTAAATATCGTAAATGCCCGCACGCGTAAGTGGGACAAGTCTCTTAAGGTTGGGCTACGAAAGAACGAATGGCCATTGCTACTCCAGCGGCGAGAATAGAAAGAGCCGTTTCATCTGTTACTATAAAGAGAGTATAAGGGAGGAAGTCGTCAGAGAGCCCGAGAGGCGCTACGCTACTATTAGTCTAAGACACGGAAATTAAGGGAAGTAGTAGGGTTTGCATGTGCGCGGACGCTAATGGGGGAGTAAAATGGCTTAGGGGCGGAGCGAGGAAGCTTGGCTGGGGCGATGATATCTAATAAGGGGGGTGCGCGGCGTTAGGGAGGAAAGAGAAGATAGAGGAGGGAGAGTAAAACGGCGAGTGGAGGACGCTTTTATGTAAAGAGGTTAAAGCATAGGCCAGGATAAAGCGGCGGGCCAGTAAGCGAGGGCGCGTTGCCCGCAAAGGAAACCTCCATTTCCTAATGCAGCCCTACTCTTATAGATATACCTATTGTAATAAAGTTAGAATTTAAGGCCACCAGTATTATTACGCTTTCTCTATTATATTAAAGGGACGGGCAGCAATATTTTATTACAACTATATTACGGGTAGAAACTATAGCTTTAATATAATACTTTAGCTTACTAGAGCCCACTTTAAGATTAATAAAAATCGCTAGCTTTATATATCCAAATAGTAAAAGATTATATTTTAAAGAGTTATCGCTTCTAACTTAATAAAGACTTATTTAGAGTGCCTTTAACCACTCTTTAATAAACTCTAGAAAATCTAATATAGCCTTACTAAAACTTACTAAAATAAATCCAGCCTAAGGGACTAGGTTATCTTAGCCTGCTATAGCATTCCTAAGTATAATTTAGCGCTATATAAACCTATAAATACGTTTAAAGGAGTATATACCAAGCTACGCTTTACTATAGGTACTACGATATAAATATAAGAATCTTAACAGTTCTATACTAAAAACCCTACCTAACTAAGTATTCCTAACTAATATAATTATAACTAAACTAACTAAATATATAGTGGCCGTGGTAGAAAATACGGTAAAGGGTATAATTAACGTTAACTATAAGGCAATTATGGAGGTCCTTATAGAGGTTTATTCCAAAGTAATTACTAAAAAAAAGTGCTATGTTTATAAGAAACTAAATTGCTAGTTAACTAGGCATTCTCTTAATAAACAAAAGGAGGCATATAA
The DNA here is from genome assembly GCF_001692895.1 of Cenococcum geophilum 1.58. Classification (NCBI taxonomy): domain Eukaryota; kingdom Fungi; phylum Ascomycota; class Dothideomycetes; order Gloniales; family Gloniaceae; genus Cenococcum; species Cenococcum geophilum. Next base: position 2,558,774 of record NW_027137564.1, on the reverse strand, counting down.
TAAGTTTTGCTAAAGTATAAAAAATGTTAGAAATTATAAGGTTACTATAGCCTACTTTTAAAGCTTCCTAGTTTAATATAAAGGCATAGAAGATTTTAAGGGTAAGGTTAATAAGGTTAAATAGCTCCTTATAGATATAGAAATTGAGGACTACTTACCTAATTAGTACTTTACTAAGTATAGTAAGGTAAATAGCATATAAACTGTCGCTATTCTTAATAACTAATCTACGCTCTACTCTATTATAAAGTTAGATATCTTTAATAAGCTAAGGGAGAGTTTTATATTCTCCTTTAATAACAGATACTTAGCGAACATCTTTTATAGTATTATACCAGACACTAGAGCCGTAGGAGTATCTATAATAGGAGAACCTTAAGTTTAAGCCCTTTAGCAGCTTAATAGCTCTATTTAGATTAACTATTTAACGGCAGGCCAATATACAATTTGTTTTAGTAAGGGTACTATAATCTCTCTTAGTATAATTAGGGTTTAAACCCCCTTAAGGTATATTACTTTTTACGTTGTTTTTATAAATACCCTGTTTTTATTTTGCATTAAAAATATAGATAAATTAGGCGTTAAGCTTAATAACCTTAAGAATATACTTATTTAAGGAGATAATTGGGTGCCTATTATACCCAAATAGGGTTACCCCTAGTTACTCCTTTATTAACTAGAAAAGAGTATTACTTAAAGCCACTTAACTAAGTTAGAATTACGCTAACTATACCATTGTTTTAGCCACCTATCCGTTTATTAATTGCTTAGGGTTCTTTAGCAAGTAGGCTATAAAGTTAAAGTTAAGGCAATTAAGCATCTTATAAAATACTGCTATTACTACTAAATAAACTAGAAGTCCCCTAGCCAATTTAAGTTTACCCTTAAAAATAACTATAACTTTAACTTCTATATTATCGTCGACGTTATATATCTTAGCGGTAAGCCAGTACTCTAAGTTATTAACTTCTTAACCTCCTTCTAAGCCGCACGTTTCTTAAAGGATATATTAGCTAGGAATATATAGGATACCCTTTAATTATACTAGATTAATATCTACCTAAGACCCTCTAATTAAATCGTTTATAATATAGGAAAGAACTTCTTATCTATAGAGTTTTAATAATAAATAAAGGCAATAGCAATCGAGGTTAAGGAAGTCCCTATTAAGGCATATAATAGTATTANAAAAGTANANCNATATTANNCGCTATTACGCNNNNTATATAAGATTATCTNNTTAGAACTANAGGACGCTAGTAAAAAACTTACCTTATAAATAGCTGTTAAAGCTATTAATAATTCCGCTAGCCTAAATAGACTTATACCTATGTTACTAGTCTTTAGCGCCTACCCTTAAATAACTAATAATTCTTTACTATCTCCCTTTATTATATAATAAGCTAAAGCTATTTATAAGGCAATAAAGGAGGTATAACGTCTCTACGCTATACGCTAGGTTAACAACGTATTAGGAATAAGAAATAGCCTAAATACCTTAACTACGCTTAATCTGCTACTCTAGTCTAAGGTACGCATATAGCGTAAAAAAGGAGGGTAGTTAGGCCTATATTAACTTATTATAATTAATAGTTAAACTTATACTATTTAGATACCTTATAGACCTACTTAATTCCGTTTAACTATTATTAAGCTTTACTATAAAAATAACAATTCTAAGCCTTTATAGGATACCCTAAAAGATACCCTAAAGGAGAACTATAATTAACGTGCTCTAAAAGGCAACTATAATCCTAATATAATTATAGTAAATGCGCTATAACTATAACGCAGTAGAGGTCGCCTAAAGGGATTATAAAATCGCTAATATCTTATTAATTTTAAAGAGCAATTTATTGCCGCTATTAAGAATAGAGTTAAGTTATTAATAGCCTTTATAACAGCTAAGGAGAAGGCTAACTTTAAGCTTACAAAATAGCTCTAAAAGGAAGGTTATATTATAACTCCTAGAGCTCCTTTCTAAGCATCCAATAAGTAGGAGATTAATAGTCTTATTATAAGAGGAGTCTTTAAATTTAAGAAGTATAACCCTACTAAGTTTAATAAAGTTCGTATTTTTAAGTTAAGAATAGTTAATAAGATTAAAGGTAAAGCTACTAACGCCCTATTTAAGAAATTAAGGCTTATTATCTAAGGTTATAATAATAATAGTAAGGAGGTAATTCTTATACAATCTCCTATAATTTAATAAGCTAGTTAGTAAGTTATTATTACGTTAGCTCCCTCCTTAATAAAGAATAGAATAGCGGTTTATTTATAAGATATTACTTAAGCCTATACCTAATTAGAGACGCACCTTTAGCGCTTAATATTAGCATACCTTCTAGAGCAAATTCGCTACTAGTATCCTAAAGATATAATTATGGTTGTGCTTAAGCCATTATATAAAATTACAGAGGTAGGAACCCACTAGTAGGCTACCTATAGTAAGCACTATAAAGAGAAGCTTTTAATAACTACTTTTATATTTAATTCCTACTTCCTTATTATAACTACAGGAACTCTATTTAGAATTGTTAGCATATAAACTAATAATATAATTATTTTAGGAGATAACTAGTTCTTAGCTCTTAAAGAAAACAAGCTAGTAAAGGTAAATCTTATAGTAAAGCTAAAGGAAAAGCTTAATTTAATAACACTATTACTCTTTAATAAATATATCCTCGCCCTAAATAAGGATTCTATTACTTTACGCTAGAAGGGTTAAAGTAAGAAGATTAACGTTATTAATATTAATTCTTTAAAGTAAAGATATGTGGAGTAACGCGCTCGTGGAGTATATATTGCTTTTATCTATTAACTTAAGACTTTATTTAATCTCTTTATTGCCGCCTAACACTAGGAACTAACTAAGGATAATATTCTTACCCTAAATAAACGTTTTTTTAGTAAATAAACTATCTTAATTAGGGACTATTATATATGCCTATTAATCTTCCTACCGCTAAGCTCTTTATATTTGTTAATAGATCGTTTATAAATAATAAAGATTTTAGCTCCTAGTTAGGATATAAGATTATTATAATAAATAAATCTACTAGAGAAAACGACTTTATAATCTATAATAATTTTATCTATTAGAGCTTAACTAAGAGTAAGTATATTACTTAAAGCGTTCTAGTATTAGAGATATATAGAATAGTTAGCGGAGTTAATATAGTAATTACAATTAGAACTACCCTAAAGATAATTATAGATTAACTTAAATTTCCCGCTATCCCTATAATTATATGCACCGACTTATATTCCCTCTATAAGTGTTTAGTTAAGCTTAGTACTATAAAAAAGAAGCGCCTTATAATCGATATTATAGCACTTTAGTAATCCTATAAGCGTTAAGAACTCTTTAAGATTTAATAGATTAATGGCTAAGATAACCTAGTAGATGTAATAATAAAGGCGAACCTAAATAAGGTACTAGAGATGTTTGTTAATATAAATACTCTATATATATAAGTTAAAGGTTAGGTTAAAAGGGAGTAGGAGTATAATATTTTATAAACCCTAACTTAAACTAGCTAATTAGAATTTTCTATCCCTGGGATAGAAAATTGCTATTAGCTCGCTTACTACTAGCGCCTTAGTAGCCCTCCTAATAAGATATCTACCTGCGACTCCTAAGTAAGAAAGCACCACGTGCTAAGAGGCAAATTTTAAGATAGCAAGACTTATATTATAATGGTAATAGTAAGTAAGGAGGATTAATATTTATTACGCTAGTCGAGCGGTATATATATATAGATAGCAACTATAAAAGAAGAGTTGCTAGTATTAGGAATATAGGCAAGTTACCGTCACATAAGGCAAGTTGCTGTCACGTGTCGCCGCGGCACTAGTGTGGCGAGGAGCCCTAAGCTTCTCGCCCTTCTTTAAGCAAGAGGGAAAATAAAATAACAACTATTATACTACCTATAACTTGTAGATACGTAATATCACCTTATATTACCAACAGTAACCTATACTAATAACTTATATTATTCTATATATATACTATATAGGTAACGTATAAGGCTAAAGCATAAGTTAATAGCGGATTTAATAGGTATATAACCTTACTGTTTTAAACTTAGCTATATATAAGTAACCTATAACCTACCTACGACGTATATATAGTGCTACGCTAGTATAGCGTAAGGCTAAAGTAGGGTTAGCGGTAGGTTTAATAGGTATATAGCCGTACTATTTATAAATCTGGCTATATATAAATAACCTATAACTAACTCACAAGGTACTAGCGACCTACCTATATAAGTAAGCTTTTGGAATATTTCTAGTCTACTAAATTTAGGTAATAGTATTAAGCTCTACTAGCTCTATCTATTAAATGGACTAATTAGGATTTTTTATACTGGGTATATAAAATTACTACTAGCTTAATTAAATATAGGGAAGTCTTAGCAAGGCAAATTTAACTAATTAGATAACTTTAACCGCCGGTTAAAGTTCCTTAATATCTTCGCGCCGCGTATATATACTACCCGTCTCTCTATATACAAAATTAAAACACTCTTTCCCTTCTAAATTTTTTCCTTACTAAGGTTTTTTATAGGGTTTTATTAAGGTTAAGTATATAAAGGATTAGGGACAACCCTTTTTAAAGGGGGGGGGGGCATTATTAGGTAAAACCTAAGTAGATAGTTATATAGCTATAAGGTATAGGCGACCCTAAGGCAACCTAGGGGTAACTTGCCTATAAGGTATATGCGCTATACATACCTAGGGAAAACCCTTCCTACCTTGCACACAGACTCCTCCTTTTCCCTTAAGGATTTGTCTCTGTTTATAAAATATACCTATTGTTCTATTATTGGACTCCTTATCCATATCCTTACCTTATAGGAATTGGTTTTAATAACTCGCTTATAGAATATATTAAAGATAAAGTCCTTTAGTTATTATAGGGCTCTAAGTTCTAATTACTTTATAGCTTCGCTATTAGTTTAAGGGAATAGCTTAGTAATTAGAGGTAATATATTACTAGGTTTTAAACTTATATTAGAGACATCCTATCTAGGTATATTTAGACCCTTAATAATAATGGACTAGGTACTAGCTAGAACGTTAGTAAAAGCTAATAGAGTTTATACTACCTAAGACTTAATATATAAAGCTATAGGTACTTAAAAATTCTATACCTAGAGCTTATTCTATAATATAGGGAGTAAGATATTTATTATCTATTTCCCTTCTCCCGTTTTAAAGCCTTTAGTATAGTCTAGCTATTATAACGGTCTATTAATAGGGTTATTTCCCTATAGCTTATATTTAATCTTAAAATTAAATTATATAAGCTCTTCTACCTATTTAGCTTATTAAGGTATAATATTAGGACGCTAAGGCCCTAAGGGTATATAATAACGTAATAATAGTAGCGGAATGTAATAGGTATTTAGTTCTTAATAAAGTAGAACTATAGAACTAAATTCTACTATTTTTAGGGAAGGGGCGACTACGTTTTATAGGCGCCTTGCCTGCGCCTTACCTGCGCTAAGCCGGTTATAGTAAGTGCGTCTTTATAGCCTAATAATTGCCCCCCCTTTTTAAGCGGCTGTCCTTAGCTAACGCTATTATATAATAGGAGTGTTGTTATTATCCTTCGCTAAATAAGAAATGTGTAGTATAATATAAGATAATTAGATAATAGGATAATTAGATAATAGGATAATAGGATAATAGGATAATAGGATGATGGGATAATAGGATAATAGGATAATAGGATAATAGAACGCTAGGGCCCTATAAAGACCTATAAAGGTAAGAGTCCCCATAAGGTAGGATACTAGATTTCCCTTACTATACCTTCTTCTATTCCTTTAGCCTGCGCTTTACGGTCTCTATAACTTCTAATTAATTATAGATCGCAAGCGTTAAGCTACTAGTTTGCCTGCTAGTAGACCTTCCGTAAATAGTCTCCACACTAGCTTATAGCGATCGCTAACCCTACTAAACGCCGTCTAAACTTCTACGCCGCTTATAAGGTGCTCCCCCAGCCTTACTTAAACTAATTTACCTCCGCTATACTAAGCGCGTAGCCACTACTAAATAGGCCGCCTATAGCAAGCAGGCTAACTACAATTGCGATTACTACTAATAACTAAATAAGTTGTGCTAAGTAGTAAGTTTATATACGTTAGTTTAGGTTCTAATAGCTAATAAGACTAGGTCCCTAAGGCCTTCTATAGCCGCCTAAATAAGCTACTCGCCCTTATTAATAGGGCTAAGCGCTATTAAGTTGCTAGCGGGGACATAGCTAACCTTAATGCTTGTATTACTACCGCCTAAAAGTCCTTTATAAAGGATGTTAAGGCCTTAGTGCGCACCGGCGCTAAGTATAGTCTCCGCTAGCGCCTAAAGGGTAAAGACTTTCCCTTACTTTAAATATAGGAATTATAGGCTATCCGTTATACCCTTAAAGGGATTCTTAATATAATATATACTTTAATACGTATTATAACGCAGGTGTTTCACTAGCGTAGCGTATGCTAATAGTACTTATAGGCTAATATACCTCCTATTATAAAGGATAAGAAGGAGGATAAGGGTAAGGAGGATAAGAAGGAGGGAAAGGAGGAGGATAAGAAGGGAAAAGAAGAGGAAGAGGAGAAAGAAGAGGAGGAAAGGGAGGATTTAATGGAGCTGCAGAGTATTTATATTTCTATTAGCGTACTACTATTACTCTACTATTATTCCGTTATTGCCCTATTAGTAGAGTATAATCCTAATTATAATTTAATTGTCCTAGCTCTCCCCTTTACTTTCTTTTTTATTTACTTTTTAGGGTAAAGTAACTATTATATATCTTCTTTACGTCCTTATTAATGTCCTCTACTAGGACCTATTAGTTATACTCTTTTAGCTAGCCTTTTTGCTTAATTAGGTACTATAGGGTCTAGTTATATCCATTTTTAATATATATTTCTTCTACCTTATACTAGTCCTTTTAGTCCTTTTAATTGTTTAGCTTAATAGGCCCTAGTAATAGGTCTCTAGTAGCGCCCTTATATTATTTATATAGCCCTAGTAAGCTAATATAGAATATAGAGTAAATATAGTAAAACGTAGGTAGATATAGCTGGTATGCTTACTTTCTAACTAGTTTAGCTATATTAAAAGGTCCAATAAAGCGTGCTATAAGCTTCTTATTTAACCTTTTCTATTTAAGGTTCTTAGTTAATAGTAGAACTAGATCCCCTATATTATATATCTATAGTTAATAATAATAATAATAGTATTTTGCTTGCGCCTTAGTGGCGCTTTTTTAGCGTTTCGCCAACGCTTCGCGTTTAAGGGATATTTTTTAATCCTCTTAGAGGCGGCTAGGATAGAACTACTATTGTCTACTTTAACCTTGTATTTTAGACGCGGGTAAAATCTATAATAGGTATAAAACGGGCTTACACCTATTATACTATATTTAGCATTATTACAGGTAAATTTGGCTAGTAATAAGAGGCCTACCTAGTTACTCTGCTTTTTATTATAGAATATACGGAAATAATACTCTAGGGTTTAGTTCTAGCGTTCTATTTACCCGTCTATTTATAAATAAAAGGCTATAGTTAGCCTATATTTTATCTTTATAGTAAAGTATAGCTTTAACTAAAACTTATTAGTAAAGATACTACTATAATTATATATAATCCCTCTAGAGATTCCGAAATGGCGTACTATTTTATTAAGGAAGAAATCCGCAAGTTCGGTTATAGTAATAGTTTTTACTATTAGCAGATATAAGGCCATCTTAGTATAGCGGTCAACTACTACGCATATTGCGTTATATACCCTATTACCTTATCTACTAGGCGATAGGCCTATAATAAAGTCTATTATAATCTCCTACTACAGCTATTTTGGGTAAGATAGCGCTTAGAGCTCGCTATAAGGACAATATTAAGGCGTATATATATATTGGCATATATTATAAGTAGAAATATAGTTTATAACGTCCATATTTATACTAGGCTAGTAGTACTTATATAAGAGTAAATCTAGGGTTTTTTTCTTACTAAAGTGCCTAGCTAGGGTATTATTGTGGTAGATCTATAGGAGTTTTATATAAACTGCTGGGTCTAGGGGTATATATAACCTCCCGCGGTAATAAAGTAGTCTAGTGGAATTAAACTGCTATATTAGCTTTAAGCGGGCGCGTTAATAGCATCTCGCTATATTTATGCTGTTACTGCGCTTTTATAGTATAAGGTTATCTTTAGTCTAAAGTCCTTTAATAAGCTTAATAACTGTTTCCGTACTAAACTTATAAGTACTCTCTTAAGTATTTATTTCTTTAACTTAGGGCCTTATTATATGCTACTTAACGGTATATATATAGGTTGTCTAGTTAAACCGTAATACTATATTACCTAGGTATACTACTATTAGGTCGCTAGCTTATAGCTATAAAAATAATACCTTTATAGAAGGCTTACTTTCTTATATACTTAATAGGACTTTTACTTTAGGTTAGTGGCCTTATATTTATAAAGTCCTTTAAAGTAATAGTAGTATAGTATCTTTTTTTGGCGGACCCCCTACGCCTAGGGGTTACCCTAATAGCGCGTCTACAGGGTTCGTTTTTCTCGCCCTATGCTTAATTATAAAGTTATAGGCAGCTAATGCTATAGCCTATTTAGCTTACTGTCTATAAAGGTCTTTTACTTTTATAAAACCCTTTAGATTATTATAATTTATAAGCACTTCTAGGCGGCTTAATAGCCCCTTAATATGGTGTCTCTAATGCTTAAAAGCCTTTATAATAGCTAGTAGCTCTTAATTATAGGTCTTATAATTACGCTCTACTAGCGAAAGCTTCTTAAACTAAAAGGCTATTAAATACTAAGGGCTGTCCTTAAATAGCTATAATATAATTACTGCTAGGCCTTATATTAAGGCATTAGTCTCTAACTAGGTTAGTAAGCCTAGCGTATAATATTATAGAAGCGGCGCCGTTGCAAAGGCGTTATAGAGCTAGTATATTGCCTACCCCACCTCTTCTAGCTAACTAAAAGGCCTAGCTTTACGGCCGTTCTTTACTCCCTTTAGGAGATTAGTAATAGGCTTTATAATAATAAAGTACTTATAGATAAACCGGTAATAAAAGTTAGCAAAACCTAGAAAGACCTAGACATTCCTATAGGATTAAGGGCTCTTTTACTTAGTAATAGCTTCTACCTAGCTAAGATCTATTGCTACGCCTTTAGGACTAATAATATATCCTAAGAACTTAACCTCTTATACGCTAAACCTGCATTTCTTAAGGTTTATATACCGTTAATATTGCTATAACCTATATAGCACTTTAAGTATATAGCGCTAGTATTCTAATTTTTTTTTAAAAAATTAGAATATTATTAAGGTAGACTATATAAAAGACATCTACTAGTTTTAATAAAGCTTAATTAATATAGCCCTAAAAGGTTACTAGTCTATTAGTTAGCTTAAAAGATAAAACTAAATATTTAAAGTAACCGTAACGCGTACGGAATGCTATTTTCTACTTATTGCCCTAACGGATACAAAGGTGGTAGTACGCATTTATTAGGTCTAACTTAGTAAAGATTTTAAAACTTGCTAAACGGTCTAAGGTTTTACTAATTGTTAGTAGGGGTACTTGGGCAGTCTCTTTAAGCTTAGCGATATATCACGTAATAGCGCGCGGGCTATCTTATAGATACCTTCTTAGGGCCTTTAAGCCCTTAAGATTCTTCCTTATAGAGTATTATATATATTATTCTATCAGCATACTCAGCGTCTAACACTAATTAATAATAGTGCGAAATAATTCTTAATTATTACCTTATTAAGGCCTCTATAGTCTATATAGAGCTATAACTTCTTATCCTTTTTAAGTATAAATAGGATAGGTACCCCTATAAAATTAGTACTTAGTTAAATCTAGCCTTTAGCTAAGGCGTTAGCTAAGTACTCCCTTAGTACCTCTAGCTCTTTAACTAAGAGGTTATAGAGCGGCCTATACGGAACCTTTTATCCTCTTCTAGGTTAATAATATAGTCGCCCTAGCAGTATTAGGGTAGCTTCCCTACTTCCTTATATAAAAAGATATTGCTAACTTTTTTTAACTATAGGGGAAGGACCAGTAAGCTACTATTATCTTACTTACTAGGTATTAATCCAGTAATTACTAGGGCGAAGACCCTAAATTTTATTTAGAGAGACTCTATAAAACCTTTAAGGATTTATAGTAATAGGGATAAGCCGTCTAGCTTTTATCGCTACGCCTTCGCCTTATAGTTAATAAGAAGTTAGGCCTTTTTTAACCCTAGTATACCTAGGGTAACAGTAGGGGGTATATTAGCCATTCTATAGTAGATAAGAGTTACTTCCCTAATCCTACCCTAGCTATTTTTTATTCTTAGTAATACCTTATAGGCTTTATAGCAATATGCCTAAGTTTAATTTAACTAGGAGTAGGTAGGCAATTCTACGTCTAGTGTTTTAAAGTTATACTCTATCGCGAATCGCTAATTAATTATATTTACTTTAGTGCTAAGATTAAGCATTACTAAGGTCTTCTTCTAGGTTTACTTAGATAGAACTTCTTCTAAAACAGTAATAGCTTTTTTATAATCTAGTAGTAGCTTACGCCCTATAGGTATAAAAGGCTTTAAGGGCGCCTACCTTTTCCTAGTATAGAGATGGCGCTTATATTATTAGGAGGTAGTTACTATTACTATTACTGCTCTGGGTACTGTTGCCACTAATATCCTAGCTTATAATAATTTTTGCAGTTTCCCTTAGGTTAGGTTAAACCCCTAACGGTATTACTTCGCCCTACCGTTATATTGCTAGCGGTGGTTTTAAAATCTACTTTCCCTAAATTACCTAACGGGGTTATCTTTATATTTAAGTTCGCGGCGCGCCTATTACTTCTAGCCTATAGGGCACTTACGCTCTTTTGGTTTTCCTTTAATAGGGCAGTGTTATAGAACGTGGGCAGTGGCTATAGAGTGTATATATTCAAGGAGTCTACAAGACGTTACGCGATTAATCGTAAGGGTTAAGGGCGTAAGGAGGTTATATACCTACGCGTAGCTAATATAAGCTATACGCAAGGTATATATAAGAGCACGGGGCTCTCCTATAGAGGCCCCTGCGGTGGGGTTCCGTAATACTACTCCCCCTTCTATAGAGGCGGAGCTCCGGCGACGCTATGGTTACTATATATATATAGAAGGGACACTTAAGGTATAAAAAAGAAGAAAAAAGGGGGGTATTGCTAAAGGTTTAAAACAACGTTATATAATAAGGCTTGGCATCTAAAAATCCAACTAATTAGACAACTCTAACCGCCGGTTGAAGTTCTTGGACATCTTAACAATATTCTAGTTACGTAATTGCACTTTACCGCAATCTAACGGCAATTTGCCCTTACGTGGTAATGTATAACGGTTTAACTCTATAAGGGCTCCTATAGAGGATTGGGTATAAAATCTCTGCTTAGGCCTAGTTTCTATAGGTTCGCGTAGTAAAAGTCGCTAATTAGATCCTTTGCATTTTTAAAGTCTTCCTATAGTTACCATTCTGGCTAATCTATATTAAATCCTGTGTATATAGCTCTATAGTAAAGCCGTCGTCCTCTACCTTTACCAAAGTATTTAGAGTTAATAATTCGTTTAATAGTCCACTCCTTATAGTTCTTATCTTTATTCTTATCTCGGATTAGTACTAATAGGGGTTTAGGTTATATCTGCCTTAATAAGGGGTTAGGCTAATAGAGGTGTAGTAGCTATAGGTAAAATATAGGCTATATCCTACGGGTGGCTAGGGTAAGTAGGAGTTCTAGCTTATATACGGCTCCTCTATTAATAACTTATTTAATTAAATAGGGGCTAAGGTTCTTATAATTAAGTAACTTTATAGGCCTTTGCGTAGAGATATTATGTATATCTAGCTATACCTAGTCACTAACACGCATCTCCGGTGGTGGCATTCTATAGTAGTCGGCGAAGTAGGCCTACTTTACTTAAGCCTAGGCCATTTCTCCCTTGTAGTAGTTAAGTAGATTTTTTATACGATCTATATGCTAGTCGGTAAGTAGCATCTTAAGGTGTTTTTTATATAGCAGTTTCTTATTAATAAGTTTTAGTAACTTTATGCCGGATTAGGGGTAATAACCCTTATTCGCGAAGAATGGGGTAAGTCCTGTAGTGGTTAAGACGTAGTTATTCGCTGCGAATTTACCTAGTAAAAGGTAATCTACCCAGTTATCTTAACTATAGGCAACTACCTATCGTAGGTACGCTTTTATACTGGTATTAGCGTTTTCTAGTTACTTAGTAGTTTTATAATAGAAGGATATAGATATCTTAATGGAGATACTAAGGCGTTAGTAGATTCGTCTCTATACATTAGAGTTAAATTATATACCTTAGTCGGACGTAATTAAGTTAGGTAACCTATATAGTTAGTAAACTTCGCGAAGAAAGGCATTAGTAACGTCGCTAACGGCTACGCCTTCGGTTGGGACGTAGTGGCGCTCTTTTATAAGTCGGTATATTATTATAAGGATGTTCTTATAGGTACGGCCATGTCGTTTATAGGGTAGTAGGTTAATAATAAAATCTATAGCAATATCTGCCTATTGTTATATAGGTACTAGTAGAGGGTGCAGTAGCCCTTAATACTTTATATTAAAGGCCTTAGCGCGCCTATAACCATAGCAGGCGCCTATAAAGTGTTTAACTAAGTCTATTATTTTTGGCCAGAAGTAGTATCGGCTAAAAAGCTTATAAGTTCCTCCTTTACCTAGGTGGCCGCCTAATTAAAGGTCGTAGGCCATTTAGATTAATTGCCGTTGTAAATTTTCTAAGTTAGGGATAAATAGGCGACCTCTATAATAGAGCCTATTTTCTTTTACTTCTAAGGCTGCTATATTAATCTAGCCTAAGCTTTAAAGGTTAGTAGGTAGTATACAGGCGCTAGCGGTCTTTGCGGCAATAAGTTAATATAGTAATAGGTTAACAGAGGTGTTATATACCGTAGTAATAAGCTTATTAATTTTAGGAGGTAACTCTAGTTCTATGGTATAAAGCTAAGGTATAGTTAGCTTTATTGTAGGTAGTATACCTAGGGCCAGATTTCGTGCTTTTAGGATTATTTATTATTAGAACTAATTATAGGGGTTATCTTTAAACTAAGGAAGGTCTTATAAGCGGCGTATTAGGCTATTAGGTTTAGAACCTTATACTCCTAGTCTATATATAATTTTAAAGTTAAAACTAGAGAGGAACTCGTTCTAATATACTTAGCATTAGTTTAGCTGCTTTATAGTTATAAAGTACTTAAGGTTATAATAGTCCGTAAGGACTTTAGTTAGCTAATTAGGCTCTACTAAGAAAAGTTTTAGTTAGAATTCTTTAAACACTTATATAATTATAAGGAGTTCTTTATTATAGATCTTATAGTTACACTCTTATAGTATAAGCTTAGACGAGTAGAATAAGACTAGGTAAAGGAGACCGTTGTTACCTATCTAGGAGAGGACGCCTGCGTTAACGTGGTCTAAGGAGTTAGTTTTAAGATAGAGTTATCGTCCTAGTATAAAGTGAGCTAGGATAAGTACTTTGGTAAAGGCATTTTTAAGGGTTTAGAACGCCTTCTCGCATTTAGGCGTCTAGGTAAAGTATAGGTGCGTTTTTCTTCCTTTTACAGAAAGGCCCTTTGTTCGCATTATTGCTATAAATAGTACTACTACGCCTAAGAAGTTGTATATAAATTTCTAATAGAAGTTAGCAAAACTAAGGAAGGCTTATACGTCTTTAATGCAGTTAGGGGCTTGCTATTTGGTAATTGTGCGTACCTTCTTAGGGTCTATATAGACACCCTTAGTAGTAATAATTAGTTTAAGGTATTTTACTTCTGTAACTAAGAATTCGCATTTCTTTAAATTAATATAAAGTCCTGCGTCCCTAAGACGCTGTAGGACCTTTTAAACATATTTTGTATACTTAAAAGGGTTATTGCTATAAATAAGTATATTGTCTAGATACGCAGAGTAGAAGTCGTTAAAGTAGTCCCGTAAGGCGTTATTAATATAGCTTTAGAAGGTGCCTAGGCCGTTATATACGCTAAAGGGCATAATAGTATATTTAAATTGGCTAAAGCGCGATATAAATACGGTTTTCTATTCATCACCTTCCCGTATTTAGAAATAGTTAAAGGCGGCGATAATATTAAGCTTAGTATAGATTTTAGCTTAGCTAAGCTACTTAAGGGTCTCCCGTATAAGCGGTACTAGGTATTAGTTTTTAATTATAATAGCGTTAAGTCCTTTATAGTTAATATAGAATTAGATACCTCCTCTTAGCTTCTTAGTAAGAAGAATAGGGGTGGCTGCTAGTAATATGCTGGGACGAATAAACCCTTTATTAAGGTGCTCGTTAATATACTTTCTTATAACTAAAAGTTCGTTTTTTAATATTAGGTAGGGTCTCTTATAAAGTAGCGTTTTTCCTTATTTAATATTAATGGCATAGTTATTAGGTTAATATAGGGGGAGTATATCTACGCCCTTTTATAAGTATATATTAATAAAGTTATAGTACCTCTTAGGGAGGAGCTTACGGAGTTCTTCGTTGGTAAGTCCTTTTTTAAGTTTTATAAACTTTTTAAAGTCTAAAGGTAAAAGTCCGTAGAGTTCCGCAGGGGCGTTATCTTCTAAAAGGTTAACTATATCTATCCTATTACTATAGAGGACGTAGTCCTATTCTTTATTAAGCTTATATAGTTATAATTAGGAAGCCATAGTAACGGTTTAGCCTTTTATACGTGCTATACGGTAGAAGGCCGCGGTACTTACGTAGTAGTAATTAGTCATAGGTGGGGTAATAAGGGATTTCTTAGGTTAATATCCTGGTAAGTAAATAGAGGTGGCTAGGCTATATCCTAGGTAAGTCTCTCTATAGTATTTAGAGTTAAAGGTTACTTTTTTCTTTTTCTAGTTAATAGCGGGGTTATATTATTTAAGCTAGCTTATTTTAAGGATAATAGGGTAGTTAGTAAATAGTATAATATAGGCCTAGAGCTCTTCCTAGTGCCTATTTATGTCTAAGTAGAGTTATACTATATAGGTAATCTTCTATGCGGTATAACTACTATTAGCGAGTTATAGGGCGCAGGCTTTAGTAAGGGGTAAGGTAGATAGGTTATAAGTGCGTATAAGTTAGGTATCTATAAATTAGTTAGTAGCTTTGCAGTTAATTATAGAACGGCTTTTATATTATTTTATAGTAGTAGTTCCTATTATAGGTAAAACTATCTATTTCCGTCTGTTTATCTTTACTAAGTTATTTATTAAGTAGGCCGATATATAGATCCCTCTATTATTAGGGCGTTCTAACCCGCAACTTAGGGCTAGGACTTAGCGTTTTCCGCTTCCGTATCTAATTCTACTACTATTACTATATCTTTATCTTATACAGTAGTAGTATATAGCAATATATTTGGTATTTAGGGCATTAAGTTAGGTATTAGGCGGTAAATACTAAACCTAGCTATTAGGTAGTTTAGGTTATTATAATAATAGCCTTTTTAACAGTATTTATAGCAGTGTCCTAGTTTCTAGAGTAGCTCGCGCTCTCTATTTAGGAGTTTTTACGGAAAGGTTAGTATAGAGAGGTTAATATTAGCTCTAGTAGTACTTAAGGTAGTAGGCGTCGGTGGCTTAGTATATATAGGTTTAGTAGGGCCAGAGGGCTTCTATAGAGAGGTCTTTAAGCGAGGGTTAGTAGTAGTAATCTAATTTAGTTATTATTTAATCTTTTATAGGGCTGCTACCATCTTATAAATATCGTTATAGTTATAGCTAGCGGCTGCATAACTAAGGCAATAAGTAACTTTTTTAAGGAGATCCTCTTAGTCTTTAGTATTATCTTAAATAAGGGCTCTAGTATATTCCTAGAATTTAATATAAAACTTATTAAATAACTTAGTCGGGCTTATCTTTAGGGCATGTAGTTTAGCTTAGTTGGTGGCTAGTAGGTCGTGGTTACGGTACATTAGGTTAAAATTATTAAGGACTTCTTAGTAAGACTGCTACTTCTAGGGGCTACTAGTCTCCTATTAGGCGAAGAGTCTGTTAAATAGTATACCCTTTATTCACCCGATAATATAGCCAATCTTAGTATCTTCTGTAGGAAAAAGGCAGGCGCTCTAAGTTAGTTTCTCGCGGATTTATATCTTCTAGTAGCTATATTCCTTATAGTCTCCTTAAAAAACTAGGGGATTAGGGTAGCGTGCATTAGACCTTACGGTAATAGTTTAGGTCCAATTATTATGGCTTTTATTATTATTACTTTAGTAGGGGTTCCTATTAGGTAAAGCTGCTTAGCGCTAACCCTCCGTTAAGTATTAAGTAGGTAAAGTTACTAGGGGCATAGAGACTTAGGTGGCGTTATATATAGTAAAGAGGTATCTAGCGTTATTACAAATGTGCTCATTAAGCTAAGATTATAGGTATTTAATTATGCCTTCTTTTTTAGTAACCGTAGCAATTAGTATAATCTTATTCTTTTTTAACTGTTAAACGTCACAGTTAAATACGTGGAGGTTATCTTTAGTTTCTTAACGTGTATTATTAGCGAGTGCCTTACAAGCTTATAGGTCTTGGATAATATCGCAATCTTAGGCAGTACGCATCTTAGCTTGTATAAGCTTTAGGTAGTAGTTCTATAAAAGGCGGTAGTATTTATTAGGGTCTCGTGCTACTATTTTTATAAACGTCTCGGCGTCTTATATTTTAATTTTAATAGGTAGTAGCACTTCTATTTACTTGTCCGTAGTTATATAGTTAATAAAAGATAAGATATTATTAGTGTCTATCTCCTTAGGGGTTAAGGCTAAGGCTAATAAATTAAATTCTCCTAGAATTAGTTGGCGTTATAGGTTAAGTATAGGTATTAAATTGTTCTTTAGGTTTAATATAGTAGCTAATAAGGAATATTGTCTTACTATTATAGGTTCCTTAGAAGTATAAAGTAAGGTAATTTATAAATACGCTGCTTTTAGCAGCGCCTGTAGTATTACAGAGACGTAGAATTAGTTGTAGGCTAAGCGTTAATAGTAAAAAAGGCGTAACGTAATGTTATAGAACGTGGGCAGTGGCTACAGAGCGTATGTATTTGAGGAGTCTACAAGACGTTGCGCGATCGATTGTAAAGGTCAAGGGCGTAAGGAGGTAATATACCTACGCGTAGCTGATATAAGCTGTACGCAAGGTGTACGCAAAAGCACGGGGCTCTCCTATAGAGGCCCCTGTGGTAGGGTTCCGTGACAGGCAGCTAGGGAAATTAGCTAATTTTAAGTTTATAGAAATTCCTAATAGTTAGTAACAGTAAGCCGTAGCTTTAGCCGTGGCTTCGCAAATAGATATATTATTAGATACTTTATATTATAAGGAGGGTTAATTTACGCTTTTAAGGAGGTTAGATAAGCAGTAAACTCATTTATAGGTTAATTAGTTTGCTATATTACCCTTATATATATAAAGGCTATATAGAGTTTTTAATTAATAGGACTTTTAATCTAATTAAATAGGAATTTTATTAGCTCCTCTTAGGTAAACTATATATTTAGATGGTTATCTTTATATTATAGCTAAAGGGTTCTATTAGTCCCCTTTATATATTACATAGTAAACGTAACTTTAGTATCCTTATTTGTGAAGGCGTTAGCCTTTAAGCAGAATACTAGCTTTAAGCTATTACGGAAGTCTTAGTACTCTTATATAGTCTTACTATAATATAAAGCAATCTTCTTTATTTTAACGGCCCGTTTTAATAAAGCACCTATTATATTAGTAGCCTTCCGCTTAAGGTTTAAATATATTAAGCTACCGTCTAAGTACTCTAATAGGATACTTTAAGGTAGTAGATCTAGGTTAGGAATGGGAGTTAACATTACCTTACTGCGTTAACGCCGTCTTAGTATTTCCACCTCCTCCCTAAGTAACTATAGTTTTTCTTACTCTAGGAGTTATAGCTTCTTATTCTTTAGCCGTTGTATTTCTTCCTATATAGTATTCTCGCCTATAGCTTTTAGTTTTATTTAGGATATAGGTCCGCCTACGTTATTTTAGGGCTAATCCCTAGACTTAGTACTATATACTACGCTAACGTTACGCCCGCGTCTTGTTATTAGGTTAATAGGCTATAATATAGTTAATAACTATAGGTCATCTTTTTAATAGAGGGCTGTCGCTATATAGTCGCAGCCTTAGTAAACCGCTGGGTTGCTAGGCCGCTACCCCTAAAAAGGGATAAGAATTTAGAACTATTAGGACGCTAAGGCCTTAAGGGTATATAATAACGTAACAATAGTAGCGGAATATAATAGGTATTTGGTTCTTAATGAAGTAGAACTATAAAACTAAATTCTGCTATTCTTAGGTGCGGGGCGACTACGTTTTGTAGGCGCCTTGCCTGCGCCTTACCTGCGCTAAGCCGGTTACGGTAAGTGCGTCTCTATAGCCTAATAATTGTTACGCCCAAGCCTAACCCACTCAGCCATGCAAACTAAAAAGATAGTAGTAGTGTCTCGCGACTGGACGGGCTGCCGGTTAGAATGCCTTATAAGCTCTACAGCCTATACCGCCATATAGGTAGCGCAAGGTCGTAATATATAAGCTCCTTTATAGTTATAAAGTAGCGTAAATTATAGTAATCTAAGAGTACCTAAGTGGTATAGCTTGCGTACTTAAGGTAGTGTTATTACTATTTAAAGCAGTTAACTATAGCTAGTAGTTCCTTGTTATAGATATAATATCTATAACCGACTACTGACACTGTATCGAGATCGTCACCTGGAGGGCTCCAAGACAGCCACCCTATATATTGACTTGCAGATCAATATTGCTTGCAGATTACCGTTCCCGTTTCAGCTATCTATTACCCTATCATTTCTACCCTCTTCGTGTATATATATAAAGCCTCTAGAGCTACATTTACAATCAAGTCGCTCGTTTAATTCCACACACTGCAAAGCTTACAATATCTAAGTTTAGGTCTCTTAAATTTTCTATTATAAAATACTACTAGTTTTAGTAGAACTAGGTAGCGTTTAAACCCCTATTAGGTTATAATAGAATACTAATAAGGGTAAAATTTAATATATTAATTAATATTATTAATAGCTAATCTAGGTTAAAATTCTATAGTAGTAAAGCTTTTATAAACTTTATATATAGTTTTTAAAAGGCCTCCTAATTTTAAGCTATAAGCGTAGTTTATACTATTTAATTCATTCTTTTTTAGTTTTCTTCCTTTCTATCTTTAAGCCTGTTACTTCCTAAGCTAGGTCTTAAAAAGCTTCTATAATATAATTAAATAAGTATTAGGTAATATCCAAGTAGTTATAAATAAAGCGTTTATAGAAATTAGTAAAGCCTAGGAACACTTAGATATCCTAATAGCTTTAGCTACTCTTAGATTATTTATACCTATATTAGGTCTATAACTATACCTATAGGTATTATAATATAACTTAGGAACTTAACCTACTTAGTATTAAAGATATACTTTAACGTCTTAGTATAGAGGCCCTAATTATCTAAATATTCTAGCACTTCGCAGACGTGTTGCTTATACTAATCTTTATCTTTTAAGTACATTAGGATATTATCTAAATAGATAATATATATATGGTTAACTAGTCCTTATAAGGCCCTATAAATATATAATTAGAATATTATAGACATATTAGCTAACCTAAAAGGTATTACTAGATACTTAAAGTAGCTGTATTAGGTTTTAAAAGCGATTTTTTACTTATCCCCTTCTCTAATACGGAGTCTATAATAGGTATCTTATAGATTTCGCTTCCTAAAAATCTTCACCCTAAATAGTTAATCTAGAATTTTACTAACTAGTAGTGGTAGGTAATGGTTCTTAGTTGTAATTTTATTAAGACTATAATAGTCTATATATAGCCTTATAGTTCTATCTAGTTTTAAAATAAAAGGGGCTAGTATGCCTATTAGCAATTTACTAAACTAAATCCACCCCATTTCTAGTAAGCTATCAAAGTAATCCTATAGAATCTTAAGCTCTTTATAAAAGAGGTTATAAATAAAAAGGTTTAGTAGTTATTTACCTTCTTCTAGATTAATTATATAATTATTTTCTAAGTTCTATAAAAGGACTTCAGCTTACCTATCTAAAAATACCCTTAATAAGTTCTTTAGGCCTAACAGAATATTTAATAAATTAGGGTTGTGTTTATCCTTTATATTATTATCGGGTAGGTCTTAAAGCTCCCTTAAAATACTTATAGGCAGCGTCGCGCGCTATAGTAGTTATTTATATATAGTCGCTAGTAGAGAGTAGAGAATTCCTTAACGCAGCGTTTAAGGCACTATAGTATCCTCTCCACGTATTACTTAAGCTAGAGTAACCTATAATAATAAGAGTATCTTATAAGATCTTTAAGATTACTACCTCCCTATAGTGTCTCTATAACCTATCTAGTAGTTCCCTATAGGGTCTCTATTATCGAGAAGTTATTACCTATACTATGCTTTATATCTATCTTATTATAAAATAGGGGTTAGATCTAATACTCCTTTAGGTATAAAGTATATACCGTTTTACCTAAAGCTATATCTTTTAGGATATCTTTTAAGCTTATTAGTAATATACACCCTTTTAATTCTTTATTGTTCCACTATTTAAAGGCTTCTATCTTAAAGCGTATCTTAAATTTTATTTCCGTAAGCTAAGGGTATCTAAGAATAATATTATAGCCTATAAAGTTAGCCGCCTAAAATAGTTGCGGGCTAACTACCTTAATACGGTTATATATATCGTCTACTAACACTATAAGCTTAGAGGCACTATATAGTTTAGTCTAATACTTATTTAGAAAGCCTATAATAGGTTTTCGCCACCTTAGTAATAGAATAAATTTATACTTTTTTATTAAATTATATTATATAAGATTAATTTTAGCGCCGCTATTATATAGTACTTAAAACCATTATACCTCGCTCGTAGGAAGTACTATTTCTAGCTTAATAGTAATATAAAAAGTCTCTTCTTCTCTATCTTGCCCTAGTTATAGCTAAAAGGTCTATAACTAGGGCTTTTCTTTTTTTAGCCTTGCTAATAGCGCAAGGCTTATCCCTTAAAACGCCGATTTGCGTCTATCTATTATCGATAAGAACTAGCTAATAATATTAATGGGATTAAGGTTCCGTAATTAGAAGAACGTAAAGGGGGTTAAAAGTAGGTAGAGGCCAGGGCTATAGGGAAGGTTCTTTTATTACGGACCTTATATCGGCCGTAGTAAAACTACTAAGAAGAGATATGTATAGGTTAGTTAAGATAGTACGGAAGACACTAGAACCAATTAAGCTATAGGATAAGAAGTAGCTAAGTTATATAACTAGCCACGTTGTAAGTTCGGAACGTAGGAACGTGGGACGTACTAATATACTAACGTACCGACGTACTTAGTACATTTCTTAGGCGCAGTATTGTGTATTTAAAGGACTACAGTCCCTACCTAGATAGTTTTCTTCTTTATAGTAAATATTAGAATACAATTAGAGTTAATCTATTAGGTAACCTACTCTACTAGTTGTGTTTACTTTATTGACTTAACCTATACCTATATACCTAGCCTATTAATAAGTCCACCATAGTATTTCCTATAAGGCTTTATTATATCTTTTACCTAGCAATTTAGACTAATTTAATACTGGGTTAATTTAACAAGACCTATATTATTAGAAGTACGCTTAGAAGGCATAGTTAATAAAAACCTATCGCTTAAATCTATACGCGTATTTTTAAGCTTAATGTTTTATATAAACCACTTTTAGATAGACGCTGGCATTCTATAGAATAGTTAATCATTATTAGTCCTTAAAGCTTTGCACTACCTACTTCCTAAAGTAAATACTTAATTATATTAGGTTCTATATAGCCTAGCCTTTTATATTAAAGCCTGCCTATTACTTCCTAATTAAAAAGGGGGTTTTGCGATTAAATTATAAGTAAGGCTTTTAGCTTATTATACTTAAGGATTAATTAGTTATAGTAGTACTCGCAATAGGCAAACGTTTTATAATAATTATTATATAGTAGGTTCTTTTAATTATCCCACTATATATTATTATTAGAATGTTATATTTTGTTATTAATGTCCTTACAAAGGAGCTCTTGCTACACCCGGCCTAAAAAGACCAAAACTAACTAAAAGAACCCTAAAAAACACACAGAGAATCCCCCGAAGATGTATGCATCGTAGGGGAGGCATACGTTAAACGACGGTGGTTTGTACCCATGCGTATCCGCTAGACCTACGCCCAACAATAGCCCTCTATAATAAGAACGGGCGAATACTATACTATAAAACGGGAAGACTTTTATTAAGAAGGCATCTAATAAAATATAAAGCCTATTAGATACGTCTAGTATCTATAACTATAAGGGAGTAACTGTTAGCTATAAGAAACTAATATAGCTAATAAAATAGCTCCGCTAGTCTAGTAAACCTTAAGCGCCCCTCTAGTAAACCCTTAATTAAATCCTCTAACGGCTAAGTAAAATTAAAAATAAATAAAACCCCTCCTTACTGGCGAGCTGTACCTAGGCCGCTGTAGCTACGCTTTTATAGTATAGGGAACCTACCCCCCTTAAGATAATAACTAGGTATATAATTATAATATAACCAAATATAGAAAAAGTAGAGGGGCTTTAGGGATAATTAGAAATAAAAGTCCTTATAGAAATTTATAAAGAGGTCTATAACGCTATTATAGTCTAATACCTTAAAAGTAGAGATATTAGAGTTACCCTAAAGAACTAATAGGTAAAGGAATAAGCTATAAGGGTAAAGGATAGGCTAGGAGAATATATTAGTATAAAAGTGCTTTATAAAGATTACCTAGTTAAAGTCCTAGTGGTCCCCCTAAGCCTTAGGGTAGAAAAGGGACGCTAAGCGGATAATATAATAACTATATATAAGATAGTAAAATAAATAAAACGCCTTATACTAGGACTTAAGATTACCTAAATTTAATAGCTTTAATAGGAAAATATAAATTAAGTATATAATAAGAATAATAAGAGGATATAAAGGTCGCCAGAAACTTGCTAGGGAGTCGCTAACTAAACGTATAGCTCCCTTATTGTTAGTATATATATACTAGGAATGTAAAAACTCCTTATTTAAAAAGGTATTATTATAAATAGCCTTATATATAACGTAAGACTCTATAACTATAGACTCCGCCTAAAATAATACTATTACTATATATAATAGAGACTGTTACGGCTTAAACAAATGCCTCTAAACCGAAGCTTGAACGAATGCTGTATTACGAAGATACTAAGCTAAAGAGAAGGAAAAGGGGTCGCTAGGACCGATGTAAACAAATATATAGGGTAAGCCGCCAAGGCGCTAGCTTTAGGCGGGCTAATTGCAGGTCGGTAGAATATGGCAGAATTTGGCAGGTAACGTGCGATAGCGCCGTTATATTACCCCCCTCTTTGAAAGAAAGCCTGCCCTTAGGCTTAGTTAGAAAAATAGGGTAGTACTAGGCTTATAAATGTAGGATTATAAAAATATAAGATAAGGAGATAAAGGGGATATGAGTCCGTCCTAACTAAGTATAAAGGGCGATTGTGGGCTAAGTGGAAGCACTAGGCTAGAAAGAGTAGCTGCTAAAAGTCTTAGTACGGATCTGACTAATTAGATAACTTTAACCGGCGGTTAAAGTTCCTAGACATTTGAAATTTTATAGTACTGGCAGAAAACGGTAGAATATGGCAGAATTTGGCAGATAGCTGTATTAGGGCTTTGGGGCGTTTTTGTCCCTATATTCTTCCGGTAACTTATCGTCTTTATTATACTAGTATTTTATCTATTTGTCTAGGTACTTTGGGGGTCTAGGCGTATTAGGGTATTAGTTATGGAATTCTTTAAGCTTCTGGGGGTAGCCTATAAAGTTCTACGTAGGGTACTAGGTTGGGTTAGGATTGTAGCCCTTTCATTAAATATGGTATTTTAGCGCTCCCTATACTATCTTGTAGGCCAGTATTTTGTTAACCTTCTATTTGTTATTACCGTTTACTTAAACTGGTAGGGGAGGCTTATTCTTTTGTCCGGGTAATAAGTTGTTTATAGCTTTCCGTAACTTATCTGGCGAGAAGATAGGGTGAACCCTAATTAAGTTTGGGAGCTTTATCTTGTATAAGTTGCCTATCTTCTTAAAAACCTTATATGGTCCTACTATCTAGTAGTCTAGCTTATAGCTGGGTCGTTTGGTCCTCTAATTCCTTGTTATAACCCAGACTATATCGCTAGGGGCAAAATTAGGCTCTTAACGGTGTTTGTTCGCCTGCTGTTTTATTGACCTCTAAGCTTTTCCTAGGTTCTTGTGGGCTACCGTCTAGGCCTCCTCTAATTGTTTAGCGTACTGTTGGGCCTTAGTATAGGATAGCTTCTCTTGTATAGTCTAGGGTTCTTCTAGCCTTTTTTAGTTAAAGCTTATGCGGGGTAAGTATCCTATTTTTAGCTAAATTGGGGCAAACCCTGTGGAGTTATAGGGTAGGG
Organism: Cenococcum geophilum 1.58; assembly: GCF_001692895.1. Lineage (NCBI taxonomy): Eukaryota > Fungi > Ascomycota > Dothideomycetes > Gloniales > Gloniaceae > Cenococcum > Cenococcum geophilum. The sequence continues at coordinate 2,534,183 of NW_027137564.1, read as the reverse complement.
TTACTTGCGCGTAGTTTATTAAGGGTAGTAGTTTAGACTAGTTGTTCTAGAAATAGTTAATGAAGGGCCTAAGCCTCTGGTCTAGGTACTGATTTATAATCTCTGTCTAACCGTCTGTCTGGGGGTAATAAGCCGTAGAAAGCTTTAGCTTAATGCCTAGGATCCGGGTAAACTTATTCTAGAAGGCCGATATAAACTATAGCCTATAATTGGATATAATAGTATCTGGTGGTCCGTAGATTTGGTAGACGTAATGGATATATAGCTGGGCTGCCTCTTTAGTATTAATATTTTTGTGATATAGAATTAAAAACAGGCGTTTACTAAAGCGGTTAACTATAACTATAACCATATTGTATCTGTTACGGTCCCTAGGTAGTTTATAGAAGTCTATAAAGATATACTACTAAGGGCGCTCTAGTATTGGGAGTGGCTTAAGTAGTCCTGGGGTCTTATCCTATGGGATTGTAGCTCTTTGGCAGTCTTCGCAGTTCCGTATATATTAATTGATATCCATAACTATTCTTGGCTAGTAGTAGTGGTAGTTAATAATTTTACGGGTCTTGTTCTTGCTAAGGTGTGCTGTAGAGACTTAGCAATGAGCTTTATGGATTAGTTTAGTCTGTAGATTGTTAATGTTAGGGATTATAAACCGCTCCTGGTATAGAAGTAATCCTTCCTTTATCTTAAAATTGGGGTCTCCTTTTACGGCTTATTCGTAGAGGGCCCTTAGGGCGTTAGCCGTGCGGTTTATAGTTAGGAGGTGGTTGATTAGCCCTATTAGCTTATTTAAGGACTCCTTTATTAGTGCTAGCTCGTTTTACTAGGAGTCTAGCTCCTTAAGGATCTGTGGGTTAAGCTGTTCTAGATGGAGGAGGGCGCGCGTCTGATATTAGGTCTTTAGCTTATCCTAGGGTCCTACGTCTTGTTCTCTTCGGGTTAGGGTATTAGCCTTAGAGTTTTGCTTGCTAGAATAATATATAATTGTAAAGAAGAATTAGGAGAGTATTTTAGCCTACCGGGCTTATCGCCCTATAAGCTACTTTATAGTTATAAAGTACTCTAGGGCTTTATAATCTGTATATATCTTAATCCGGGAGTTTATACTTTTAAGCTCTGCGTGCTATTAGGAGAGTAATTAAATAATAGCTAGCATTTCTTTGTTATATACTTTATAGTTACACTTAGCTAAGTCTATTATCTTTAAAAAGAAAGCTATAGGGTACCATTTACTGTCTAGATATAACTGTAATAGGATTCCCGCTACGACCCTATTAGAGGCGTCTATTTCTAGTATTGATTTAAGGTCTAGGTTATAGTGACGAAGGATTAGGGAAGAGATGAGCCAATCCTTTACCTCTTTGAAGGCCTCTATATAGCTATTATTAAAGATAAAAGGCGTGTCCTTCCTGGTTAGTTGTATAAGAGGTTTTACTATAATTCTGTAGTTACGGATAAACCGGCGGTAGAAATTATAAAAACTAAGGAAGGACTGGATTCCTTTTACTATATAAGGGGGCTTCTAGTTACGGATTACCTTTACCTTCTTAGGGTTGACCTTAATTCCTTCCGTAGTTATAATAAACCTGAGGTATTTTATATGTTTTACCCTAAACTTATATTTCTTAATATTGACTTATAAGCCCGCGTTCCGTAGCCTCTCTAGGACCTTCTTAATATAAACTTAATGCTTAAGTTCGTCGTCTAAGTATATAAGAATGTTATTTAGGTATGCCGTGCAGAATTTATTAAGGTAATTAAAAAGAACGTTATTTATATACCTTTAGTACGTAGCTAGTCCGTTTATTAGTTTAAAAGGAAGAACTTTGCATTTATAGGAACTATAGCGGGTATGGAATGTTATTAAATCTTTAAATATAGGGTCTATCCTAATTTGGTGGAAAGCTTAGCGGATATTAAGTTTGGTAAAAATTTTTGCCTGGCTTAGATATATAAGGGTTTTGTTAATTAAAGGAATAGGATACCGGTCCTTTTAAGTAATAATATTTAGCTTCTAATAGTCGATATAAAAATGAAGGCCTTTATTAGGCTTTTTTACGAATAGAATAGGGGAAGTAAAAGGGGCTTGACTTGGCTTGATAAACCCTTTATCTAGGTTGTTAATTAAGTACTGCTTTGTTGCTTTTAGCTTATCCATTAATTAATGGTAGAGGGGGCTATAGCCTAGCGAGTTATTTGCCTTTAATTGAATCTTGTAATTGTACGTCTGGTAGGGGGGTAACTTATTTAAGGCCGCCTTTAAGAATGCATCCTTATAGCCTATATAAATGGTAGGAAGGAGGCGTTTAACTAGTTCCTTGTCGGTTTCCTTATCTGGCCTTTCCTCTCTATTATTAATAATTTGGTTAATCTTATATAGGCTCGTTATAAAGACCTTATTGTCCTTTTGGTATATATTAAAGTGGAACGCTATAGCGCTAATTACGGCGATATCTATGGTAGGGGGGTTGACTGATAATAGGGGCGTATGTAACTTTAGGGACTTCTAGGGTACTGGCGTTATTATTACTCCTTTTAGCTCCTATTGCATCTTTTGGAGGTTATCCCTTATATCCTATTGATACGTTCTTTTCTATAACGGTTGGATCTGTGCGATTTAGACGTTATCTATATTATTATCTGTCCCGCTTTTGTATGTAGAGTCCTCTTTAAACGTAGCGCTTTGGGAGAGTATCTTTGTTAGTATAAAGTTCTTTCCAGCTTTGTAGTGGGTGTCCTTTTAGGCAAAGGCTAGGTTACAGGCCCGGATATCCTGCTAGTAGGTAGGGTTACCCCTTGCGGCTAGTGTCTTGCGGTTGGTTTGGATCTCCCTAATAAAGGAGGGCAACCTTAGTCTATCCTCTGGCTAGACAAACCGTCTTTTTTATACGTTTAACTAAATATTAAAATAGGATATCTATTTTTGTCTAAGGATTATATTGTGGGACCCTAGGTCTAGGATATAAAAGGGGATACTGTATTAGCGTCGTCCGTTAAGAGCAATATATAACTTTAAGATGTAGGTAACGGGCTGACCGGCTTAGCCGTTATAGCCCTTTACCTGGATAGGCTTCTCTAGTTAGATAGCTTCTGTATTTAGAAACTTAGCAACATTATTTATATAGGCAGTATTTATAAAGGCGAAGCTATTTGCTCTAGTGTTAATAAGGGCGGTTATATTAACTCTATATCCATTTTAAGATNCTATATATANAACNGTNAAATACTTTCCACCTATTAACTAACTAAGATTAATCTCTTTAAGATCGATAGGGTACCCTAGGGGGGAGTCTTTCCCTAGAGTTCTTCTTTTTCTGACTTATTGGACGTTTCTCCTTCCTCTATCTCCTTAATATCGCCTATATCCTTTAGCTCCGGGTAGGATGAGGTAAAGTGACCTTGTTTATCGCAGTTAAAGCACGTGGCTGAGGCAGGGTTAATTGGAGTATTACGGCAAATACTAGTTAATGGCGTGGTATGTAGCTAGTTGGGCGAGGCTCGCTAGTGCGTAGTTATAACCGCCTTTAGTATAAGAGTAGTTGTAACTTGTCTTCCTGCTCTAGCTCCTATAGGTGTAGCTGGCGAGTTCTAATTGTTATGGAGTTGCTTCTGCTAATTAGGGCGGGTGTTGATCCGCTTTAGTTCCGAGTCTAATAATAGGTAATAAGCTGCGAGTCTTTTGTGGGTTGGTAGGTTATCTAAGGTTATAGCGATCTTTTTTTATAGCTGGATTGTTAGCTTATTATATAGGTCTAATTAGTAGTTCTTAAGGGGAACCTAGCCTTCTCCTGCAAGGTATAGGAATTAAGTCTGGAATTTGGCAAAGGGTTAATTTAGTTTTATTATTAGGTGATTATAGTTATAATAGGCATCCCGTACTTTGTTTGGGTTAACGTAGATAGCCGCTAGGTGCTGTATTATCTTATTAATAGATGTAAATTGGATAGGGGAGTCGTCCTTAAACTTGGCTTGAAGGTGCCGTTAGGCGTCCCTAGTGGTTTAACTAAAGAGGTAGAGTATTTTGGCTTCTTTAGAAAGGAAATGGTTGTGGTTAATACGGAGCTTTCCTTATACTTAAATCCTCTAATTCTTAAAGGTAGGGTCTATCCTGTCGGATAGTGGTAGGGGGTTAGGGAGCTTGATGGACTTTAATTGCTTTGTTATTATATCCGTACTCCCTGGTATATTATATTTAGTAGAGTGAATAGGTCGGCTAGGGCTTTAAGAAGGGGAAGCTGGGCTATTTTGTAGGGCCGTAAGGCTTTCTAGGATCTCTTATAGGGTCTCTTGTATATTTCTCGCTTTAAGATAATTGGCTTCCTGGCTGGCTACGAGGGCGCGAATCTGCTTGTGTATGTCTATAATATTATTATTATCTTTGATTTCTGATCCTAATTAGATCTTAGGTTCCTCTTGGGTAGAGGCAGCTCTCTTAGATAAGCTTGCTTTAGGTGCCATTGTTGGCTTCCTAAGGTTTGTTAGTATTATACGCTTTAGTTTTGATTCCGGGGGTATAGGTCCAGTCCTGTCTGGCTTATAAGGTGGGATATTATCTAGGCCTTCCCAGGTAATATAGAGTTGTTTTAGTGTCTGAGTATAGCGCGTTAATACGTCGTTGCAGACGAAGTTTCTTTGGGGTAGGATATTATTAAGGCCTTCCTAGGTAAGGTAGGGAGAGCTTAGTATAATGTCACGGCTTAAATAAATGCCTCTAAACCAAAGCTTGAACGAATGCTATATTACGAAGATACTAAGCTAAAGAGAAGGAAAAGGGGTCGCTAGGACCGATGTAAACAAATATGTAGGGTGAGCCGCTAAGGCGCTAGCTTTAGGCGGGCCAATTACAGGTCGGCAGAATATGGCAGAATTTGGCAGGTAATGTGCGATAGCGCCGTTATAGAGACATACCTAATCTACATGCGTAGTATAGGTGTGCTGCGGCCACTATATAGGCCCCTATAATATAAGATACTGCTTAAATTAAGACTAAATAAAATGCGTAAACTGCCACTAAAGTACATATAAGGCGTAAGAGAGAGAAGGCTGTATTAAATATAGGAGACGGAAGGTAAGGGCTTAATAGCTACGGGAATAACTATACACTAGATTATATAAATAGAAATAATAGGCAATAAGCTAGGGGGACGTAGGTACCTTTCTAGCGTTTCCTACCTTTAATACTAGGGGGCTAGGCTAGCTATCCTAAGCCTTAATAGGCTAGAAGCAACGCTAGGCGATATTACTAGACCGAATAGGGATATAAGGGAGAGAACGCCCTATAGGAAGACCCCTATAGACAGTAATAGTAAGCTTAAAACTAGGATAATTAAGAATTAGACTTAACGTAGTAAATATAATATTTGTAGCTAATCTATAAAGGGTATATAGCCGACTAGTAAAAATAGGTAAAGAACTGGAGATAATAATAGATTTAGATATAGAAGCGTTAGTAAAAACATAAGATATAAAAATAGAAAGCTTTATATAAAATAAGTAGCGGCTAGGGTATAGATATAAGAGATAGAAGTTCTAAATATTCTAGAGAAAGTAGAAATAAAAGAAGTAAGGAATAAAGGAGAGACAAAGGACCCTTATTGGGGGTCCGTTACCTATCTATTATATAGTATAACTGCGGTAATATAAACTACTATCTCGTAAGGCCCCTACTAGATAGTCTAGACCTAGAGAAATATTACATCCTTACTATATAAGAGCTGTATTATATTACCTATATATAATTAATATACTACCCCTAAGGATTCTAACTCCTATATAAACCAAAAGCAGCTATATACGTGTGCTTTATAATTAGTAAGGCTATTAGCCTATCCTTATAGTTATAGTAGGCAGTTAACCTAGATATTATAGTAATAACAATCCAAATATATAGGGGACCGGTATAAATTATTAATATATATAACCCTAGAGTTAAAGGGGTCCTATAAATAGTAAACATTATATTAGTAATAAGCTTACTAGAAACTAAAGGTATAAAGTTTATCCTATTAGAAGATATAAACCTCTACTACCCATAGTAGGGGGGTATCTATATTGCTGCTAAATAATAGGTAGAGTGCCTACTAAGAGCTATAGATATCTGGGGCCTTAAGCTAGCCACCCCTCTAGGAGTAATTATATGGCAATAAGGCGCCACTAGTAGTATAATTGACCTTACACTTATAGACAAAGGCCTATACTAGAGACTTAAAAAATATAACCCTAAAGAAGAATAGGCACTCGCCTTAAATATATCCCTATTTAGATATAGCTAGATCTAAATATTAAGGCATAACTAGGTAATAAAAAATATATAATAAGAAAGCTTAAAATAGATAATTTCCTTAATATAGTTAAATAATAACTATAGGACCTAGAGAAAATCCATCTAATACTAAACGAGCGAGGCTTATTAGCTACCCCTAAGGAAATTAACCGTAGACTAGAAAGGATTTAGGCAGTAACTAAAAATAAGCTAGCAGAGTACTGCCTAGTCTTATAACTAGGCCCCTATACGTAATATATATAGTCCATATAATACGCGGTTTTTATTACCAGCTAATAATAAGTTAAAAGGAAATATATAAGTAGCTATAACCCTAAAGATAAGAGATAATATAAAGACATAAGAAACTAGTTAAAGAATACCCTAAAAAAAGAAGTAAGGAATAACTGGAGATGGTTTATATATAAGTATACTTTTAACCTAAGCCTCCCCTATAATAAGGGCCTTTAGGCTATAGTAAAATAGGTATAAAAAAAGGTAGGGCGCCTAGTAGAAGACTTATACCTACCGCTCCTATAAAGAGCGGGGGAATTATAGGCCACTAATAACGATAATAAGAAGGCAGGAATCCTTATAAAAAGGTTCTTCCCTTAACTAGCTTTAGCAGGCCTTAGTAATATAATAGGTAAAACACTAGTAACCCGCCTATAGGTTAATAGCAATATAATAATAGAGGAAATGGCCAGAACTATTAGCCGCCTTTTAAATAATATAGTATTAGGACTAGATAGGATTTTAAATAAGGCCTTAAAGACCTATTAACCACTTATAGCACTTTAGCTTGTAGATATAGCTGGAGCATGCTTTACTATAAGCTATTACCTATAACTTAGAAGATCTATAATAACGGTTATTTTATAAAAAGAAGGCAAAGTAGATTACTTAACCCTAGGAATCTACCGCCCTATTGCCTTAGAAAATACCCTTAATAAGATCTTAGAAAGGGTGGTAGTAGGCTATATAGTAGATACGGCTAAAAAACACGCCCTATTACCATAAAGCCAAATAAGGGTAAGAAAAAACCGCTTAACATTATTAGTACTTACGCTACCTACTACTACTATTAAATCTATATAGGTAATGTGAAGGGACTTTATAGTATTAATGCTTAGCCTAAATATTAATAGTACCTATAATAATATACCCCACAAGCGCCTCTTATATATCCTTAGGGCAAAGGGCTTCTTAGAATAGATTATATAATTTATTTAAGGGTTTATAGGCTAGAAAGAAATATAACTAGTTTTTAGCGGGTACTAGAGCTTCCCTATTATAGTTATAACAGAAATACTATAAGAATTACCCCTCTTACCTATACTCTTTCTTTTCTTTATAAGTAACCTACTTAACTCCTTTAAGGAAGGGGCGACCTAGGGAATAGGCTTTATTAATAATATAAAACCTAATTATATATAGGCTAATAGCCGTAGAGAATTATAGAACACTAGAGAAAGCCTATAATACCTATATAAAATAAGTAAGACGATATAGAGTCTAATTCCCCCTAGAGAAATACCAGCTAATCTATTTTATAAGAAAGCGCAACTAATCTATAGATCTTTAGCATATAATTTATATCTAAGGCTTTAGGGGTTAACTAGTTTAAGGCTTAAGGGTATTAAGAGTATAGGTAGATAGTAAGCTCTAATAGAGCGTATATATATTATAAGCGGCCCATAAGGGCCAAGCTTAGTATATTATAATATCTAGGATTGTTAATTCTATATAGGGTCTATGCTTTTAGAGGTTACGCCTACTATATATAGCAGTTATCTAGCTAACTATAACGTACAGATCTAGTATTTAGGCAATAAGAGAATCTAAAAAAGGCCCCCCTAAATTACTTCTTAAATTACTCCAAAAAGTCTAAATAGCCTACCTTTAGAGTATAACGGACGGGTATAAGCAAACGGCTACAGTACTGCTTAAGAAGGAAGTTAATATTTCCCCCTATAATTATATATTAAAGCTGCTATAATATAAAGGGTATAAAAGGAGCGTAACTCTAATATTATAAAGTATATTAAGACACGCCTAAATAAACTATAGAGGGACCTTAGGGTGCCCTATAGGAGAGGAAACCAAACACCCTAAAGTAGGGAAGATATATTAGAGAAATAGGTATAAAAAAAAAGTAAAAGAAGAATAGTACCGCGTTAGGGCCTAGGCCTATATAGAGGAGAAAGGAAGACATATAAGAGGCCAGTAAAGATAATAATAAAAGAGAGAAAGGAGCTAAAGTAGAGCGTAAAAGAGTATTAGGAAACCATTTACCAAAATATAATACTAGTTAGACTAATACTAGAGAGGTGTATAGGAGTTAAAGGTATAAAGGCTAACCTAGGTAAGACCAACCTAAGCTATAGCATAGTTAACGCTATAGGGGGTAAACACCTAGGGGCTCCGAAAAGGCCTAATAAAGGTAGAAAATATAATAGCAACACTCTTAAAAACAGGAATAATAGGACTAAAAGATTGGCTCTATTAGGTAAGTATTTTAATAGGTAGCCTAAAATATAAATATAGCTAGCTAAGACAGACACCAAAACATATAATACTGCTATGCCCCTTACGCACTAACTAAGAAGTAATACTCTTAGTAGCTAGTACAGAAAACTATAATACACTACTCTTAATATAAAAAGGTCTTAAGGCGGTTACCTAGTAGCTTATTAGCTAAAATATACTAAACTAGTTCTAGGTTATAAAGGAAATAGTAATAGAAGGTAAAGGGGTAAGTAATAGGCGTCCCCTAATAACTCTATAGTAGTAGAGTAAAGATTATAATACTAGCGCGTCCGTAGGCTTATTACGGCAGTAGTAGTTCCTAAAAAGGTTAAAAAGTAAGGTAGTAGAGTACTACTAGTAACTTATAGGCGTTAAGTAAGCAAGTCCTAAAAGGCGGGGAGATGGATTATAGGGTTTTCTTAAGTTAAGTTTTTCTTAAGTTGAGTTTTCTCCCTATATGTAAATAAGGAGTAGTCCGCGTAAGCCTAATAGGGATTTAAATCAGATGTTGTAACGGGACTGTCCCGTTACAGTAAGGACGTCTTGGTGAAACACTTAACGATAGTGGAATTCTGTCAAAGCCTCTTGAAGCACGTGCACGTACCACGGCTACCCCTATATCTTAACTACGTCGACCTAAATCTGTTCTGTTCCTTATCTAAACGTCTTATTACTTATAAGGTCTATATAACTTAGCTCTTAATAGAATCTTATTTCCTTTAAAGCTGCTATAAAGTACCTTACCCCCTTACATTACGTTCGGACCGTATTACTATTAAAATAACACGAACTCAAACTTAAACTCAAACAACGGTAAACTTAAACTTAAACTTAAATTCGAATTCAATTTAATATAACGGCTATAAGCTAAACTTAATAATAAGATTTCGTACTAATTTATATACGGACCTAATAATAAGACCTTACGTTAATACGCCTATAAAACGACCCCAATAACCCGTTATACCAATACGCCTATAACCCTGTTGCTTATATTATACTACTACCTAAACTAATAAGCCTTATGCCAATACGCCTACGAGCCGCACACGACTAGGTAGAGCCTCGCTCCCTAAACCCCTAAACCCGTCGCTTATATTATACTGCTGCCCGAACTAATAAGCCTCGTGCCGATATACCTACAAGACGACCCGTTACTAGCATCGTACTACTACCCGAATAATGGCTAGCACCCTACTGCTATATAAATTAATAAGAACTCGTGCTAATACGTTTATAAGACGAACTAGATAACAACTATGCCGTTACGCCTATAGAAGGACAATCCTTTTTGACCGAAACTAAGCTATATATGCTCCAAAGAACGACCTTAGTTAATACTAAGACTAGTACTGCAATAAATGACGTTAATTAAGACTTAGCTATGGAAGCTGCGATAAACAAAGTCAATTAATACTTAGATATTGGCTATAATAAACAACCCAAATTAATACTAAGCTGTATAAGCTTTAATAAACGAAATTAATTAGGAACGACCCTGTCGCTTATATCGTACTACTACCCCAACCTATTAATAAGCTCCGTGCCGATTTGCCTACGGACCTTAAATACAACGGCTAGCATCCTACTGCTATATAAACTCGACACAACGACTTAAATTTAAACTTAAATTTAAACTCGAATATAACGACAAATATTGCGCCGATATACCTGCGATACTTAAACACAAATTTAACCCTTACTCCGTACTACTACGAACTAATACTATATACAAACTAATTCTATATATAAACCGACCCTACTATACGACTACGAATACTGTACCCTACTAAAGCCGAAATTTTTTCCTACCTACCTCCCCTATATATAATACGATATAATATAATATACAATATAAAAGGGAGCCCCTAGGGGGAGCCCCTAGGGGGGAGCCCTAGGGAAGGGTAAGGGGGTTAGCCTTAGGGGCTCGGCCTAGTAGAGGGGAACCTAGTATAGATATAAGGAAGCCGTAGAGCTACTAGAAGTAAGGGAAGGTCTTAGATAAGCTTCGGCATAAGCGTCTCCTATATAGTAAGGACGTAGCGGAACGCGGCAATAGAGGCTTAGTCTGCTTTAGTTCTATTAAGTAGAAAGACTAAACTAGCGGAGCCTATATAGTAGAGGACGTAGGACATATAGGAATAAGGCTAATATTTATAAGATTTTTTTTTCTCTTTTATATGCCTTAAAGGAGCTCGAGTTTAGGAGGGGGGTACTATAACGGGACTGTCCCGTTATAGTAAGGACGTCTTAGTAAAACACTTAACAATAGTAGAATTCTATTAAAGCCTCTTAAAGCACGTGCACGTACTATAGCTACCCCTATATCTTAACTACGTCAACCTAAATCTGTTCTATTCCTTATTTAAACGTCTCGTTACTTATAAGGTCTATATAACTTAGCTTTTAATAAAATCTTATTTCCTTTAAAGCTGCCATAAAATACCTTACCCCCTTACATTACGTTCGGACCGCATTACTACTAAAATAATACAAACTTAAACTTAAACTTAAATAACGGTAAACTTAAACTTAAACTTAAATTCGAATTTAATTTAATATAACAGCTATAAGCCAAACTTAATAATAAGATTCTGTGCTAATTTGTATACGGACCTAATAATAAAACCTTACACTAATACGCCTATAAAATGACCCCAATAACCCATTATACCAATACGCCTATAACCCTGTTGCTTATATTATACTACTACCTAAACTAATAAGCCTTATACCAATACGCCTACGAGCCGCATACAACTAGGTAGAGCCTCGCTCCCTAGACCCCTAAACCCGTCGCTTATATTATACTACTGCCTAAACTAATAAGCCTCGTGCTAATATACCTACAAGACGACCCATTACTGGCATCGTACTGCTACCCAAATAATGGCTAGCACCCTACTGCTATACAAATTAATAAGAACTCGTGCTAATATGTCTATAAAACAAACTAGATAATAACCATGCCGTTACGCCTATAGAAGGACAATCCTTTTTAACCAAAACTAAGCTATATATGCTCTAAAGAACGACCTTAGTTAATACTAAGACTAGTACTGCAATAAATAACGTTAATTAAGACTTAGCTATAGAAGCTATAATAAACAAAGTTAATTAATACTTAGATATTAGCTATAATAAACAACCCTAATTAATACTGAGCTATATAAGCTTTAATGAACGAAATTAATTAGAAACGACCCTGTCGCTTATATTGTACTACTACCCTAACCTATTAATAAGCTCTATACCGATTTGCCTACGGACCTTAAATATAACGGCTAGCATCCTACTGCTATACAAACTCGACATAACAATTCGAATTTAAACTTAAATTTAAACTTAAATATAATGATAAATATTGCGCCGATATGCCTGCGATACTTAAACACGAATTTAACCCTTACTCCGTACTGCTATAAACCAGTACTACGTATAAACTAATCCTATACACAAACCGACCCTACTATATAACTACGAATACTATATCCTACTAGAGCCGAAATTTTTTCTTACCTACCTCCCCTATATACGATACGATATAATATAATATACGATATAAAGGGGAGCCCCTGGGGGGAGCCCCTAGGGGGGAGCCTTAGGGGGAGGTAGGGGGGTCGGCCTTAGGGGCTCGGCCTAGTAGAGGGGAACCTAGTATAGATATAAGGAAGCCGTAGAGCTGCTAAAAGTAAGGGAAGGTCTTAGACGAGCTTTGGCATAAGCGTCTCCTATATAGTAAGGACGTAGCGGAACGCGGCGATAGAGGCTTGGTCTGCTTTAATTCTGCTAAGTAGAAGGACTAAACTAGCGGAGCCCATGTAGTAGAGGACGCAGGACGCATAGGAATAAGGCTAACATTTATAAGATTTTTTTTTCTCTTTTATATGCCTTGAAGGAGCTCAAGTTTAGGAGGGGGGTACTATAATGGGACTGTCCCGTTATAGTAAGGACGTCTCGGTGAAATACTTAACGATAGTGGAATTTTGTCAAAGCCTCTTAAAGCACGTGCACGTACCATAGCTACCCCTATATCTTGACCGCGTCGACCTAAACCTGTTCTGTTCCTTGTCCGAACGTCTTATTACTTATAAGGTCTATATAACTTAGCTCTTAATAGAATCTTATTTCTTTTAAAGCTGCCATAAAGTGCCTTGCCCCCTTATAGATGTTAAGCAATAAATTATTATATATTATTATTATTAAACCTCTTTAGGTAGGCTAAATTTGTATAAAAAGCTAATATATATACTATATTAGCTAAGAAGATTTTTCTAAAACCTAATAGCGTCTAGATAGTAATTACCTCTATCCCTACGCCCTTAATTGGATTTATGCCCGCTCCGGTATATATAAAGTTATTACTTAGTTAAAGCTCGTTAATAAATCTTAATTAATTGTTAATAATGTATATAGTGGTTCCGCTATTAAGAACTACGCTATTATATAGCTTATAATTAGTGCCTACCTTATAGGCGCTTATTTAATATATAGTAAAGATATTATTTTCTTCCTTTTAATTTCCATCTAGGCTCTATATAGCTTCCTTTTTTAAAGCTTCCTTACTTAAAACCTAAAATCTTATCTTTTTAATTTTTAGCTTAGTCTAATCTAATACGGTTATAATCCTTTCCTTAACTTTTATAGCTGTAGCTTTATATAATTTTTAGTCCTTTAATTAAACCGATTAATTAATATAAGGATAATCTTAAAACTAGTAAACAGCTCCATAGTGGCATAATAGGGTGCTTTTCTTTTATAATATCCTAGATAGTATAGTTCTAGGAGCCCTATCCTTAGGAGTTTTGTTAATTAACTTGACCTAAAAGCCTACTGTATTAGTTCTAAGCTAATCTTTTTTCTTTTAGGTAGTCTTTAGTTATTAATAGATCTAATATATAGATATTACGTAGTTATTAGCCTAGTTATATTTATTAAATTTAACCCTCTATCTTAAGGTCTAATTTAGTAATACTAGCTCTACCGCTATTAGAAAGTCTCTAATTACTTAGTCGCCTTATACGTCTAGCAGTTTAATCTTTTAATAGTCGTTATATATCTTCTCCTATTGCTATAGCTAAGCCTTAAAGTTCTAGTTCTTTAGGCCCATTTTAACCTTAGTATATTAAGTAGATAGGTAGAGCTAACGTATTATATTAGTAGAGGCAACCCTCTCCTTAAGAGCCACTAGGGTATTATATACTAAGTTAATACCTAGTATATAGATATTAAGGTTCTTAGCTACTATACTAATAATATAGCTTTGTAGAGAGGTTAAAGCTATTTTCTACTTTTTATATTTCTTCTTTACTATCTTATATCTCTTATAGAGAATTTAAAGCTTGTCCTTCTTATCCTTAGAGAGAGCTGTATAAGAGGTTATTCCTAGCTTTATATCTTAAGGTCTAGGAGAGACTAGTTTAATTAGTTAAGGTAACTTATCCCATTTAGTTAAGGGGTTAACGTATTTCTATACGTCTTCTATTTAAGCCTAAAGCCTAATAAGGTTAATCTATTTGTCTTAATTAGCTTAGTTCAATAATATTACCTTTATAGTAACAACTTAGGTAGGTTAAAAAGTTATATTAAAAAGTGCTTATAAAGATGAACGAAGGATTTAATAAGGGGTATAATTAATTATATTAATTATATTAATTAGTTAAACAGGTATAATACAGCGAGTCACCTAGGCTTATAACTGCTAATTAGTAGTCTATGTACCGATTATAAGAAAAGAATAAGGACTCTATCTATTTAGACTATAAAGAAAAGAAACTATTTATATATAGGGTAGGTGCAGGTAATAAGGGGAAATTAGGGGGGGGGGGGGGGGGGGTTCGTAACAGGAACAGGGGGTAGTAGTACAACGGGAATAGGAACAAGGATAGGGTAATAGGTAATAGGCTAAATCTAACCTGAATCGACAACACTAATTACAGCTAAAATCTCCCATCGAGGTATACGTGCGATGAATAACGCGTGACTCGATCGTGATGAGTTTCATGAAAATAACTACGAAAATCCCAGTCGCTGATTGGATGTTAAGAGTGCTAAAGTCATCGCAATTACTGTGTTCTCAGCCAGGTCTATATTAGACTCGGCCCGTGAAAAGCTGCTATCGTTTCCCGAAGCTTGTAGTTTTTGAGCTTGAGGCTTCCGTTCCAATGTTGGTCCCGACAAGCGGTCCTCAACTTTGGACGGATGCTGCGATGTCTCCTCGCGTGCATCATGTTCAGTGGAAGGGTCACAGTAATCCCCCTGTCTTCAAGCCTTTTCAGGCTTTTTGGTGTTCCTCAACTTCGTCGATCTCTTTGAGAATAAAAGCAATGGTAGCATCTCGGGCTTTGTCTAGTCTTCTCAGAGCCTCGATGGGCATGCTACTGTAGTCCACTGGCTTCTTCGGAGTAGGTGGTGCCGTTTCAACAACCGTTCCGGAGTTCCCTAATCCCCTACTCTTCTCAGCAAGTAGGCCTCTTAGAACGAATATACTTTGATCTCTCTCCCTCAATGATTCTTCAAAATGGCCTCGTTTCACATCATCCTGAATCTTCTGCCGTTTCTGCACTTCCTCCCTGCCGGCTTCCGTCGCTGCAGCTTTCCATTTTCGGATCGCCTCCTTTGCACAAGTTTCAATATGCGTGAATCTGACAGGCCCCAGCAAAGTCCCACCATACCATCTAGCAACAACCACAGATCCCTCTACATTCATCTCCTCAAGCACCTTCTCAAGCCTTTTTCCAGCGTACCGCTCTCCATCATCATCGCGTCCTGTGTCATATAAGGTTTCGGCACCTGGAAGAAGGGATCGTTGGCGTGATGGTCTACGCCATGCTGCTGTACGGTGCGACGCGCTTTTAAAGTCAGGTAATCCCTGGAGGGCCTTAGCAGACAGAGAAAGAGAATACGCCCCCACAAAAATAGATGAGCGGTCTTTAATCGGTGCCGAGCGGAAGATCTCTAGCGGAAGAGACGCTGAAGGTGGTGGCGAAGGTGAAAGTGTACGCTTCCGCGACATCCTCAGTGGTTCATGGGCAGAGTACAGGCTTATCTCAGGTGCCTCAGCCGCTTCGTAGATGATTGGTAGGCCCGCCCCTTTGCATAACTTCTTACTAATCCTTAGCTCCACGTGGCCCAAAAATTCCTCTACAAAGCGTCTGGGAGATTATAGGCGCACGTTTACTGTGAACTGGGCGGTTTTTTTTAAAATTAGCTATAACGGGACTAACCTAGTAGCTATAATTATAGCTATTAGTATATATAAATATTAATCTCTTTTACTTATATATTCTACTTTATTTAGCTAGCTAGCCTATATATTAAGGGACGATATTATTAGGTAAAACCTAAGTAGATAGTTATATAGCCGCAAGGTATAGGCGACCTAGGGGCGACCTAAGGGTGACTTGCCTATAAGGTACGTACTCTATACATGCCTAAGGAAAACCTTTCCTCACCTTGTATATAGACTTCTCCTTTTTTCTTAAGGATTTGTCTATCTATATAATATACCTTATTATTTTATTAATTGGACTCCTTATATATATATCCTTACTTTATATTTAAATCCCTACTAATCCCCTTAGGAGGATAGCTAGTTTAATTTTCCTATAATATATTTAATAAAAAAAAGACTAATACCTATAACGTGTTTCACTACCGAGCGCAATTCCCTACTAAGCGAAATCGGAACGCTGGCGATATAACACCTTAACAATAATATATAATGCCTCTATAACGTAACACCTAATTTATATATACTAAAGGCTTATTACAGCTTGCTATTACTACTTTAAGCTTATCTAAAATTAGTACCTAAAAATACGCTATCCTACTAACGTAATAGACGACGCTCTTAACGTAACTATAACCTAAACTTAAAATAACTAACTCCCTTAAAAGAGCAGATGGTTATATAGCGTATACTTAACAATAGTTTATACAGCGTACCGCCCTTAAAGGATAATATATAAGATATAGCTAATAAACTACTAGAGGAGCGGGGCTATTAGTTGGTTAATAAGAATTAGGTTAACTACTTTATTAAGCGTATACCTAAGCTTAAAACTAAATAAACCCGCCTATATAATTATTAGTGGGCCGCCTATAAGGACCTAGTGGTTATTAGCCCCTAGTTTATACTTATTTAATTAATTAAAGATAAGTATAGTATCCTAAGATAAAGATACCTATAATTTTAATAAGTCTAGGTTTATAATGGGTAAAATTACGCCTTAGCTTATTATTATAGGCTTAAAGAAACCTAGTAGATAGAAGAAAATATAGCCTAGTAATTAGGAGTAGGTTACCTTAATATAAGGCGTTAGGTTAATAGGGAGGCGTATTTTACCCTTTCTTATTTTTATAGGTAAGGTCCTTATTTTAACCTAGTATAATAATCTACCTCGCAAATAGGTTATTATAGTTAGCCCTATTAGCTAAACTAATAACGAGCTTATAGTTAACTAGCTATACTACTTTAATATATATTTAAGTCGCTATTAAGTTAGAGCCTATAGGCTCTTTATTATTAATAGGTATAAAAGCTATTACTTAATCTAATTCTAGAATCTTTATAAGAAGAAGAATATTATTACTCTTTATATGCCCCTATATTTATTACACCTACTATAACTACTTAATATTATCTACTTCTTGCTATTAGAACATGTATATAGTAATAGGATTTTAGCCTTAGTACGTAATCGCATTATATATATTACTAAAAAAGACTTTTTATTAGCTTTTAAAGCGGCTTATAATAAAGCCTTTATAGAGAATAATATCTATATAGGCTTTAGAGGTGCTAAACTAGTTCTACTTAATTTAAATATTATAATATTAAAGCTTAATATACGGCTGTGTACGCTAATATTACCTATATAATAGCGTACCGCCTAAAAACTAAAGATATTATATAACACTTATAAAATAAAGGTGTAATTAACGCTAGTTTATAATAAAATTAAAAATTACTATAGGTTACTAGCAAGCTCTATTAATAAAAAGGTTATATAGCTTATTAAAGGTGCTTAACAGATAGCGTATAAAATGGTATTAATATATAAAGAAATTACTTGCCTTTGTTATAGGACACCCCTATAACACCTTATACACGTCCACCTATTTCCACCGACTTAACAACTAGAGACTGACTATAACATAGCAATCTAATGGCAATCTGACGGCAATTTGCCGTATTCTGCTATATTCTACTAAGTTTTACTAATTTTTACTAAATCCTGCTAAGTTCTGCTAGGACTACTACCTAAATCCTATTCTACTCCGTATATATATTAACTAAGCAACTAAGTCTATAATATATACCCTTTTTTTCTATTTTCTTACCTTCTTTCCTTATATAACGTTTTAACGTTTTATATAGTTTATATATATAGCTTAATAATATCTACCTTGCTATATATTATCGCCGCTTATACTTACTCTGTAATACTATATTTGTCGGTATCACCTAAGTGCACTTGTATGGCCTATTAACTGATGAATTGATTCTTGTCTAATAGGTATCGAAAGCAGAGGATCATAAGGATCGCGGTGCCTAAGTAGGGGGCTGATGAGTCACCATAAGGATGACTAATCAGATACACGACCACGTAACGTCTGCCCATATACTCCTGTCCATATATTCCAACACTGGCAGTTCTTTCTTTATGCTTGTGGTGCTATAGGAAGGCAGCAAGGCAGCACGGCAGCAAGGTATCGGTTTAGCTAGAGGTGGAAGGCAGCAGGGGTTAATAGTGGTACTGCAGGCGGAGCAGCAGTTGTCAATTGTATTACTGCAGGTAGAGCAGTAGAAGTCAATTGTGTTACTGCAGGCAGGAGCAGTAGAGGGTCTGTTCGTTTGGGTAGTAGTACGGTACTAGCGGCGGTAGTAATAGTGGTTAAGCATAGAGCTTGTCTATCAGTCGGTTGGTAGATCACAGGCATATTGGCACGATCGTTTAGTTAGTAGACACGTAACCTCTATCTATATATTCTAATACTAGCAGTTCTTTCTTTGCCGCAGACGCCGGCAGATTTAAGAGGGTAGAGGGTAGGGAGCGCGCTGGCGTTATAGGCGCGCTGTTAGACGTGGTGTTCGACGTGGCAGATCTGCAAGGAAGGTAGCAGATAGTGTCGGGATTGTAGGTAGAGGGGAGCACGTTTCAGACGTTAACTTAGGACCCTAGGTTCAGTGACACTTCTGACCTAAAGTACTCGACTAAATCTTCGTAAACGTGGTTGTTCTGCGTAATAGACGTAACTTAGTATCTCCCAGTACTCAGTAACACTTCTGTTACTGGTTTTCCGCAAGTCTAAGGTAGCTGGGTATTTTAGTGCTGCTGATGCCGCTAGGTTGTTAGGTGCTGGGTGCTACTAACGCTGCTAGGTTGCTGTGACGCTGGAGTACTGCACAAGGCTATTAGATATTGATTTGTATGCTAAGACGCGTACTAGGGGGTGGTTTGCTGCTGGGTTGCGTAGCTACGCTAGGGTACTGCGTAAAGCAGTTGGGTAGTTGGATATTGGGTACTGTAAAAGCTAGTATACTATGTACGGCTAGAGCGCTGCCGTAGTACTGCTGGGGTAGCTACTAAGGTAGCTGCTGGGGTACTGCCCAAGGGCTATTAGATGTTCGGTGCTGTTATGCTAGGGGTACTGGCACTCAGTAAAGAGGTCGTACTGGGGATTAATTTGCAGATTCGTAACTGCTGGGTTGTAGGATGCTGCCGGAGCTGCTGGTTTAGTTTTACTGCTAGGTACTAGAGTGCTGCTTTCAAACAAAGCTGTTAGGGCGGCAGTGAACCTTATTGCTCTATAGCCAACCGGTGAGGTTAACCATTGATCAATATCGGTATCACCTAAGTGCACTTGTATAGCCTATTAACTAATAAATTAATTCTTGTCTAATAGGTATCGAAAGCAGAGGATCATAAGGATCGCGGTGCCTAAGTAGGGGGCTGATAAGTCACCATAAGGATGACTAATCAGATACACGACCACGTAACGTCTGCCCATATACTCCTGTCCATATATTCCGACAATATTATATTAACTTTATATACTGCCTCTATAATATAAAACAACCCTAAAGCCCCTATAATGGCCGCCGGCATTATATCTATACTTTAAAAATAACTAGCAGAGATATAGAAGCCTTTTATAGACGCTCTTATATAAAACTAAGTCACTTTAAATTAATAATAAGCCGAATAAGAACTATAACACTAGTAACTAATTAAGGACCTCTAAGAAGAAATCTACACTCTTAAAATGCCTATATTAGGGCCCTAAGACTAAACACTATTTCTAGAGATAAATATATAAGACGTAAGCCCTAAACCTATAATAGCTATTTACCTTGAACTAATTACTATATTGTAATAATTTAAACGATTACCTAACCCTTTAGTATTTACTAGTAAACAGGAAGAGCTTTAATTATTTTTAAGCTAGCTAGTAACGCTAACTATTACCTAACTAAAGCTAACCAACTCTATTACGCCCTAAATTAATTAAGAGGAGAGGTAGCTAACCTTATTAAACCCCTCTAAGTAAACTTAGTATAAAGCCTAGTTATACTTCTTAAAGCTATATATAGTAATCCAAACCGCTAAGCTACTGCTTAAAAAAAGATAAACTATATAGCTTAAGGAACGAAGAGTTTCCTAGTATACTTTTCTAAATTTAACCATTATATAAGGGAAACAGGCTAGAACAACTCCGTACTAATTAATAGCCTTATTAAATCCCTAAGCCTTAAACTAAAAACCTCCCTAATAGGCGTAGACCTACTAGGAGCCCTTAATACCTATATAAACGTTATTAATAAACGGTATAATAATATACTACGCCTAATGTAACGGGACTAGCCCAGTTACAGTAGGAATGTCTTGGTGAAACACTTAATAGATAAATTCCGACGCTTTAACCAAATTCTACTAGATTAATTAAATTCTACTAAAGTCTATTAAAGACCGGGTGCGTATATACGCACGCATTGACCATTAAGCCCCTAACTATTTAATTATATAATTCTCTTACTATTCCCTTCTCTTCTTTACGCAACGTCTTGTTCTTAGCGAGAACTATATACCCTTAGATTTAAATAGAATTTATATTATTCCTTTAAATCTTCCCTAAAGTCTCTCCGCGCCCTTATATTACATTATATTAATACTAATACCCTTAAAATAGTAAATGAACTTAAATCCGCTACGTTAACTATTATAGCCCTAGTTAGGGAACAAATAACTATAATATAATAATCCTTTATAGATGCCTTAGCCTAGTAATAAACTATACTAGAAGCTTAGTATTAGTAATTAATTAAAGTAATATATAAAGAACTCTATAACGCTAAAGTACTTACATTAGAGACCCTAATAGTAACACCTATAAACGAAATTAAAATAACTATATATAAACCTAACCTATTAAATACAAAACCTAAACTAATAACGGCAGCTTAACCCGTACTTATAATAAACCTAGTACTTACTATAAAATTTAAAAAGCTCCCTAACCCTCTAATGTTTAATAAAAATTAAAATAACCTACGTCCCTTTATAACTAAGCTCCGTCTTAAACTTTTAATAAACTATAACTAATACCCTACTAAAGCTAGCAAGATTAGCTATAGAATATCTTAGTTAAGTAAAGACGCTATATAAACTATAGACCTATTCTTCTATAATAGCACCTTTATTAATTTTAAAATCTTTATCTCTCTACTAGAATAAACGTATAATAACGCCAGCCGTAAATATACAGCTATTACTAAACTTAAAAACCTATAATAATAGAACCAAGACTTTACTAGCTTCTTTTTGGAATTTTTAGACCTTATTAATAAACTAGATTAGAATGAAGCCGCTAGAGTTTCTATAAAACCGGTATATACCCTAAAGCGCGATCCGTCTTTAAGACCTAAAAGCCCTATATATAACCCTATGGACCTTAATACTACCTAATTCTATATACCCTTAGGAACCAATAAATAAAAAACACAAGCCGTAAATAGAGAATGCTTTAGATATAGTAAAAAGGGACATATTTAAAGAAATTGCTAAACTTACCCTTTTAAAAAGGTCCGCCGTAGCTCCTCTTAGTCCTTAAGTTGCACTTATTCTATAAATTATACTTAGTTGCTATAAAGCGTCTTACCTTTAGTTAATTTAAAAAATAAATCGTCCTAGGGCTAAGTCGCGCCTTAGGATAAGAAGTGGAAGAGTATAAATGTCTAGGCTCTTCTAGCGCTAATATATAACATAACTCCCTTAATATACTCGGCGAAATTTAAATACTTAGAAAATAGAAGAAAGTATAAATTCTTATAGATAGCGGAGCTACTAGTATAGGCTTTATTAATATAAACTACGCGAAAACTTAACGCTTAAATTTAAAGAAATTTAATAAGCCCTAAGGCCTATAAGGCTTTAATGGCAAGCCTTTAATATACGGCGAACTAATATACTACTCTCTTATAAAGATATAAATAGGCAAATACCTTAAATACATTTCCCTATTTATAACACCCTTAAAGTATTATAAGGTAATACTTAGACATAAATAGCTGAAACGACACAACCCTTTAATTAGCTAGGTTAAAGAAATACTAAAATTCCGTACGACTTACTGCTAAAGTTATTACTTAAAATACTACTTACCCTATAAATATATACACGACTATTTAAATTTAATATAATATAAATTGCCCTTATTATAAACCTTAAACCAATATAATAAAGTTATAACTGCTAATTGCGGTAAAGAATGCAAAGATAATATATTAAAACTCTTTAAAATTTATATAGTATAAGCCGCACCCTTTTATTTATTAGTAAGAAAATAAGACTATAAGATTTTTACTATAACACTAGAAGATATTAAGAAGGCGTTAGAACTAAAGTAATATATTAACCCCTAACCTCTTATACCTAAAGAATACTATAATTTAATTAATATATTTAAGAAACAATTCGCAAACTAACTACCCCCATATTAAGATAAGCACGATTTTAAGATAGAACTTAACCCTAGTATAACGCTAAAGTTTAGCCCGTTATATGGTATATCGTGAGAAAAGCTGCTAGTAATATAATAATACCTTAAAGAACACCTAGAGAAAGGATTTATTTACCTTAGTTAATTACTATTTACCTTACTTATACTATTTATTAAAAAACCTAAAGGAGGCTTAAGGTTTTATATTAATTATTAAGCCCTAAATATAATTACGATTTAAAACCAATATCTAATTTCTTTACTTTAAGAAACGCTTAACTACTTAGTAAAAGCATAATACTTTATAAAGCTTAACGTAGTCGCTACCTTTAATTAAATCCGTGTTTGCGAAGGAAATAAAAAGTATTTAGCTTTCTATATATAATAGAGACTTTTTAAATACCTAGTAATGCTATTTAGTATAAAAAACGGTCCCAGTGTATTTTAGTAATACGTTAATAATACACTTCGCGAATTCCTTAATATATTTATTACTGCGTATATTAATAATATCTTAATCTATTAATTTTTACTTTCTAAATATTAGAAACACATCTAAATAGTCCTTAAACGCTTATAAGATGCAGGCTTATAATATAACATTAAGAAATATAAGTTTTATATATCTAAAGTTACGTACTTAGGCCTAATTATATCCTATAACGGAATTAAAATAAACCCTAAGAAAATTGCTGTAATTATAAACTAGAAAAGTTCTAGTAGTATATAAAATATTTAGGAATTTCTAGGATTCGCAAATTTCTACTATTAATTTATTAATTACTTTTTAAAAATTATTTTCCTATTAGTAAACTTAATAAGGAAAAATATAAGATTTAAATAGACTACTAAATATAAATAAGCTTTTAATAACCTAAAATATTATTTTATAACTACTTTAATTCTTACCTACTTTAATCTAAACCTTAAATGTATTATTAAAATAGACTCGTCCAATTATATACTAGGAGGAGTATTATCGCAATATAATAAGAACGGCGAGCTATGCCTAGTAGTCTTTCTCTTCTAAAAACTTACCCCTATTAAATTAAACTATAAGATATATAATAAGGAACTGCTTATAATTATTAGATGCTTTAAATAATGGCGTTTAAAACTTAAAGGATTATTGTTTCTAATACGCGTATTAATAGACTATAAAAACCTATAGTACTTTATAACTATAAAGCAATTAATATAGCGCTAAGTTTATTAGGCCAAATACCTCTTATAATTTAACTTTAAAATTATATACTAACCTAGTAAACTTAATTAAAAGCCTAACTTATTAATATAATAATTATAGGACTTACCTATAAACGCCTCTAATAAACGGATTATAAATTAATTATAAATTCTATTGCCCCCTAAACGACTTAAGAAACTATACCCTATATTTTTAGACGTAAAGCTTAATAGGAATAAATTGGAAATTAATAAGTAGGATGTAGAAATTAATAAATTAATAGAGTACGAATATAAAAATAACCCCTAAATAGTAGATATAATAAAAGCGATTTAAATAGGGAAATGGTAATATAAGGATATTACACTCGCTAAATGCGAAATCCGTAATAATTGGTTATACTATTAATAGAAGATAGTAATCCCAAATTCCAAACTCTTATAATTTAAAATACCCAAATTTATATACAATTCCCCTATAGTAGGATATCTTAGCTATATAAAGACCTATAAGATTATCTAATAAGTATATTACTGGCCTATAATGTATAACTATATATAAAAATACGTTTAAGTATACAAAATATGCGTATATAGGAAGACCTCTTATATAAAGAAGTAAGGAGTACTTTAACTATTACTAATTCCAATATAAAGATAGCGAGATATCTTAATTAACTTTATAGTTAACCTGCCTAATAGTAATAGGTTTATAAATATTATAGTAGTTATTAACTATCTTATAAAAATATAATATATAATTTCTATAGACTTAATTAATGTAATATTAGTAGCCGAATATTTTATTAAGTATATCTTTAAGCTATACGGACTTCCTAATTTAATAATATCTAACTATAGAAGCTAGTTCGTTATAAACTTCTAGTAAGCCCTATATAAATAATTAAGTATATAAATATAACTCTTAACTATATTTTATCTAGAGATAAATAGTTAAACTAAAATTGCGAATATAATTATAGAATAATACTTATAAATATACTACTCCTACCTATAAGACGACTGGGAAAAGTAGCTACCTTTAGCTAAGTTTATTGTAAATAATATAAGAAATAAATTAATAGGCGTAACGCCGTTTTATATAACCTATGGATAAGACCTTTAACTTAAATTTAAACTATAACCCAAAATTAATATAATAGAACCTATAATTAAGAGGATTTAAATAATTAATATATATAACTTTACTAATTAAATAAAGTAGTTAACGGAACTATTATAAAGTAAATTAGCGTATACTTAAACGGTATAGAAATAGTATATAAATAAAGGACGAGCTCTTATATAGGACTTTAAGGAAGGTAATATAGTTTACCTAAATATATAAAACCTAATGTTGGTTTTATAAGGTAATATCACGTATCTATAAGTTGTAGGTAGTATAATAATTGTTATTATTCTGACTCTTTCTTGCTTAAGGAAGGGCGAGGAGCTTAGGGCTTCTCGCTACGCTAGTGCCACGGTAACACGTGACGGCAACTTGCCTATATTCCTAACACTAGCAACTTTTCTTTTGCGGTTACCATCTATATATATATATTGCTTGACTAGCATAATAAATATTAATCCTCCTTACTTACTATTGCTATTATAATATAAGTCTTACTATCCTAAAATTTGCCTCTTAGCATGTAGTACTTTCTTACTTAGGAGTTGTAGGTAGATATCTTATTAAAAGGGCCGCTAAGGCACTAGTAGTAAGCGAGCTAATAGCGATTTTCTATCCCGCTATTACACCGCGTATATAAGATTATCTCTTTAGAACTAGAGGACGCTAGTAAAGAACTTACCTTATAAATAGCTGTTAAAGCTATTAATAATTCCGCTGGCCCGGATAGACTCGTATTTATATTGCTAGTCTTTAGCGCCTACCTTAAATAACTAATAATTCTCTACTATCTCCCTTTATTATATAATAAGCTAAGGCTATTTGCAAGGCAATAAAGGAGGTGTAACGTCTCTACGCTATACGCTAGGTTAATAACGTACTAGGAATAAAAATTAGCCTAAATACCTTAACTACGCTTAATCTACTACTCCAGTTTAAGGTACGCGTATAGCGTAAAGAGGGAGGGTAGTTAAGCCTATATTAACTTATTATAATAAACGGTTAAACTTATACTATTTAGATATCTTACGGACCTACTTAATTCCATTTAATCGTTATTAAGACTTATTATAAAGATAATAGTTCCAAGCCTTTATAAGATGCCCTAAAGGAGAACTATAATTAATATGCTTTAGAAGGCGACTATAATTCTAATATAATTATAGTAGAGGTTCCGCAACTATAATGCGGTAAAGGTCGCCTAAAGGGATTATAAAATCGCCAATATCTTATTAATTTTAAAGAGTAATTTATTGCCGCCATTAAGAATAGAGTTAAGTTATTAATGGCCTTTATAACAGCTAAGGAGAAGGCTGACTTTAAGCTCGTAAAATAGCTCTAAAAAAAGGTTGTATTATAACCCCTAGAGCTCCTTTCTAAGCATCTAATAAGTAGAAGATTAATAGTCTTATTATAAGAGAAGTCTTTAAATTTAAGAAGTATAACCTTACTAAGTTTAATAGAGTTCGCATCTTTAAGTTAAGAATGGTTAACGAGATTAAGGGTAAAGCTATTAACGCCCTATTTAAGAAATTAAGGCTTATTATCTAAGGTTANAANAATAATAGTAAGGAGGTAATTCTTATNTAATCNCCTATAATTTAACAAGCTAGTTAGTAAGTTATTATTACGCTAGCTCCCTCCTTAATAAAGAATAAAATGGCAGTTTATTTATAAGATATTACCTAGGCTTATACCTAATTAGAGACGCACCTTTAGCGCTTAATACTAGCATACCTTCTAGAGTAAATTCGCTACTAATATCCTAAAGATATAATTATAGTTATGCTTAAGCCATTATATAGAATTATTAAGGTAGGAACTTATTAGTGGGCTACCTATAGCAAGTACCATAAAGAGAAGCTTTTAATAACTACTTCTATATTTAATCCCTGCTTCCTTATTATAACTATAAGAACTTTATTTAGAATTATTAGCATATAAGCTAATAATATAATTATCTTAGGAGACGACTAATTCTTAGCTCTTAAAGAAGATAAGCTAGTAAAGGTAAATTTTATAGCAAAGCTAAAGGAAAAGCTTAATTTAATAATACCATTACTTTTTAATAAATGTATCCTTGCCTCAAATAAGGATTCTATTACTTTACGCTAGAAGGGTTAAGGTAAGAAGATTAACGTTATTAACGTTAGTTCTCTAAAGTAAAGATATATAAAGTAACGCGCTTATAAAGCGTATATTACTTCTATCTATTAACCTAAGGCTTTATTTAATCTCTCTATTACCGCCTAATACTAGAAACTAACTAAGGATAATATTCTTGCCCTAAATAAACGTCTTTTTTAGTAAATAAACCATTTTAATTAGGGACTACTCTATATACCTATTAATCTTCCCACCACTAAGCTCTTTGTATTTATTAATAGATTATTTATAAATAATAAAGAATTTAGCTTCTAGCTAGATTATAAGATTATTATTACAAATAAATCTATTAGAGAGAATAACTTTATAATTTATAGTAATCTTATCTACTAGAGCTTAACTAAGAGTAAGCGTATTACTTAAAGCGTTCTAGCGTTAGAGATATATAGAATAGTTAGCGAAGTTAATATAGTAATTATAATTGGAACTACCCTAAAGATAATTATAGATTAACTCGAATTTCCCGCTATCCCTATAATTATATACACCGACTTATATTCCCTTTATAAGTATTTAATTAAGCTTAGTACTATAAAGGAGAAGCGTCTTATAATTAATATTATAGTACTTTAGTAATCTTATAAGCGTTAAGAACTCTTTAAAATTTAATAAATTAATAGCTAAGATAACCTAGTAGATATAATAATAAAGGCGAACCTAAACAAGATACTAGAGACGTTTATTAATATAAATACTCTATATATATAAGTTAAAGGTTAGGTTAAAAGAAAGTAGGAGTATAATATTTTATAAACCCTAACTTAAACTAGCTAATTAGGATTTTCCATCCCCGTGTAATATTACTCTACTTTTCTAACGCTATTATATACCTTAATAGGGACTTCCTTAACCTTAATTGCCATTACCTTTATTTATTATCGGAATTCTATAAATAAGAAGTTCTTTCCTATATTATAAACAATTTAATTAGGGGGTCCTAAGTAGATATTAATCTAGCATAATTAAAGGGTATTTTATGCGTTCCTAGCTAATATATCCTTTAAGAATTGTGCGGCTTAGAAAGAGGTTAAGAAGTTAATAACTTAGAGTACTAGCTTGCCGCTAAAATATATAACGTTAATAATAATATAAAAGTTAAAGTTATAGTTATCTTTAAGGGTAAACTTAAATCGGCTAGGGGACTTCTAGTTTATTTAGCAGTAATAGCAGTATTTTATAAAATACTTAATTGCCTTAACCTTAACTTTATAGCCTACTCGCTAAAAAACCCTAAATAATTAATAAATAGATAGGTGGCCAAAACGATAGTGTAATTAGCGTAATTTTAACTTAGTTAAGTGGCTTTAAGCAACACTCTTTTCTAGTTAGTAAAGGAGTAACTAGGGGTAACCCTACTTACATATAATAGGCACCTAATTATCTTCTTAAATAAGTATATTCTTAAGGTTATTAAGCTTAACGCCTAATTTATCTATATCTCTAATGCAAAATAGAAACAGAGTATTTATAGGAATAATATAAAAAGTAATATACCCTAAGGGGGTTTAAACCCTAATTATACTAAGAAAAATTGCAGCACCCTTGCTAAAATAAATCGTATGTTAGCTTACCGTTAAATAGTCAATCTAAACAGAGTTATTAAGCTACTAAAGGGCTTAAACTTAAGGTTCTCCTACTATAGATACTCCTACGGCTTTAGTATCTAGCATAATACTATAAAAGATATTCGCTAAGTATCTGTTATTAAAGGAGAATATAAAACTCTCTTTTAGCTTATTAAAGATATCTAATTTTATAATAGAATGGAGCGTAGATTAGTTATTAAGAATAGTAACGGTTTACATACTATCTACCTCACTATACTTAGTAAAGTATTAGTTAGAGGAGTAGTCTTTAATTTCTATATTTATAAGGAGCTGTTTAACCTTATTAACCTTACCTTTAAGATCTTCTACGCCTTTATATTAAACTAGGAAGCTTTAAAAGTAGGCCGTAGTAACCTTATAATTTCTAATATTTCTTATACTCTAACGAAACTTATTATATACCTCTTTTTGCTTATTAAGGGAGTGTCTAGTTAACTAGTAATTTAGCTTTTTATAAATATAGCACTTCTTCTAGTAATTACTTTAGAATAAACCTCTATAAGGACCTCTATAATTGCCTTATAATTAACGTTAATTATACTCTTTACCGTATTCCCTACTACGGCCACTATATATTTAGTTAGTCTAGTTATAATTATATTAGTTAGGAACGCTTAGTTAGGTAGGGCTTTTAGTATAAAACTATTAAGATTCTTATATTTGCATTATAGTACCTATAGCGAAGCGTAGCTTAGTATATACTCCTTTAAATATATCTATAGGTTTATATAGCACTAAGTTATACTTAGGAACGCTACGGCAGGCTAAGATAACCTAGTCCCTTAGACTATTCTTATTTTAGTAAGTTTTAGTAAGGCTATATTAGATTTTCTAAAGTTTATTAAAGAGTAGTTAAAGGCACTTTAAATAAGTCTTTATTAAGTTAAAAGTAATAACTCTTTAAAATATAGTCTCCTGTTATTTAGATATATAAAGCTAATAATTCTTATTAGTTTTAAAGTGGGCTCTAATAAGCTAAAGTATTATATTAAAGCTATAGTTTCTACCTGTAATATAGTTATAATAGAATATTGCTGCCCGTCCCTTTAATATAATAGAGAAAGCGTAATGGTACTAGTAGTATTAAATTCTAACCTTATTATAACAGTTATAGAAAACCTATAGTTTTGCTCTAAGTATATTATATAATTCTCCTTTAAACTTCTTTTCTTTGTCTAAATATACCTTTATTAGATTTATAACTTCTTGTAGTAAAGGCTTACCAGTTGGCTGGAGTAGAGAAGCTAAAGATAGTAAAGGTAGAAAAAGAGTACCTCTAGGTAGAAGAGCACCTCTAGGTAGAAAAGCACCCTTAAGTATAAGAGTAGCGTTCTAGGGGTTTTATTCCAAATTAAAGTTGCCTTTTAAAGAATATAGGTTGGTTTTAGGTTTCCGTAGTTAACGTATAATCTTAGCTTCTATCTATACTAGTTCTTCTATACTAATAATAACGGCCTAAATATTACTAGTAATTAGGTTACCGTTCTTAGTAACGTATACCCTATTCCTATAAAGGAAGTCTTAAAAATCCTAAATAATATTAACATTGCTAAGTGCCTAGGTATTAGCGGTCCATCCTATAAAATCCTCCCTAAAATATTCCCATAGCTATAAATCGGCATAGTATTTACTTTAGTAGAATATAATACGGTATAGGAAAAAGCTATTAACTTATTTTACGGTATAAGTTATTATATTAAAAGTAAATTCGTCTTAATTTTTATTAATAAGTTTCGCGTATAAAGCTACCCTTAGTAGTAAAGAGTCTTCCCAGTCGTTTAAAGTAGGCGTAGCCATGTTTTTAAAGGGAGGGAAGTGTTATTAGTATAGGGATTGTCGTTTGGTACGCATTCGTGACATATATTTACGATTATTGGGCTTAGGACTAGTTCTAGCCTTAAATCGCAAAGACTTATAAAGCGTGTTATTCTGCGTAATAGATGTAAGAATCTATAATCTAGGAAAGGCTTAGGACTAGTTCTGGCCTTTAAATCCTTAGATTTATGGAAGAGTTCTATTTAAGGTTTAGGACCAGTTCTAACCTTAAAAGACAGCTTCCTTTAGCATAAGTAGCACTAGTATAGTGGCTTGTCTCTTCTTAGTAGAATACCTAGCTGTTCTATAGTATAACAGTAAAGTTAACTACTAATTAGTATTGGTTTTATAAGGTGATATCACGTATCTATAAGTTGTAGGTAGTATAATAATTGTTATTATTCTATCTCTTTCTTGCTTAAGGAAGGGCGAGGAGCTTAAGGCTCCTCGCTACGCTAGTGCCGCGGCGATATATAACGGCAACTTGCCTATATTCCCAACACCTAAAGACTTAATAACCCTTAAAGAAACTAGACTAAAAGTTTATAGGCCTATACTAAATTAAAAAGAAACTAAGCCTATATACTTATAAGCTTAAACTACTAACTAAAATAAAAATATATCTAACGTTTTACGTAAACTTACTATAACCCTTAAAAGGTAAACCTATAACTTACGAAGTGCCGCCACTACCTTCTATAATTGTTAATAATAGTAATAGTTCTTACTTTATTAACTTAATTAATAATATATAATAGAAAATATAATCTAAACAATTTAAACTTCTTATTAAGTAGAAAGGATATAAAATATAAACCTAGGAAACCTATAACTAGATTAAGGCTAACGCGCCTTCCTTAGTAAAAGAATTCTATAAGAACTATCCTTCGCGGCCTATTCTAGCTAGATAGATATAATATAAAGGCAAACGACTGTTACCTAATATAAATATACAAAATATAATAGCAGGAAGCTTAAAATTAAAAAGAACTTAAAATATATTACAATGTTTATAATATAATTACGTAATACGCAAGATATTAAGGAACTTTAACCGTTAGTTAAAGTTGTCTAATTAGTTAGATCTACTTTATTAAGACCTACTATAAAGATATTAGTTCTGCTTACCGCCTTAATTAAGCTAATAGTAATTTTCTATTCTGGGGATAGAAAATCCTAATTAGCCTATTTAACGATAGAATTAGCAAAATCCTATACCGCCACCCAACGCAAAAACACGATACGCGATAAGTTATAAGTTTTAAATTAAATTAAATTATTTAAACCTTTAGCTAAAAGGGGGGTACTATAACGGGACTAGTCTAGTTATAGTAGGAATGTCTTAGTAAAATACTTAATAGATAAATTCTAACGCTTTAACCAAATTCTATTAGATTAATTGAATTTTATTAAAGTTTATTAAAGACCGCGTGTGTATATACGTATGCATTGACCACTAAGCCCCTAACTATTTAATTATATAATTCTCTTGTTATTCCCTTCTCTTCTTTATATAACGTCTTATTCTTAGCGAGAACTATATACCCTTAAATTTAGATAGAATTTATATTATTCCTTTAAATCTTCCCTAAAGTCTCTCTACGCCCTTATACCTAATACTAAACACGCTCCTTAATATAATATAATAGCCCGGTAAATATCTACTAAGTTATTTTAGCTTTAGTACCCTAACGCCATAGATATTAATACTAGGACCCTAAAATACGCCCTACTAGGGTTCTTTAAATAAGAATAACGTATTAAGCTAGGCCTCTACTTTAAATATAGAAGTAACTCCTACCTCTTTAACTACTGCTTTATCCCTATACCCAAATATAATTTATAAACAGCTAATATTAGTAACTATTTACCATATTAATCTTTCAGTTACTATCCTTAATCTTTACCTAGTTCTAGCTTCGCGTCTAATAAGCACTACTTATAAGGGCGAAGCTATAACTAACGTTCTATAGAAACCCCTTTCTGCTTATTACTAAAAGGTATATTTTAGAGTTAACTTGCTCTTTAGGATAGCTTTGCCTTAGGATCTTATTAAATACTTTAAATATTACGAACTCTAACTTTTAGGATTATAGTATAACTATTAACTATTATCTTTAGTAGAATAATTAATAGGCTAATACTTAAGTCCTAATTAATATAGAAGCTAGTAGCATAGGATTTATCAATAAGATCTTTATATAAGATAATAGTTTTACCTTAACCCCCCTTAATCAGCATATTAACGTATTTAGATTTAATGGTAAACGTATAGTCTTAGGCCGAATTACCTATATAGTATATTTAAGACTTTAATACCTAAACCACAAAAAACTAATTAGGCTTTTTACTACTACCCTAGGTTACAAAGTAATTTTTAGATAACCCTAGATAAAGCTATATAAGATAGCTATTAATTAAACCAACCTTAATGTAATAATCGCCTACTAAGCCAAATAAACGCAACTGGCTAAAAAGGTATAGTGTTAAACCGAATGGTTTAATAGGCTCGGTAATCAATATATATATATTCGTTGCCCCTTATTGTTACCTAATACTTAAGCTTCGATTTACCGCCTTCCGTTACAGGTAGAAGTGCCTTATAACTTACTGCTTAGACCCTAAATTAAAATCTAAAAAATCTATTAAGATCTACCAGTCTAAAATTTCTACTAACATCTTATAAGGGTACTTTTGGTCCCTTACTTGGCTATATCGCCTAGGAGCTCTAAGGGGTAGCTAAGGCCTAGCCGAAGGCTAGGCTTGGCACCTCCTTATAAGCTCCTCAGGCTTACAGCCCTTTCCCTCCTTATTGGTTCGTCTCCGTACGAGGCTATTACCTACTCTTTACCATATCGTCCTCTTCCATCGACTCCCTATGTGACTTATGCTCGGCTTGCCTACTCCCTACCATATACCCTAGTAATATGCCTTATACATCTACTCTATATCTAAGAAGTCTAGACAATTTTACTAGCCTAAGAATTCTACCGAATTCCACTAATATCTATTAAGGATCTAAAAATTCTACTAAACCCTATAAATAGACCCCAAGTACTATACTACCCCGCGCTAAATAAAAGCTTAGGCTTATTATATAAAAATACTAGAAGAACTAGTACTCTACTATAAAGAGTATACTTAAAGAACCCAAACCTAAATTTAATACTAACTTTATACCTAATACTAAACCTAAAGCCAAATAAGAAACCATGTAAGAAACTATAAATAACCTAAATAAGCTTAACACCCTAGATATCCACATAATTGGATCTATCCCGCTAGCTTAACTTACTAAAAAACCCGAATATACAATCTTCGCTGTTATAATAACTAATATTAAGAAAGCCTTAGCACTAAAGAAGTATACTAATCCTGCTATAAAAGTACTAATAGAATATTATAAACGCCTAGATATATTTTTATAGAAGGAAGCTAATAAGCTACTAGAATACCAATTATACGACTATAAAATCGTACTTAAAGAAGGAAAATAGCCTAGATTTAGACCCTTTTATAGAATGTTCTAAAACAAACTCTAAGTACTATAAAAGTATTTAGATAAGAACCTAAATAAAGGATTTATTAGAGTAAGCTCTTCTCCTATAGCAGTATTAGTAATCTTTATTAAGAAACCTAATAGCGGCCTACGCTTCTACGTAAACTACTAAGCTTTTAACGCCATTACTGTTAAGAACTAATATCTAATCCCGTTAATATAAGAGACGCTAAACTAATTAAGTAAGCCTTATTACTATATAAAGCTTAATATTATCTCTATATTTAACCGCCTCTATATTATAAAAGGAGATTAATAGCTTACTATATTTCGTACCCAATATAGATTATTTAAGTACTTAATAATACCCTTTAGCCTCGCAAACGCTCTAAGCTTGTTTTAACATTATATAAATAACACCCTACGTCCCTGTCTGGATATCTTCTATATTACTTATATTAACGACATCCCAATATATAGTAATAACCTAACCAAATATCGGAAATACGTTAATTTTATTCTATAAGCCCTATATAGAGCTAGTCTATAATTAGATATAGATAAATGCGAGTTTTATAAAATAGAAGTCCTATACCTTAGACTCCTTATTTTTATAAATAGTATATAAATGGACCTAAAAAAGGTTAAAGTAATTATAAACTAGTAGGAACCCGAGAATGTTAAAGACGTAAGGGCCTTTATAGGATTCTCCAACTTCCATTAATAGTTTATTAATAACTTCTCCGCCCTAGTTTTACCCTTATAGCTTTAACCTAAAAGGATAAAGCCTTTATCTTTAATAAGGAATATAAGAAGGCCTTTGCTTACCTAAAGGTTATATTTACTACCACGCCTATACTTTAACACTTTAACCTAAACCGGAAAAGTGTTATAGAAGCTAACTTATCTAACTACGTTACTAAAGGCATTTTATCTTAATATAACGATAAAGGAGTATTATACCCTGTAGTATACTTTTTAAAATAACTAAGTTTAGCTAAATATAATTATAAGATCTATAATAAAGAACTACTGGCCATTATTAGATATTTTAAGCAATAGTAACTAGAACTAGAAGGTGCTAAATTTCTAATTAAAGTTCTTAGCGATTATAAGAACCTATAATACTTTATAACCATAAAATAGCTAAGCTACCACTAGGCCCGATAGTTAGAATATCTATTTTAGTTCTAATTCTTAATTATATACTAATTAGGCGCTTAAGGTTAGAAATATAACGCCCTAATATAATATATGTAGGACGCGTTAGCACTAGAAGAAGCGCACTTCTATTATAACCAGACTATAAGGTAAGGATATGGATAGGGAGTCCAATAATAGAACAATAGGTATATTGTATAGACAGACGAATCCTTAAGGGAAAAGGAGGAGTCTATATGCGAGGTAGGAAGGGTTTTCCCTAGGCACGTGCAGAGCACGTGCCTTACGGACGAGTCACCCCTAGATTGCCCTAGGGTCGCCCATACCTTACGGCTATATAACTATCTACTTAGGTTTTACCTAATAATGCCCCCCCCCTTTAAAAAGGGTCGTCCTTAATCCTTTATATACTTAAGCCTTAATAAAACCCCATAAAAAACCTTAGTAAGGAAAAAATTTAGAGGGGAAAGAGTGTTATAATTTTGCGTATAGAGAGACAAGTAGTACATATACGCAGTGCGAAAATATTAAGGAACTTCGACCGGCGGTTAAAGTTGTTTAATTGGTTAGATTTGCCTTACTAAAACTCCCCCACATTTAACTAAGCTAGTAGCAATTTTATATGCCCGGCATAGAAAATCCTAATTAGTCTATTTAATAGGTAGAGCTAGTAAAGCTTAATACCGTCGCCTAAATTTAGTAGACTAGAAATATTCTAAAAGCTCGCTTACGTAAGTAAGTCGCTGGTACCTCGCGGGTTAGTTATAGGTTATTCGCATATAGCTAGATTTATAAACGGTAAGGCTATATACCTATTAAATCCGCCACTAACCCTACTTTAGCCTTACGCTATACCGGTGTAGCGCTATATATATTTTACGGGTAGGTTATAGGTTACTTATATATAGCTAGGTTTAGGACAGTAAGGCTATATACCTATTAAATCCGCCACTAACCTATACTTTAGCCTTGCGCGTTATCTATATAGTATATATATAAAATAGTGTAAGTTGTCAGTATAGGTTACCACTAGTAGGTTACTAGTAGGTTGTAGACCCCAGTTAAATAGACCCCAGTTATAAATAGGCCTATTCTTTAATATATAAACAATCTGCTTAGCTAGCATAAAGTAACAAACTAGGTCTAGAAAGGGTGCTTTCTAAATTAAGCTTCGTTGCCAGTATACGCCATAGCCTTGCCTATAAGTTATAGTAATTGTTACTTATTCTTTAATCCCTTAGGACGTCCTCTATTCTGCTTTAATATAGGTTATATTCTAATAGCGGCGCTTACTTTTCGCCTGCGCTTTAGCTATAAGGCTAGGGTGTTTCGCTTACGGTACTCATTTAGTAGTTATTAACAATTCTTAAGTTCTATCTCGTATTTCTATTTATTATACTTATTTAGCTATCCTAGCTATTTAATAAGGTACTATAGTTATCCAGTATAATCTTAGTAGGCGATAATTACTTCTACTTCCCAGCTGCCTTTTTTAAGCTCTTTTACTGCCAGGGGTTAAAACCTAGGGCGTGACCTATAAGGCTCTAGTAGGGAGATATAAAAGACTGGGTGGAGCCGTGCTATAGTAGGTAGAAGTTCTAGCTTATATGCTTACTGCCTTACGCACTCTAGGATCTAAAACGGTCCTATAAACTTATAGTTAAGCTTTTTATAGGGACGTTTCGTGCGGATGTTCTTAGAGGAGAGTAGGACTTGTTTACTAATGGCGAAGTGTTTAGCCAGGTAGTGATAATTATAGTATTTTACCTAAAGCTTTTAGGCGTATATTATTGACGCTGCCGCTACCTTATATATAAGGCGTAGGCGTTATAAATGCGTCTCTGCAAGTTGGATATTCGTTAACTTAGACCCCTCCCTACCTTGCTAAGTGTTTTAAATACTATCCGGGACTCCGTCCGGGACGTTTAGTAGCTAGCTATAGGTAAGCTTAATAGGGGAACGCTTTGTTATAGTATAGACTTTAAAGTTATAGGTAAAGGCTGCTTCTTTAAGTAGGGAGGCCTAATTAGACTATTCCTAGTTTGTAAATATACGTAGGTATACCTTAAGCTCCTAGTTCTAACGCTTTATCTAACTATCTATCTACGGGTAGAATATAGTGCTAAGTTTACGTTAAACGCGGAGATGGTAGTATATAGTGCTCTAGTACTCACTCGTAAATACACTACCCCTATTAAAGACGATATTATTTAGAGGCCCTATTTACGTAAAGACTCTAAATAAGAGTTCTGCGAGTTGCGTAGCATTAATTATCTTATATACTGAATAGTAGCGTATTAGCTTTATAAAACGGTCTATAAGGATAAGAATAGAGTTATACTCTACGCTATTAGGAGTCTTAGACTCTAGAAAATCCGTAATAAAGTTAAGTAAATAATGCTACTAGGCTTAGGTAGGGGCTTAGAGAGGCTGTAGCTCACCATAGGGTTTATAGCGGCGCGATTTGGAGCGTTAGCAGGTATTATAATTATCTAGGTATTTGCGGAGGTCCTAGGTAAGGCCGTTCTAAGTATACTTTTATGCGATTACCTTAAAGGTATAGTTAAAACTATAGTGGCCGCCTATAGGATCGTCATGATTTTACTTAAGGATCTCCTATTATAGTAGTATGCAATTCGGCACCTAAACCTTATTATTTTACCTTAGGAGTCCTTAATTATTAAGGGTATAGTTCTTATTACCGGCGGGAACTTATTTCTAGGTTAACTAATTATATATAGAGCGTATAAAGGCGTCCCTTTTTTATACTCCATAAATAAAATTAACTAGTAACTTAGGGGGGTGTTTTATAAACGCCGTTTTAACTAAGGTAGCTACTACTACCTCTTACCGTAGCACGAGACTTTACGCTAAGTTGGTGCTAGTAAAGTAACGTATAATACGTAGGTAACTCACTAGGTTATTATAAAGGACTATAGCCTAGGCTAAGGGGTCTTCCCTAGGGTTAAGCGCCATTAGGCTAGTTAAAGTGGTCTTAAAGAGAATAGTAGGACGCTTTAGTCTACCAGCGCCAAGTTTATAAAGGTCGCTCGTATACTATACGTATACTACTCACTAGTTTAATATAGTAGCACTAGGGCCGCCTATAAGGCCTATAACCCGCAACTTTTGCTATAATATAGGCAGTATAGCATTAAGGATTATCCTCTTACTGCTATCTTTAAAGCCTTTAGTATAATCCGGGCGCCGGGATAGTATATTAGTAGGATTTGTCTTACCTAGCTTATATTTAATCTTAAAATTAAACTTAGCTAGTTTTTTAGTATACTGGGTATTACGGACGCTTTAAGTACGATATTATAACTACTTAGAGAAAAGACGGAAGAAGCTAGTTGGTTAATTTAAGCACGGTCTAGGATAGAGCCGGTAAAACCATGTGACGAGAAATGGTAACTAAGGTTATATAATGTGCTACGTATTAAACAAGAGGAACAAGAGGAACTTACGTACCTTATATATAAGACGTATATTATATATAAGAAGGATTTTATAGGAGTACGGTTGTGTATTTAAGGACCCTTAGTCCCTACCTAGATAGTTCCTCCCTTATAGTAATTCTTAGAATATAATTAGAGTTAATCTATTAGGCAACCACTCCACCAGTTATTATTACGTTATTAACTTTTATACTTATATTACCTATATACCTAGCTTAATAACAAGCCTATTATAGTTCTTGCTATAAGGTTCCGTTATATAATTACTACCTAGTTACAGTATTAAATATAGAAAGTTAAATAACATGCTACTAAAAGCAGCCACCACAACGCCATTAACGGCGGTAACTACTTTAAGGTTAGGTAACAACACTAGTATAGCAGACACTAACTTATAGCAACCTATAACAGTCGGACAACTATAAGAGATAGTTAACTAGCTAATAGAAAATAATGCGATATTGGAAAACAGGATTAACGGGATAGGCGTAGCAAAGGTTAAGTTACTATTAATTAAAAAATACTCGGGAAAGAGATTAAAGCTTAAAGGATTCCTAATATAAATGCACTTTAAGGTTACACAGGAAGGAGTAAAGCTGGTAACACCTATGGATTAAATAGCGTACGCAGGATTGTTCTTAATAGGAAGGGTACTTAAATGGTTTAAGCCTTACCTAATAGAGATATAAGCGAATGGTATAATAACTACTAACTAAGAGGTACGGTTTATGTTCTTAAGCTAGAATAGATTTATAAAACGACTTACCTAGATATTTAGAGACCTAGAAGCAACAACTATAGTAGAAAGAAAACTCTAAGATATTACGTAATAAACCTTAGCGATTAAGTATATAACGTAGTTCTAGATGTTAGCAATATAAGTAGAGTGGAATAATAGGGCGCTTATAGTACAGTATAAGTAAGGACTTAAGGCTAAAGTTTAGGACGTAATTATCCTAATAGAAGATGCGAACACCCTAAGGGAACTAATAGATTAAGTAATTAAGATTAATAATTAGATCTACTAAAGGGAATAGGCTAAGAGAGGTTAGAATAGAGTTCTATAGTTATATAAGGCGTAGAGTATATAACGACTAAAGCTAAGTTAAAAACTATAGTATAGCGTAGAGCTAATAGACCTAAGTGGTACTAAAGAAGCCTATAAGAGATGGAGTAAGAAACCGTGGAAACCTAAAGGATAAGGATTAAGTAATTAAGGGTTTAAGGAGCAAAGGCCAAATTAGGGATCTTAGTAGCAGAAGATATTTAGGCGGACTCTATAGTAAGAAAAATGGTTTAAAAAAGGAGCTTACATAAATTACAAAAAACAGGGTTATTATGTCAGAAACTGTAGAAGTAGGTAGAGTTACTACGTAGTAAAGGGCATAAGACTAGTAGACGATATATATATATAAAGGGACGATAATATACTACAAGAAACAAAAGAATGTTTAATTAAAAGTTTTACGTTTTGTTATAATAATACATACCAAATTTATAAGGACGCTAAGTATGGCGTAGGCTATTAGCCGCAAGAGCTATAACCTACAGGATATAGAGGAACTAATAAACTAGTTTATAGATTAGATATTAAGGACAATAAATTTAACGTAGGTAAAGTATTTTATAATAATAAGGTAATATAGGCCGCTTACTAGGAGCGAGCAGACCTTAGAGATGTTATACTAGAAGCAGGGGATAATTCCACTACAGAATAGGAAACATTAGTAGGGATTAAGACCCTACTAGACACAATATCTATCGCTTTATAAGATGTAAGAGAAGTAGGATAATAAGCTACTTTAGCACTTAATAAAGGCAAAAGGCTAAAAGCTTAAGATTCTTAAGATAAGATAAGAGACGACTAAGATTCTTAAGACGAGATAAGGTAAGCTTAAGGACCTATAACGGACGATAACCGATAGAGCAGAGCAACGGCTTAGTTTAGTAAAATACGAATAAGCTTAGGACGAAGTTTCCTAAAGGCATAAGATTCTTAAGATAAAATAAGTGAGATTTAAGACTCTTAAGACGAGATAAGAACACTAAGTAAGCCTAGTTAGACTAAGGTAAGAGTAAAGCTTAAGGTAAAAGCAAGCTCGGGATCGAGAATCTAAAGGGGTTAGGAATTTAGAGAATAAATAAAGACACTAATAAATAAGAGGCAAGAGACTTCTTTATAGATTAGAGAATCTATAGTGTAAATAGTAGTTAGACTAGGAGACAGATATATAGACCTAGAGGACTTACTAGGGGAATATAGTGTTTGGCCTAAGGATTAAAATATTAGTATTAAGATTAAGAAGTAAGAAAACTTTAAGGATCTAAGCGTAAGACATAAACTAAAAGAAACTATAGAAGAGTTTAGGCAAAGAATTATCGCATAGTAAGAGCAAAAACTAGATAAGAGATCTAGTATATTAGGACGTACTAGGAATAGAGCGCTAGTATAAAGAATTACTAATAGGCCTAGGGTAGGCATACTAAGAGCTAAATAGCTTACTAAACTGGAAGATAAAGAGGATTTAGAGATCCCTACTAGGTTTAAAGAACGATATATAAAGGGCTATTACGACGTAGTAATAAGAAGATACTTTCTTACGGACAAGCTGTATATACTCCAGTAGTTATACCAAAAATGGTATAGGCAGAGGTATAACGATAAGTAGGAAGATTTCTATATGTGGTTGGATAAAAAAGTTATCTAGGACTACCTAATTACCAAAAAGGCTATAACGCATATTAAAGGAGCCTTAATTATAATATTAAAGGATCTAAAGGAACGATTAGAGGACTAAAGAAGTAAAAGACGCATTTTAGTACCTGTAAATAAAGTTATAATATTTAGATTAGTATAATAAAGGTTTAA
Organism: Cenococcum geophilum 1.58; assembly: GCF_001692895.1. NCBI lineage: Eukaryota > Fungi > Ascomycota > Dothideomycetes > Gloniales > Gloniaceae > Cenococcum > Cenococcum geophilum. The sequence continues at coordinate 2,492,499 of NW_027137564.1, read as the reverse complement.
ACTTAAAGATAAAGATAAGTTAAGAGTTAACCTAAAGCACCTAGCATACTATACGCTATTATGGATTGCATGCGTAGATAATATATATAAGATGTATAAGAATCTAAAGGAAAAGAATTAGAAATACCCTATAAGGATATACTAGATAATAGATAAACAATAGTATAGGAATGCTAAATATATATATAGATGGCATCCAGCAGAGGTCTAAGAGGAAGGAAATTTAATACTTTAGCCAGAAAGATTCCTTACGGAAAAATACTTAGATAAATAATAGTAGTGGGAATGCCTAAAGAATACGTGTCTATAGCATATTAAAGATAAAAAGCAAACTAGGTATTAGCTAAAGAGTAAGCCAAGCGCGATAGGATTAAGCAGCTAATAGTTAGGAAAAGTAGAGGCCTATAGGACTAGAGGGAGCCAGTAGTAGAACCTTAGACCCTTAAAGGAATTTAAGGACGGCACCTAAATTTACGAATTAATTAGTAAGATTAGCAGTTTAAGGCGCTAATAGATAGTAGAGCAACGCGGAACTATATCTCGCTAGCAGTAGTTAAAAAAAATAGGACTACCTTATAGACAGAAGGAGTAACCTTACCTATTAGTTATAATTTTAGGAGATCTAATAGCCTACGGAGGAGGGATTATTAATCTTAAAATAGGACTAATTTAGATAACTATTAAAGGGAGACGAATTGAGATGTCTTTTAATATCCTACTATTAGGACGGGATAAGGCAGTATTAGGAATGCCTTAGTTATAGGAGTATAATCTAAGAATTAATTAGATTATAGGTTAGGTTAATATTAGAGATACTTAATAATATAAGATGCGACAATAAGCCAAGTTAGTATAGTACTAAGTAGGAGCAACCTATAAAAAAATAGAAAAAGGACTAAGTTATATACTAAAGAGATACTATAAATACGGCAAGAAACTATAGTCAATAGAAAGTAAAAAGCTGTTAGATTATACAGTATAGGACTATAAAATAGAGTTAGAACTAGAAATAAGTTTAAAGTTCTTTCTAATCTATAAGCTTACTAAAGAAGAAGGTAGAGCACTTAAAGAGTTTATCTAGAAGAACTTATAAAAGGGATATATTAAACCATCGCAGTTATTAGCAGGATATTTAGTACTGTTCGTACTAAAGAAAAATAGAAAGCTTAGATTATATATTAACTATAGGCAGTTAAACAGCATTACTAGAAAGGATAGGTATCCTTTACCCTTAATTAGCAAAATCTAAGATAGGATAGGTAATGCGTAAATCTTTATAAAGATAGATCTAAGATAGGCGTACTATTAGATTAGAATTAAGGAAGGTAACGAATAGAAGGCAGCCTTTAGGTTAAAGAAAGGACTATATAAACTATTAATTATATAATTCGGGCTTATAAACGCACTAGTAACGTTTTAGAAGCGTATTAACAATATATTAGGAAAACACTTAGATGAGTTTATTATAGTATACCTTAATAATATTATTATCTACTTAATAACTAAAAAAGAATACGGGGAATATATTAAATAGGTTTTAAAGAGACTATAAGAAGAACAGATGCTAGTAGCAATTAAGAAATGCGAGTTCTTTACTAGGAAGACCAATTTTATTAAATTTATTATTAAACTAGGCCAACTTAGTATAGATCTAAAGAAGATTAAGGCTATAGTAAATTAGTAAGAACTGGAGAACGTTATATAGTTAAGATTATTTCTAGGGTTTTATAATTACTGCAGAAGGTTTATAGCGTAATAGTTAAAGAACGTTAAGCCATTTACGCGATTAATAAAGAAAGAAGAACTATAGGCATGGGGAAAGGAATAAAGAGAACTCTTTAAGAAAGTTAAAGAGTTATTTACCTAGGAACTAGTTCTAAAGATCTATTAACTAGGACTAGAAATAGTTATAGAAATAGATATATTAGACTATATACTAAGGGCGTACTTTATATAGAAATATTAAGATAGATAGCACCTAGTGGTATATTATAGTCGGAAGATAATATTACTAGAGTTAAACTATAATATCTATAATAAGGAGTTATTAGGTATAGTTATAGTATTAAAAAAATAGAGAGCATTCTTATAAGGTATAGAAAAACTATTTATAGTTAAAATAGATTATAAGAACCTAACAGGATTCCTAATAATAAAGAAACTTAACTAAAGATAGGTTAGATGGGTAGAGATGCTTATAGAATACTATTTTAAGATTTAGTATACTAAAGGTACAGACAATATACGAGCGGATACTCTAAGTTAAAAGGCTAAACTATAAAATAATAAGAAGCTATTAGGGGCTTTACTACAAAAAGATATAGACGGATTGATTAGGTATAATTATCTAAAAATTATAGCAACTTAGGAAGAACTAGAGAAAACTTATAAGTCACTAAAGAGCTTTTAAATATAAAGAATTCTAAAGGTATAGCTAGAAGATCTATAGATAGACATATACAAGAATTAAAAAGCGACGTATATCCTAAGAAGTATAGTAGAGCATTTTATAGAAGATTTTCATAAGGGAATAACCTAAGGACATAATAGAGCAATAGGCTTAGTATTAAGACTTTAGGAAGAATATATTATTAATAGAATCTAGAATATCGCAAGAAAAGTAATAAAGGAGTATCTAGATTACTAAAGAAATAAACTAATAAGGCATAAGCTATATAAAGGGCTATAACCTATTAAAATACTAGAAAGACCATAGGAGGTTATATTATAGGACTTTATTATTAAGTTGCTAAAGTTAAGAGATCCTATTACCAGGCAAGATTATAATATAATCTTAGTAATAGTAGATAAGCTTATAAAGTAGGGATACTTTATAGCATACACAGAAGAAATCTTAGCAGAAGATATTGCTAAAATCTATATTAAAGAAGTGTTCGTAAGGCACAAAGCACTAAGTAAGATTATATTAGATAGAGATCTAAGATTTATAGTAGCATTCTAGAAGGTATTCTTAGCGGAGTAAGGAGTTTAAGCAGTAACTTCTACCGTATATTATCTATAGATAGACGGTTAAATAGAAAGATTAAATTAGACGCTAGAATAGTATCTAAGGCATTATATTAATTACACATAAAATAATTAGGTATTATTATTACTAGTTACGCAGTTTATATATAATATAACACTATAGAAAGGAATAGGCATATTACTAATTAAGGTAAATTATAGGTACGAGCTAAGAATATCGTTATTACCACAATAAGTAAAGAAGATAAGTAGCACAGCTAAAGAAAGAATAAAGACGTTAATAAATCTTTATATAGACCTTATAAAATTAGTAAAGAAAGTATAAGAGAGAATAAAAAGGTACTATAATGCTAAGAGATCTAAGGGACTAGATCTTAAGGAGGGAGATAAAGTATAGCTACTATATAAAAATTTTAAGAGTCGACGGCTAAGCAAGAAGTTAAACTATATTAGACTAGGACCTTTTAAAATTACATAGAGGATTTCACCGGTTATATTTAAGTTAAACCTACTAGCCAAAATAAAGATCTACCCTATATAATATATCGCAATGCTAAAACTAGTATATGGGAATATTAAGCCACTAGCTTATAAAGCAGACATATATAGAGGATAGGAAGAAGATAAATAATAAGTTTTAAAAATCGTTAATTATAAAGACATTAATAACGAAATATAGTATAAGGTTAAGTGAATAGGCTATAATAAGACTACCTAGGAGCTACTAGAGAATTTAAAGAATGCTATAAGAAAGGTATAGGAGTATTAGAAGAAATTAGGTTAGGCAGCATTAATAAAGAAGGATTGCTAAAAAAAGAGTTACCTAAGGGGGACCTAAGAAGAGCAGTTACTAAACTACTTAAATCTATTTCCTTCTTAGTTAGAAGAGAATCCATTCTTTTATTACTAAGCTCCTATAAACCTTATTCTATAAGTTTCTACTCCTTAAAATAGACCTTTTTATAAACCTTCTTAAGACGGAGTAAATGAGCAGACGCCGTAATATAAGCATCTAGGGCTTTCTGTTCCGCATCCTAAGAACGTTCTAACTTAGTAAGGGCTTAAGATAGTTTACTATCTAGCCGCGCAGCAGTAGATTAAACATAAGACCCTAAAACAAATTAATTAGGGAACTAGACGGCTATTAAGAGTAATAGGTCGCGTATATTTAGCATTAGAGGTAGAGTAAACGTCATAGGATAAACAAATATTCGCTTTAGTGCACTCTAAGTAAGAGGACAGTTGTTACAAAGATAGGTTCGCCAATATAATATAAACTAATCTCTCTTTTAAACAACAAGAATACGGAGATAGTATAATCTCACTAAGAGATAATATTGCAGCAACAGTACGGGCACGACGTTGGGCGTATAAAGAAGAAATTGCTTTAGGTATAATAAGTAATAATATTAACCAAATTAATTAAACGAATATTATACCTCTAGTAAACAACTTAGAGATGTTTTAAATCTTTAAGGACAAAGATAGAGAGGAGGGAGATAGTATTACGGACGCTTTAAGTATAATATTATAACTACTTAGAGAAGAGACGGAAGAAGCTAGTTAGTTAATTTAAGTATAGTTTAGGATAGAGCTGGTAGAACTATATAACGAGGAATAGTAACCGAGGTTATATAATATACTACGTATTAAATAAGAGAAATAAGAGGAACTTACGTACCTTATGTATAAGATGTATATTATATATAAAAAGGATTTTATAGGAGTACGGTTGTATATTTAAGGACCCTTAGTCCCTACCTAGATAGTTTCTCCCTTATAGTAATTCTTAGAATATAATTAGAGTTAATCTGTTGGGCAACCACTCCACTAGTTATTATTACGTTGTTGACTTCTATACTTGCATTACCTATATACCTAGCCCAATAACGAGCCCATCGTAGTTCTTGCTATAAGGTTCCGTTATACCGGGCCTGGCGAGTAGATAAGCTTTTAGTAGTTATAAAATACCTAAGATTATTATAATTATAGAGTACGCGCGTTATATACGCGGCGTATTTAAGGTAATGGCGCCACGTCTTAAAGCATTACACTATAGCGAGTAGTTCTTTATTATGCGTATTATATTATACTTCTAGGCTAGTAAGCTTCTAACTATAATAAGCGATCGGGTGCTAGTAGAGTTAATCTCCTTACTCTAAAGGCTGTAGAAGTATACCGCTATAGGCATAGTTAGAAGCGTTAGTAATTACTATTAGGGGTAAATTAAGGTTAAAGTGGCGAAGTAGAGGAGCCTATATAAATACAGTGCGTAGCTTACGGAACGCCTACTACGCGTTATTAGGCCAGGACCAGGGTTAATACTATTTAGTAGGCCCTTTTAACTTGTGTTTCTTCTTCTTCTCCCTATTTAACATTAGGTTGTGATATGCCTATATAAAATATGCGTATAGGGGGTATATGGTATCTAAGTAGTTCTAGATAAATCGCCTATAGAAGTTAGCAAAGCTAAGGAAGACCTAGATGTCTCTATAGGACTTAGGCTTAGGCCATTCCTTAATAGCTTTTACGCGGTTAGGGTCTATTATAATACCTCTAAGGGTAATAATAAAGCCTAGGAACTTAACGTTCTTAGTATAAAAGATACATTTTAATAGTTTGGCGTATAGGCCCTAAGCGCGGAGCTGTTATAGTACCTACTTAACATACTTAACGTGCTTATCCTTATTATTTAAGTAGATAAGAATATTATCTAGGTAAACTATATAAATAGTATCTACTAGGGTTTCTAGAGCTTTATAAATATAGCTCTAAAATGTTATAGGGGCGTTAGTAAAACTAAAGGGCATTACTAGGTACTTAAAGTGACCGTAGCGTGTCTTAAATGCGGTCTTCTATTTATCTCCCTTTTTAATATAAATCCTATAGTATGCATTACAAAGATCTAGCTTTATAAATATCTTCGCATAGCTAAACCTATTAAAGAGTTTACTAACTAGCAATAGGGGGTACCGATTTTTAATTATAATCTTGTTTAGGCGTCTATAGTTAATATATAGCCATATTATACCGTCTGCTTTTAGTATAAAGAGGATAGGCGCTCTAGCAGGCGACTTACTAGGCCTAATTTAGCCCTTTTTAAAAGCACTATCTAGGTACTCCCGTAAGATCTATAACTCTTTTTATAAGAGGTTATAGAGGGGCATTTATAGTAGCGTTTTACCTTCTTCTAAGTTAATTATATGGTCGTACTTAGAGTTCTGCGATAGTATGCTTGCTAGCTTATTAGAGAAGATATTAATTTCCTCCTTATATATATCTAGCAGGCCGGGGGCTATAAAGGTTAAAGCAACTATTATATAGTAGTATGCTTCTAGGAGCTAGTGAAGAGAAGGGTGTAGCCGATATGCGTTTTATAGGTATACTTATATAGAGAGTGTATATAGCTCTGCTATAGTATACTTAATAGTTTTAGGGTTTTAATTACCTCCCCCTTATATATAGGTAATCTACGCTAGCACCGGAGGGTCTCTATAGGTACTCGCTGCTAGTAACGGCAGGTCCTCTACTATATTTATAACTAGTATCTCTACGTCTAAAGGGTCTACATGGGTACTCGTTGCCAGTAATAATAGGTCCTCTATTATATTTATAACCGGCATAAAGAAGGAGTCTTCTAGCTATAGTGAATAGACTATTTTACCAGCCGTAATGTCTGCTAGGAGAGCGTTAAGGATAACTATTTAGAGGCGTTTAGGGTCTAAAGTACCCTAGATAAACTATTTAGAACGGAAGCTAATTAATAGATCTGCTTCCGCAAGCCAATCCTATCTAAGAACTATATTATAACTATTAAATAAGCCGCCCTAAAAGGTCTATGGGCTAATAGTACAAGAGGTACCCTAGGAGTTACTAGTGGTAACTATTAGATTATAAGTATCCCAGATTATTATCTGGTTACTATTAAGGAAACATGCAATAGGTTTACGTAAATATAGCGCGTAGCGTATAGGTAGGTTAAACCTACGGACAATATTTTAATTAATAAGGTTAATTTAGCACCTATTATTATATAAAGTATATAGGCGGACTTCGCCCTAGGGCGTATCCATTATAATATATACTATAATACGTTTCTTCTCTCCCTTTATATTAGGCCCTAGTTATAATTAAGAGAGATACGCTACTAGGGCCTTAGGTTTTCTAAAGGCCGAGCTAACTTCTCTTTATTGGCCTACTTCTAGTATTCCTTATAGTAGCCACCTACGGTCCTTTAACTCGCCTACGTAGCACTAGCGTCTAGGGGGTTCCCTAAGCCGTCTAGCTTTTAGGTGGTCTCCCCGGGAGTTTACTTAGAAAAGCGTTGCCCTTTTTAGGTTCTATTCCCTAAGCCTAAGTCGATAGAGCCTATACTGCGACCGCACTTTATACGCGATAATTTACTGCTACTACTTCCGCGATCTTCCGCGAGCTTCGTGGTATTAAGTAATTGCTCTATACAGCAGATTTTGTTAAAGAGGTCTTTAGCGGTTCTTACCTATTAGGCGAAGTTCTGGCGGAAGAGCTCTACTTATAGGTAGGCTGGGAGATATAAGAACTAAAAGTCTACCTGTTATTTAGGATTAATAAAAGGGGTATATAAGAAGAGGTCCTTTAAGCTACGTATACGGGCTAGGAAGACGTTAAACCTCTAGTTCTCCTTTATAATAGCTATATAGTATATTATAGCGTTATTAAAGCGTCTTACTATAGGGTTCCTAATCTGGTCTTAGACTATAGTCTTAAATTTATCCCATAGTAAAGGACCCTTATCCTTAATGCCTAACCAGTAATAGACTAGTTAGGTAATTATCTTCTCTTTTATAAGACCTTTAATGGCCTAGCGCGTGTGTCGCTTATAGTTATAGTCAGCGTTATTAACCTTAAATTGGTTCTTAACTGCGGCGATCCACCGGTTAAAATGCTATTAAGTAGTACCGCTAATATTAAGTGGTAACTTCTTAACTAGGGCGTTGAGATTTATTTAGCATATGCATTTGCTACGTAACTTATACTCTTTACTAGAGAGGCGACGGGAGGGCTTTATTAAATCGATAATACTCTATAAGTTGGCTATTTTCTTAGCCAGCTTATCTAGCTCCTTTATGTTAGTAGTATTAAGTAGGACACTAGTAACCTTATTAAGCTCCTGTTAAGCCTAGATATATAAGTTAAACTAGTTTTTAGCGTTTATAGATATCTAATCGTTTTAAGATTTAGAAGGTGGCTTAGATTTTGCTAGTGTGCTGTTAGTGGTTTTATCTACACTAAATCCTAAGGCATTCTGCAATCGTATCGCCAGCGTATTACTATTAGGTGCAGGCGTCGGTTTTCTTTTCGGAGGTATTATAGAAAAATTAAACCGGCTATCCTCCTAAGGGGATTAGTAAGGATTTAAATATAAGGTAATGATATAGATAGGGAGTCTAATAATAGAATAATAGGTATATTGTATAGACAGAGACAAATCCTTAAGGGAAAAGGAGGAGTCTGTGTGCGAGGTAGGAAGGGTTTTCCCTAGGCATGTATAGAGCACGTGCCTTATGGGCGAGTCACCCCTAGGTTGCCCTAGGGTCGCCCATACCTTGCGGCTACGTTAGGAAAAAATTTACTAGTATCTGATTTTACTTTTCTGCCATTTTAGCATTTTTTAGCATTTCTAGCATTTTCTAGCATTTAGCAGCTAAATGCCGCATTTATTATAAAGTACTAGCATTTAGCTGCCAAATGCGCATTTATAATTAAGTATTAGCATTTAGCAGCATTTATTACTAAGTACTAGCATTTAGCCGCCAAACGCCGCATTTATAATTAAGTATTAGCATTTAGCTGCTAAATGCTAGAAAATGCTAAAATGGCAGAAAAGTAAATTTAGATACTAGTAAATTTTTTCCTAATATAGAGGCTCCGCATAAAGTTCTACACGAAGTTCCACACGAAGTTCCGCACGAAGCTCTGCGCGAAGCTCTACACGAAGCTCTACACGAAGTTCTACACGAAGCTCTACGCGAAGCTCTACACGAAGCTCTACACGAAGTTCTACACGAAGCTCTACGCGAAGCTCCACACGAAGCTCTGCACGAAGCTCTACGCGAAGCTCTACAGTGATGTGCACGACCAGCTTCACCCCCCCTTGAAAAAAAAAACATTTCGCTACGGTACGCGGGTCCGCTAAATCGCCACCAACTGTACATAGTAATTGTAGCGAAGCTGTATGCTTGGCTGCAAGAACCTGCGGACAGCGATCGGCCTTTCTCTGCAGTGTCGTGATCTTTGTCAAATATCGCGAGATTTCCACCCGTACGATATTGCCAAATTCCATTGACCTCTCTGCAGAGACAACGTTGTACTCGCGTTTTGGCGGCCACAACGGGAGGGGGGAGAGGAAGAAGCGTACGTCTTCAATTTGGTTCTCCTGGCCAACCAAGGCGATTCTCCAGGGCAACCAAAAAGGACCTTGCGTGCAGCCACAGCCGTTCGCTACAATTACTATGTACAGCTGGTGGCAACCAGGCGAAATTGGATGCGCGTACCGAATCTGCAACTCGCTAAAGGGGGGGGGTGAAGCTGGTCGTGCACATCACTGTAGCAGAATTTGAATTCGGTACACATTCAATTTCGCCTAATTGCCACCAGCTGTACATGGCAATCGTAGCGAACGCCTCTGTTTGCGATCGGCCTTCCTCCGCNGCGTCGTGATCTTTGTCAAATATCGTGAGGTTTCCACCTATACGATATTGNCAAATTCCATCGACCTCTCTGCAGAGACAGCGTTGTATTCGCGTTTCAGAGACGTAGGTAAGAAGGGGAAGAAAGAAGAAGCGTACGTCAGGCAAGTTCTGAATTGCTTCAATTCGACTCCCCTGGAATTCCCCTGGCCAACCAGGACAATTCCCCAGGGCAACCACAATAATTCNCCAAGGCAACCAAAGCGGTCCTTGCGTACAGCCACAGGCGTTCGCTACGGTTGCTATGTACAGTTGGTGGCAACTAGGCGAAATCATACGCGAGCGAAATTAACTTTTGTCAAAGAGGGGGGGGGGTGAAGCTGGTCATGCCACATAGCTGTACACGAAGCTCTGCACGAAGTTCTACACGAAGCTCTACGCGAAGCTCTGCACGAAGCTCTGCACGAAGTTCTACACGAAGCTCTGCACGAAGCTCTACACGAAGCTCTGCACGAAGCTCTGCACGAAGCTCCGCACGAAGCTCTGCACGAAGCTCTGCACGAAGCTCTGCACGAAGCTCTGCACGAAGCTCTGCACGAAGCTCTACACGAAGCTCTACACGAAGCTCTACACGAAGCTCTACACGAAGCTCTCCACGAAGCTCTGCACGAAGCTCTACACGAAGCTCTACACTAAGCTCTGCACGAGGCTCTACATAAGGCTCTACACTAAGCTCTGCACGAGGCTCTACATAAGGCTCTACATAAAGCTCTGCGTACAGAGGCTCTGCACAAGGCTCTGCGCGAAGCTCTGCGTACGGAGGTTCTACACAAAGCTCTGCGTACGGAGGCTCTACACGAAGCTCCGCATCGGGTCCCCGCTATATTCCCGATAGCCTCTACACGTGCCTCTGCCAAGTATACCCCCTATATACACCTAGGTAGCCACCTCATTTTTTACCCTTCCTTCCTTCCTCCTTCCTTCCTTATATCCTCCCTACCTAGGGGGACACCAGAACGACAGCCAGCAGACGACCGTCGCCGGAGCCAGATGATCGTCGTCAGAGCTAGACGACCGTCGCCAGAGCTATATGACCGTCGCCAGAGCTAGACGACCGTCGCTAGAGCCAGACAGCCCTTCAAACAATTAGCCGGCGAACACTATAAACGATTCGATCAATCGATTGAATCAAGGTAACATAGACGGGTAGGTATAGATAGGTAGGTGTAGATAGATAGACAGACAGACAGGCAGGCAGATAGGCAGATAGATAGACGGGCGGACGGGTAGGCAAGCAGGCAGGTAGGCAAGCAAGCAAGCAGTCAGGCAGGTAGGCAGGCAAGCAAGTAGGCAGGCAGGTAGGCAGGCAGGCAAGCAAGCAGGCAGGTAGGTAGGTAGGCAGGTAGGCTGGTAGGTAGGTAGGTAGGTAGGTAGAAGAGAACCGTCGCTATATTATATTAAATTATCTAAAATAATATAAATTATTACTTAAAGTGAGTAAGATATACAGAATGCGCGAGGAGGGCATTATATATTAATTGCGCATTAAGTGCAAAATGCGCAATTAGCTGCACCGCATTATTGAATATGGCAGTATACGGCACTATATTGTTAAATATGGCAGTATACGGCACTGTATTGTTAAATATGGTAGTATACGGCACTGCATTGTTAAATACGGCAGTATGCGGCACCGCATTGTTGAATATGGCAGTATACGGCACCGCATTATTAAATACGGCAGTATGCGGCAGTATACTGCACCGCATTATTAAATACAGCAGTATGCGGCACCGCATTGTTAAATACGGCAGTATGCCGCACCTTAGTCGATACTATACGCTATACGTTGTAGTGCGCGGAATGCGCATTTGGCCGCCAAATGCTGCTAAATGCTGCAAAAATGCTGGTAAATTTTTTCCTGACGTATATAACTATCTACTTAGGTTTTACCTAACACAGACCCTACTTTACCCTAAGCTATTTAATCCCCCTACTAAAGACTTTATAGTATATATTCTTAAAATAACTAATTAATTAATTAAATAGATTATAATTAACGAATACCTAAATAATAAGTTTATCTAAGAGATGCTTAAGATAATTTAAGATAGCCTTAGACGCTTTAAAAGGATCTTTTTAAGTAAATATAAAGCTTACGGAGACCGCTTATACTACTAAAACCGCCTAGTTATACCCGACTATAACAAACTTAAGCTTAAGCTACTTAAATATGTATATAATTTACTAGTAGCCAGCTACCTAGGCTGAGAAAAAAACCCTAGAATTGCTCTAATAAGAATACTATTAGCCGAATATATATAATATAACACAAAGATATATCTTTAGCTACTATATTTACTGACGAGCTAAAGCTTTACATAAGACGTATAACGGCCTTTTAAAGCTATTACCAATTCTAGACCGGAGATAGAAGGATATCTTAATTAACTTTATTATGGATCTTTCTGTAAGTAAAGGCTGTATAAATATTATAGTAGTTATAGACTATCTATCTAAGATAAGATACTTAATTGCCTGCCCTAATATATTAATACCTACTATCGCTTAACTGTTCTTAGATTATATATAAAAACTCTATATACTTCCTAAAACAATTATCTCTAATAAAGGTAGCCAGTTTATCTCTATATTTTAGAAAAAAAACTAACTACCTAACTCTGTATTAAAGCACTATTATCTATTATATACTACCTAGAAACGGATAGCTAAATAAAATAGTATATTTGGATATACACATTATATTTATAGGACGACTGGATTAACTAGCTTATATTTACTAATTTTACTATAAATAACTTCGTCTTTAAAACTATAAAAGTCTCACTATTTCTGGCTAACTACGGCTAGTATCTATAAATAGGGTTTAAACCCTTTAGTAACGTTCTTTACCCCACCTATTACGCCTTATAAGTTATAAAAGCAAATAAATTTATAGAAAAGATAGAGGAACTATAACAGTTTCTTACTAATAAGATAATATGGGCCTAATATATCTATAAAGCCGCAGCAAATAAAAACCAAACCCTAGTACTGGCCTATTAGATTAGTAACTTTATCTAGCTAGATATAAGAAATCTAAATATAAAACGACCTACTAAGAAACTTAATTAGAAGAACACTAGCCTATATAAGGTTAAGAAGGTTATCTTCTCTTATACCTACTAACTAAAGCTCCCCAATACGGTTAAAATCCACCTTATATTCTATATGTTAGTCCTTTACCCTATAGCCCTATATTAAACGCCCTACCTAAACAGATATAGAACCCTCCCCTACTAGTTAAAGTAGATAGTAAGAAGAAGCACTTTATTAAAAGAATTAATAATATTAAGTATAATAAGCGGAAACGCCAATATATATACCTTACGAAATGGAGAGGCTTTATTAAGCCCTTATGGGAACCTATTAACTCTATAGGACTTATATAAGCCGTAAAAGACTTTTATAAACTCTACCTAAAACTACCGCAGCCCTACCTCGCAAAAGCTTAAGTTTAAAAGGGGGGTATTATTACGGGACACTCCTATAATACTTTATATACGTCTACCTATTTCTACTAACTTAATAACTAAAGACCGACCATAAGATGGCAATTTAATAGCAATCTGCTGTATTCTGCTATATTCTACTAACTTTTACTAAGTTTTACCAAATCCTGCTAAGTTCTGCTAGGACTACTACTAAATCCTATTTTACTTTATGTATATATTAACTAAGCAACTAAGTCTATAATATATACCCTTTCTTCCTGTTTTTTTACCTTCTTTCCTTATATAACGTCTTAACCTCTTATATAGTTTATGTATATAGCTTAATAATATCTACGTTGCTATATATTATCGCCGCTTATACTTATTCTATAATAGCCTTTAATAAGTAGCTAATATAATAGTAAAGCGAAAAAGCTATAAAAGGCGATATATTTAGAATAAGAAGACTTTAATAGTTAGTAAAGTAGTTAACTTAATAGCTGTAAGGGAGGGTAGCTATTGTAATAATAGCGAGAAGCCTGCGAAGAGGGTACGTGTAGTAAGGCACTGCGGCCGTTATGGTAAAAAAGGACACAACTCCCGTACTTATATATAGTAGAAATTAAGGACGTAGATAATAGCGATACTTCTAAAGAATAATATTCTATTACTAAATTAATAATATTTTATTGTTGTGTTAAGTAATTTAAGTATGCGTTAAGTCGCCAGCGTTTCGATTTCGCTCGGTAGGGAATTTCGCTTAGTGGTGAAATACGTTACCTAATAGTAATACGCTAGCGATATAATTATAGAACGCCTTAGAATCTAATATAGATAAAATCGCTAGAGGTATACTAGCAGAATCTAAGCTACTTGCTAAATCCTAAAAATATTAGATATCTATAAATACTAAAGACTAGTTTAACTTATATATCTAGGCTTAAAAGGAGCTTAGTAAAGTTACTAGTGCCTAATAAATACTACTAATATAAAGGAGCTAGACGAGCTAGCTAAGGAAATAGCTAACTTATAGAGTATTATTGATTTAATAAAGCCCTTCTATTATCTCTTTAGTAAGGAGTATCCCTTAACCCGTCGAGGTCCTTAGAGGAAGTGGTCTATGCGCGAACACCGGAATCAAGACTACACGGTCATTAAATTCAGCTAATCCGATTAGTAGACTCTTATCAATAACACAAGGACCAATTTCAACGGGTTAAGGGATAAGTTACGCAGCGAATATATACACTAAGTAAATCTTAACGCCCTGGTCGGGAGGTTACTACCTAATATTAGTAGTACTACTTAATAGCATTTTAACTAGTAGATTGCCGCAGTTAAGAACCTTTTTAAGGTTAATAATACTAACTATAACTATAACTTAGATACTATACGCCTTTTACGTTATTAAGTATCCTAAATATTAACCTAATCTATAACCTAATCGATCTTTAGATTGTACTCCTATAACTAAGGTATACCTAATACTACCTAATCCCTTCCGAATAATAGGATATTAAAAAACATCTTAATTAGTCTTCCTTTATTAGTTATCTAAATAGGTCTTATTTTAAAATTAATAATACCTCCTCTATAGGCTATTGGACCTCCTAAAATTATAATTAATAGATAAGGGTGCTTCTTCTATCTATAAGGTAGACCTATTCTCTTAACTATTACTAGTAAGATATAGTTCCGTATTACTCTACTATCTATTAATATTTTAAACTATTAATCTTGCCAATTAACTTATAGATTTAAGTATTATCCTTAAGTTCCTTTAAGGGTTTAAGGCTCTACTACTAGCTCCCTTAGGTTCTATAGGCCTCTCCTTTTTTTTAAAAACTATTAGCTACTAAATCCTATTTATATTTAGTTTACTTTTAGCTAATACCTAGTTCGCTTTTTATCCTTAATATACTATAGATATGTATTCTCTAGGCATTTTCACTACTATTATCTATTTATAAGGGATATTATTGCGGACACCTTAGGTTGCCCTTAGGACAACCCCTAAACACCCCTTAGATAGTTACTAGTTATATACTAGAGGCATATACCCGTAGTATATAGTCTTTATAATCCTTAAGGCCTTACCTCCTTAAGGATTTATCTCTCTTACTAATTTATCCTATTCTATAATCGTGCCTTATAGCCCCCTATTTATAAAGTCCCCTTATATTTAAATCCTTTCTACTCCTTTTTAAAAGGGTAGTCGGCTTTAAGAACTAGATTATTTATTTATATCTTTTATTTATAACTACTATTCTCCTTTAAAATCTCGCGATAATCTAAATAGAAACTCTACGGACACCTTATAAAAAGCTGTCGCGTTAAGGCAGAAAGGCCCCTTTAATAGTAAGAGATTGCAACAATATAAACCTTTAGGTAAGATAGTTAAGTAAGCCCTAATACTTAAATGCGCTAGGAGCTTAAAGACTCTTATATACCTATAGTTACCGTTAAAAAAGATATAGATACCCTTTATTATAGTTATAACGCTACTAAAAAATAACTAGAGCCCCTTGGCCCCACCTAGGCTAATTAAAAGATTAAGCGCTAGAGGTAACTCTAAGATCTTCCTCTAAGCTAGAAATGCCAAAGAAATACACTAATATATTTAACTAGGGACCTAACTAGAACCCTCCTAGAAGACCACTAGCCTATAATTAGTATAGCGGCGGTATATAGACTGCTTATAAGCTAAGTGGGCTTACCCCTTTAGGAAACTAAACCTAAATACTAACTTAAGACCTAAGGCTTATTAGCAAATCTATACTAGCTACTAGTGCCAATACTACCTCTATAGTAGGAGCTTCCCTAGGCCTAAGTTTAGAAGCCCTATACTAATCTTCTTTAAGATAGATATTGGGAAGTTATTATAAGGCTCTTAAAAGCTATGCGGGAGGAAGCTACTAATAAATATATTAGAACCCTTTAAGGGTAAATCTATATCTAGTAGGGTTTAATTTAAGCTAGGTAAATTTTTTTATAACCTAGTTAAGGCTAAGGGTTTTTTAGGGGTTACTTAGTATCTACTTAAGGAGGTATAGAAGATTTAGAGAGGCACTTATATAATAAACGGAAAAAGAATATAGACTAATTAGCTAAGGCCTTTAGTAGTTTAGAACTCCGTTATAGACCTAACGCCTAGTATTTAGACAATTGGGTTCGCGAGGTAGACAATTTCTTTAAGATACTAATAATATAAAATAATACTAGAGAGCGTATACGTTAGATTATTAGTAAGATTAAAGACTAATTACTAAACTAAATTACGCTTAATTAACTTAATAAAGAGTAAATTACTATATAGCTATAGCTATAGACCTTCCTAAAGGGTTGGACCTAAAATCCGTATATTATATAATATAATAACGTAAAATAATTCCGGAATAGTATATAGCTAGACCGTTAAGATTTCCATTAGTTTATAAACTTTATAGAAACTTAAACTTAATAGATAGATTTAGAGCCCTTTAAGAATAAGGACGGTAGCGTTTATAAAAAGGAGAAGATTGGATTTATCTAGGCTAGAATTAGGCTAGTAATTTATAATAAAATAAAGCGCGTAGGAGCCCTACCGCGGATTACTATATATACGGATTTTAAACAAGTGGTTCTAACCGCTAAGAATATAGTAAGGAACTAGACCTCTTTTAGTAGGAAGCTAGGGGGTAACTAAAAGTGTAGGTATTTTAGTAGTAATATAGGGCAGATTTAAGCTTTAAAGAAGCCGTTCTTAAGAAGAACTTTAGAAGGGTTAAAGTTAGGGGCCTTAAGCAATGGGAGAGACTTCTAAGGCTAACTTAATACCCGTTTAACATCTTTATAAAAACACTCTAAGAAGGTAAAAGGAAATTTCTCTAAAGGCAAATCTTATTAGAAAAATAAGGTAGGTAATAATTATACTAATAATCTAAAAAAAGAAAAGCCCTAGTTACGGATGTCTTTTAGCTATAACTAGGGTAAGATATAGAAGGAAAGACCCTCTATATTACTATTAAGCTAGAAATAATACTCCTTATAGGTAAAACGCGTTAGTTCTAAGCACTATATAATAGCGGCGCTGAAATTAATTTTATATAATATAATTTAGTAAAGGAGTATAAACTTATCCTATTGCTAAGATAGCGGAAACCTATTATAGGCTTCTTAAATAAATATTAGATTAAATTATATAGTGCCTATAAGCTTATAGTGTTAGTGGCTAATATATATAACTGCACTAAGGTAGTTAGCCCGCAACCCTTTTAGGCAGCTAACTTTATAGGTTATAACCTTACCCTTAAATACTCTTAGCTTATAAAAGTAGATCTTAAATTACGCTTTAAGATAGGAGCCTTTAGATAGCAGAATAATAAAGAATTAAAAGGGTGTATATTATTAATAAACTTAAAGGACATCCTAGAGTTATCTCGGTCCTAGACGATTAGCTAATTATAAGCTGCTTATATAACGGATTAATTATCTTATATTATTGTCGTCTTTACCTCAGCGAGCTTAGACGCGATTTTTTTAGCTAGCATCGGAATAACCTACGCCGTCTTCCGAATTGCAAAATCACGTCTAAGAGCGTTTGGCGCGTTTTGTTAAAATTATAACTAAAATCCACTAAGCGGACATTATGGATATCGAATTCATTCATTTATATAACGCGTTATTATTACCATATAAAGTTATATTTTTTTTAAGACTTAGGGCTTCTAAATAGTATAAATTTTATTATACGGCTATTGCTTAGTCCTAATATTAATTTCGTTAAAGTTAAAAAAACGCGTTATTAAAATTATAAGTATATATTATATCTTATTAAATAGTCTGCTAATATAGATAAAACTATATAGCTCTATAGATATCTACTATTTAAAGTTATTGCAATACCTAGTAAATACTATAGTTGGGTCCTTCCTTAAAAATATCCTTCCTTGGCCTAGAGTGCCTCTACTATTACTAAACGCTATATCCGTATAGAAAACCCACTATAGCTTAGAAGAAAAACACTAGTTATTAAGGTTAGAAGACTATAGTTAAATAGGAATACTAGTAGGTTTTATAGAGCTTATAGGAGCTGGATAATTGTATATAGGAGGATCTTATATCCCTAGTAAAGAGGCAGTTATAGGATATATAAGATAAGCTTCTAGCCTTATAGGAGGCAAGTAAAGACGAATAATTAAGCTTAATAGATAGAGCTATTAAGCTTTTATATTCGTATAGCGGATAACCTAGTTAAATTAAGGTGTTAAGACGGGTAATATATAGGCGGAGGGACTTATTCCTAGCAGCGAAGACATTATAGGGTAAGAGTATAATAATGTAGGCAATTCCATTACTAATTTAAGCTTCCGTTGCTATTATTATATTGCCTTTAAACACAATTAGAGAGGAGCAGCTATTAAAGATACGGGCTATTCTAGGAGTAAATCCTATATTTATATATATATAGAGGTAATAAAAGCGTGTGCGGATATTTTAAAACATATTAAAGCGGGTTAGTTTATGTATATTTTAGTATCGCTAGAGTTGCTATTAAGTAAACGGTTCCACTATATCCTTACTTAGCCCGCTTTTCACTTATATATTTCCTTAGTTATAATTAAGAAGTGCTATTTAGTTGCTAACTAGGGTAAGAGCTTCCGGCCCTATTATACATAGCTCTTTAAGGTCTAATTACTGCTTAGTCTAATAGTGCTGTAGTTTATATATACTATAATACTTAATAAAGAGATATATATAAAGGTAATAAAGCTAGTAGGGTTTTATTAGAGTATAATGGATTTTAAATAAATGGATATTAATCGGCCTAACCTATCTATTATTAGGGGCTATATTAAGAGGAGGGATAAGAATAATTATAAGGCACTATTCTTTGTTATTAAAGAGGTATTTAAGGAGGCGGTAGTAAAGGAGGATTATATATCCGTAATCTTTAGCTAGATATCTATAGGGTCTAATAAGATATCCATATTATCTAGCTAAACGCCTATAGCGCCTAGTAGGATATCCGTATCTTCTAGTTAAATATCCACTACCTCTATTTATTAATTAGTTAGGCGGATCTAAAATCCAGTAGGAGGTACTATATAGCTAAAGGTATAAAAGGTTCTGTTTGTACCAACTTAATGGTACAGGCGAGTCGTATCCAGGGGCACGAAATACGTATAGTATTATATGCTTATTTAGATAGTGGTGACTGTCGATTCTATTAAGGTAGACTACGTAGTCTATATACTAACGCACCTCCCCCTAATTAGTTAGTGCTTCAGGAGTGCACTAGACGCGTAAGCGGGTAGTTGGTGCACCGAACGCGTAAACGCGTACCCGGCGTACCGAACGCGTAAGCACGCGGTTGGTACGACAGGTGCTGTAATTATACAGGTTCTAAGTCCCAAATTAATTCCTAAAACTATTATATTTCTTTATACTAAAAATTATATCTATAGGTGTATAAATACTATCCGTTTATAGCTTATAACTAAGGGCTATACTATTAAATAGGCTAAAATAGTAGTGCGGAGTTATTATGCGATATTATCCAAATATAATAAGAGTAGGAAGTATTAAAATTTCTATATAGAAGATTTACCTACCCGTATTCTTATTACGTTAGACACCCTAGCCTATAGTATAAATATTTTAGATATTATCCGTTTTATTATATACGGTTATTATCTTAATAAAAGCCTAAATATAATACTATAGCGATTTAGACGGGCTGTCTAATATAATGGTGTTACTAGATATATAATTATCCTTATTAAAGACTGGTATAAGGGCGCTCTTATAGATATTATACCGCTAAAGTAAAAGTTTTAAAAACTTACAGCCCCTCTATCTACCCGACTTGGCCGTAACTTTATTACTATTAGGATGGCGATATAAAAGAATAGGATAGCGGATTTCACTAGCAATCTAGCTTTATTTGTTATAATTAATAGTAATATTATCTCGTAGGTATCTACTTAGGAGGAGGAGGATTAAATACTTAATAAAAATATAATATTATTAGCCCTGCTAATTAAGTATATAGAAAAATAGAAGAGGGCAAAGACTAATATAAAGAAATGGGTGGTACTTCTAGATATATTATATAAGCTCGCGAATAAAGCTACTAAATGCCTACGTAATATTCTACTTAAGCCGTATAAGGAGATAAGTCCGTTATCTAAAGGTCCACGCTATTGCTCTAATTGTGATAATTTATTGCAAGCTTATAAGGAGTATAATATCGTCGCACTATATACTAGGAATATTATAAAGAGTAAGTATTTAAAGGATCTATTTATAAGTATTAAGAAGTAGATTAAAGGATGGCTTAATTATAAGGTAAGGATATAGATAGGGAGTCTAATGATAAAATAATGGGTATATTGTATAGATAGAGATAAATCCTTAAGGGAAAAGGAGGAGTCTATATGCGAGGTAGGAAGGGTTTTCCCTAGGCATGTATAGAGCACGTACCTTATAGGTGAGTTACCCCTAGGTTACCCTAGGGTCGCCTATACCTTACGGCTATATAACTATCTACTTAGGTTTTACCTAACATTAATATAATATACTAGGATGTAGTTTAGAGTTTAATTTCCAGTTATATTATATCTAACGATTAAATCCATATACTCTATATTTAACCTCCGCTAACTTATAAAGGCCTTAAGCGGATATTGCCTAAATAGGATTATAGCTTCCTAGGAGATAAAGTAGATGTGCTTATCTGCTTTATTTATAAGGAAGAAACGTAATACTTTAATACTAGTGTTTTATAGGTTGCGTCGCAATCTAGTAGATATATTACCGTATCTAGAAGCTTATTATAAACGCCTTTACTATTAGCGGGTTAATAAGAACCTATTAGTGTATTAGCTATAAGGAGTGCTAGCTCTAATTAACCGTTATAAACTAAAGTATTACCGCCTTTATAGCTATTATTAGCATCTAGCTCGTAAATGGATATAACTAAATCTTAAATATTTTAGCTTATATTAACCTAAGACTTATAGGCAAACTAGTCCCAAACTACGTATACCACTTTATTGCAGTTATCTTAATAACTAGATGTTTAATATCCGTATGCTCTGGATATACGGCTGCCTGCTTAAAAATCATCTGGTATATATTTGTAGTACCCTTAACTTAGCCTTTAGCATTCTAATAACTCCCTATAGCACCTTTATTATTCTTAATAGCTTCTTAATATAGCTTCTTATAATTCTCTATTACTTTAGTTTATATCTTAGAATAACCTAGGTATTAGTCCGCGGTATAGCCTTTAAGCTCCACAGTAGAAGTTTAATAGTATTATTAGCTTAAATATAGGTAGCGCTAGCCTATAGCGTGGTATTTAATCTCCGCAGCGATTTTTGTGTGTAGTTATTACAAATTAACGTAGCCTTATTAATGATCCTGCTAGTAATAGTCTGTTATTAGTAACAATCTGCGGTAATCTAGTGTTAACGGCGACGGCAAACTGCTATATTATGGCACCCTCTATAGTAACTTAGCAGTAGGATACTAAAAGGGAATTAGCCTATATCGTAGATGCGGATGAATATCTACAAGGTTAGTGTAGTGGTTCGGCAGCTTATCTATTAACCTAGGCTTATTACTTATAGCGGCTTTTAAATAGTTTATCCGATTAATTATATATTAGTACTTAACAACAGCATACTTTACCTAATAGCTCGCCGGTATAGTTAGAAAGCTTATTTTAACGCGCAGACTTACGGGCTAATGTATTAGCTACTATAGAGTTAGCTCCCTTTTAGCCGGCAGAATTAACTATAGGTAAATCTAGCACTTTCCACCGCTCTACTTAAGTAAGAAGTACTACCTCTACTTATATAGCTAGTGTTAATATAACTCTAAGCTAGTCTCTTTAGCCAATTCTCCCCTTTAGTACTGTATTAGCTAGTAGTATAACCTTAAAAAGAATATAGAGACGTCTATTTACTAATATTAGTGGTAATATAAGTATAAATAGGCCGCAGCTAAAGCGCCGGATATTAGATCTTATAGCGCAATATTAGGTCTTAGCCCTTAGAGCAATCTAGATATTAAAGCTTTTAGTATAGTATTAAATCTAAATCTATAGGGTAGCCTAAGTGTTAAAGCTTATAGTATAATACTAAGTCTTAACTTTTAGATAAGCCTAAGGTTTAATATTCGCAATATAACACCGGATCTCCGACTATAAAAAATTTTAAAGTTTAATATTAGCGGCGTACTACTAGTTCCCAGATAGTAGGAAATCCGGAAATTTAGAGTTTATAATATAGTATTAGATCTCCGCTTCTAAAAAATCCTAAGGCTTAGGATTTAAGTTATAATACTAGATCTCCGGTCCTAGGGAACTTTTAAGGCTTAGGGTTTACAGGCTAATGCTTAATCCCCACCTTCTAAATTGGGTATAGCTTAGAATTTATAGCCTAATATTTAATTTCCGCTCTCTAAACTAAGCGCAGCTTAGAACCTATAGCCTAGTGCTTAATCTCCGCCCTTAGGTTTAGATATAACGTAGCTTTATAGGTTGGTATTTAATATTCCTTAGCGTTCTACTTATTTATTAACTTAACTAAAACTAAGGTAAAGCTCTAATTAATATCTAAGTATTAAGTGTTAATCTTCTTATACGCATTTAAATAGTCTATTAGATTCTTATTTAGAGAAATACTAAGGTTTGTACCTAAAGCTCCTAAAACCCATAGAACCTATATTATATTAGCTATTTAGTTTAAGTATCTTATAATCCTCTTAATTAGATATTATTTATTCTTTTTAGGCTACTATACCTTAAGCCTCTTAGCTAATATTAGATCCGCCTTATAGTAAGAGAAAATAATATAATATATCTGCGCACTTTAAAAGGGAGAAATTTGCTTACTAAGTAAACCTAATAACGTGTTTTACCAGTCAGTGGGACACCCCAGTTAGTGGGACACCCCACCAACACCAACGCACGTTTTTGTACGATTACTTAACCACAATAAAATAAATTTAATTGAAATCTAGTCTACAGACTCTCTAATTTATAGTACATTGACGCCTATTATGGCCTTATATATAGCATTTTAAACACGTTAGTGGTGCTCGCTATTATACTTAGCTAGCATAGTTCTAATTAGCCTCCTGCTTAGTACTTTCTAAGCTTTAAACTAGAAGCTGGCCTTACTTAGCCTATAGAACACCTCCTTACGCAATATACCTTCGGCGTTGCTACTACTTCTACTTTTAACGTTAATTTGCTATACAAAGCTCTGTATTCCCCTTTATAAGTATAACTACTAAATATATAGCCATCTGGCATCCTTTAACGAGTTAATTAACTGCTTAACTAGTGGGGCTCTGTAACTAGCGCTAAAGGAGGTCTTATATAAGCTTTACCTGCTACTCTAGCTAAGTAGTAGTATAAGGCGTTTTTAATGTCCATGAAGGTGCTACTCCATTAGCTGTACCTGGCGGAGAAGGCGTCTTAGTAACCATAAGCGATAATAGGACGCGCTTAGAATTATACGGTACTAGGCCTATAGCAAGAAATCCACTTTTAATATTCTAATCTGTAAAGATAGATAGCCGTACCTTTGTATATATTATAAGGAAGTCTTCTTTATTAATATAGTAGATTCCTTAGCGGGTAAGTATGAGGCAGTATTGCTAGGGTATACGGTAGGGAGCAGGCAAGCCGAGCATAAGTTATATAGGGAGTCGATGGAAGAGGACGATATAGTAATAAGGGTAGGTAATAGCCTCGTACTAAGACGAACCGATAGGGGAGGAAGGAGGCTGCAAGCCCGAGGAGCTTATAAGGGGTGGCCAAGGCCTAGCCGAAGGCTAGCCTTAGCAGCCCCTAAGAGCTCCCGGAATGTAGCCGAGTAAGGGACCAAAAGTACCCTTATATTGCCCCCCCCTTAGTTAGGGCTAGCCCCTAGCCCATATCCTAATAGATTAATTCTATATATAGAAAGGTAAGTAGTGTAGAAGCCTTACTTATACAGGGGAGTAAAGAAATAGGGGAAAAGGACTAGCCAAGCAGCCTTAATAAAAACCTTAACCTATGGCCAAAACCCAGTAGGAAAAAGGGCCTATTTTAGGTAGGAAAAGAGCGTCTGCTAGTAGGGTAAGACTTAATCGTATACGATCAGTCTTAAAGAGACAATCGCCTGCGATTAAGTCTCGACAGCTCTATAGCTGACAGCCAGATAGTCTCTACTTGGAGCCGGCTTAATCGCAAGAATATCCCTTACATTCCCCCCCCCCTTCTTGCGGTCAACCCCCTTCATTACCTTGCGGTAGCGGGAGATTATAGAGGGCTCGTCCCGGAAGGGGTTTGGAGAGATATCAATAGGGTCTTATAAGCTTTTAAAGCAAGCTAGAGCTCTTAGAGTAACTAAAGCTTTGCAGAGATAATCGCGTAGGATCTTTAAGCTGCTGCCATTCTCTTAGGCAAGCTGTAGCTCTTAATGCAAGCTAGAGCTCTTAGAGCGACCAAAGCCTTGCAGAAATGATCGCGTAGGATCTTTAAGCCGTAGCTCTTAAAGCTGTAGCTATAGCTTAAGGATGGCATTTAACCGCAATAGGATCTTATAAGCTGAGCTTGTAACTTTAGAAGAGATAATCGCGTACGATTAAGTCTCGGCAGCCCTTTAGCTGATAACCGGAAACTTTCTGGGTCGGGCCGTAGCCCTTAAACGAGCCGTAGCTCTAAGAGATAATCGCCCTGCGATTAGGTCTTAGCAGCCCTATAGCTGACAGCCGGAGAGTCTCTGGGTCGGAGCAGTAGCTCCGTAAGAGATTATATAGGATCTTTAAGCCGCCGCCATTTTCTTGGGCAAGCTGTAGCTCTTAAGGTAAGCCGTAGCTTAATAGGAGACAACCGCCTACGGTTTAGTCTCGGCAGCTCTATAGCTGATTAGGTAGTAGCCCTTAATTGCATTTAATCTAGAAGAGAGGGTAGTAGCTATAGCTTTAAAAACTAGCCGTTAGTTCTTTGGATAGCCATTAAATAGCAATCGGATAGCCTCTAGGGTAGCTACATCTCTTTAAGGACGTTTAACCTTCTAAGCTCTATTAGTGGCACTACCCTACGTAAGTAAACCGTGGTTAGCCTATAGAGTATTATAAGCTTAATCGCGTATAATCCCCCTTAACTCCTACTAGAAAGCTTTTGGATAGCAATTAAATCACCTTCGGGTCGCCGTCAGGGCAGAGCTGCACCGCTACACTGTCAATTGTATGCGGGTATACTAATCGCGTCAAGAGACGATCTAGATAGCCCTAACCCTTGGCTAGGTAGCTACCATCTCTCTTATCTCCTAATCCGTATCTACCACCGTAAGCGGATGCGATCTGCCAGCGTCTGCTGGTGTAGCTACTCTATAGCGTACGCGATTGTCCTAGGTAAAGGTAGAGGACCTAATCCGTATTCTAATACCGTTATGCGGATGCGATCTGCCAGTCGTCTGCTGGTGTACCTGCTCTATAGTGTACGTAGTCGTCCTAGGTAAAAATAGAGGATTGTGATTTTGCTTAAGGGCGCAGCCCTTAGCTTGCTGCAGACTACCACCCGCGAGGGTGTAGGATTGGTTTAAATATGAGGCAGTATTGCTAAGGTGTATAGTAGGGAGCAGGCAAGCCAAGCATGAGTTATATAGGGAGTTGATAAAAGAGGACGATATGGTAATAAGGGTAGGTAATAGCCTCGTACTAAGACGAACTAATAGGGGAGGAAGGAGGCTACAAGCCTGAGGAGCTTATAAGGGGTGGCTAAGGCCTAGCCGAAGGCTAGCCTTGGCAGCCGGAGAGTCTCTGGGCACTATCATCCCACATAACCGTGATTACTTAGCAATTAGTAAGCCCGCACAGGCCACTATTGCTAACTTAAACTCCGATTTGAATAATAACAAAGCACTATTTATACGTGTAATACTCTAATATTCGGCTGTCTATTTTAATAGGGTCCTTTCCCTTTTTATTACTACGCGTGCGCTTGGCCTTAGGGGACCTAATAGCAAGTGCGCTAGCTTTATGAGCCTCATGCGCGTCTGCAGAAGCTCTCTGTCGCTATCGCTTTAATTTTAACGGAATGCTAACCTCTTTTCGCTCAGGATTAATAACCCCTTTTGGCTTAGGATCACTAGGGCCCTTGTTAGTATTACTTAAGATTAATATAAAATTACCACGAGCTAATTAAGTATAGGTCCTTTAAGCTCTAGTGCGCGCCGCTCTGCCAGATTGATGGAGTAGGAGAGGTAGCGGCTCTTGATAATTGTTAGGTGCCGAATGGTTCGCAATAGGCTCCTTCTTACTAATATTTTGGTGAGGGTTGTCTAATATAGTACCTTGGAGTACTTCCGCGTTATTAAGCCATAAGTTATTGTCCTCCCCTGCTTCTAAAATGACCACCTTATCCTCCAACCCCCCTAAAACTTCGTTATATAGTACCGACGGCTCGTTAAACGGCTGCTGCTTATCCTCCTTATCCTCCTTAATATCCTTATCTACTTCGTCAGCCGGTTCTTTGTTTTGGATTAGAAAGTGGCTAAGATCTATACCACTGCTTGGTTAAGTAGGTATATGCTTCCGGGCCTCCTCCTGCCTTTCCTTTTGGAGCTCTCGTACAGCGACGTCAGCAGCGCGTTTAGCAATCTTAGCGCTTATTTTGCCACGTTGGTTGGCCTTGCTGTGCTTCTTTTTAGGTGGTGGCTGCTAGCGAGCCTTTAGAGGAACCTTAAATGGAGCGCCCTTAGGTAGCAATTAAAGCTCTGCCTGTCTAGTTAAAATAGTTATTTAAGCCACCTTAAAGTCTTTAAATTTATTGGCAAGCTCGCCCATTTTTTTAGTAGGAAGGTCCTTAATAATATTAAGAAGGCGGAGAACTAATAGCCGGATCCTAGTAAGAGCTTCCGGGTGCCCTAGCAGGGGGTCGCCCTAGAACGCTATATCCTTAATATATCGCGGCTGCCAATCTAGAGCGGTAACCAGCTTTGTTACAATATACTAGCGAGGGTGAATTAAAGCCAGCGATATAGGAAGCCTCTGCATTAAGCACCGAATAAGTATGTGATAATAGGGGAGGCCATATTGGTAGGGGTCCTCGTAGTTGCAGTTGTCCTGCTTCCACTTCCAATTAGCCTACTCCTGCTTTTCCTTATTTATTGAAGCTCTTGCGCCATATATAGAGTTAAAGATTCGCTTAAGCGCGTAGTGTGTTACTACACCGTTAATCTGTGCGAAGTGGTGCTAAAAGAGATCTAGGGTAATAGTTCGGGGGAGGGACATTTTAGACGTATATTCGGATTTAATTAACTCCTGGTATAGTATTAAAATCTACCTCTTTAGCTTAATTATAGTATCCTTAAGGCTTAATTAATAATTAGTAAAGCATTTTAATCCTCTGTTAATACCCTCGCCTTATTAACTTGCTGCTATACCTAAATTTGGAAGGTATCTAGTGAAGGGGGAGTAAGCGGTTAAGGAAAAGTTGACGTTAAAATAAGGTTTTTAAGCCGGGGAATAGAATATCGCCACGAGACATTTGGATAAGCTTTACTATAGGCCGGCCTATAGTAAAGCTTATCCAAATACCTTATGGCGATATTCTGCTCCCTAGCCTAAAATTTAACCTTATATAGAAAGCTTACTAAAACTTACCTAATATAATAGGTAATCATCTAGCTCTCCTTTTTAACGTATATAGTCTAAAACTATACCTTATCGCACGGGTGTAGCTTATCTAGGACTGCCTTTTAATTGACTTTAAGCTCTGCTACCGTTTTAGATTTTAGGTAGGGCCAAAACAGTTTTTTTACTACCTTCCTCTCCTCCGCCGAGTAGCTATGCGGCCTCTTAGCCTTTATCTGGATCCCCTTATTAATCCGCTTCTTTATTGCCTTCGCGGCGTGCTACTGGCAGTACTAGAGAACAACTATAATTAACTGCCCTACTAATAAGGCGGCCGCAAGGCCCTTACCAAAGTTGGCGATAATAACTTTAGGTGGCCGTTTCCAAAGCTTCTGCTGAGCAGACTCCAGTAAAAAGGTCTAATTTAGCTGGGACTCGCTCTTAATAAACGACTGTATTGCTAGAAAAGAGGACCCCGTATTAGTAACGCCAGTTATAATAGCCAATAAGAGCTTAGATCGATTGGTATTAAATATAGCGTCCATCTGGCAGCCAAAGTCGGTAATAAACCTTTACGCTAAATCTACCTGAATAGGAAGCTAGAACACTAGCTGCTGGAGACTTTGGGTAATTAGATGACCTGATTCTAGATTAATCGTGTAGGTATATTAAGACCGGTACTTAAATCTATGCTGGTGGAGAAGTAGCTTAAGGGCGCCGAGCGCTTACGGCTGGCCCTTAGCTCCTCTAGGAAGGCCGCTTAACGATCGCGTTAAGCTATAGTATTTCTTCTTGCTTATATGTAACTCCTGGGTAGAAAGTTGACGCTATGTAGTAAGATAGGTCTCTTATGTTGCCCTAAGAGCGTAGGCTTTTGCGGCTGCCTCTTTGGCCTCTGGTAGTCGATCCTGGTGGCCAATATAAGTAAGAGGATTCGCAACGAAGTCGTGTTCTGGAGCCTCCGGAGCCTCTAGATTAGAGTGCTTGGCACGCGTAATAGTTGCTACCTATCCTTTAATATTACCTATATGGCCAGGAAGCTTCTTCTAGGCCACCCGAATACACCAGCCGCAGTTCTTTTGGTGTACCTTAGTGCCCTCTCGCTGCCGGTTGCTATCCTTACCGCAGAAGTTATCTAACTTGCGGTAATTCCAGGTGTGCTTACTATGGTGTTTACAGCCAAAGATACGGTGCGGCCGTAGAGCGGTTTCATCGCCTAAGGATAGTGTAATAATAAAGAAGCCTTTACTAAAGGTGTAGTCCTAGTATTAATTAAACGCGGCGTTAGGATCCTTAAAGGTCTTACCATTGTATAGCTCTAGAAGGTGGTGGGCGGGCATAGAGTTAACTACCTTTTATACTACTAGAGCTAGGTCCGGGTACAAACGGTAGTTTGGCTGCTACTCTAGACGTTAGATCTTAACTTCTAGCAATGGCGATTAAAGCCATTACGGAAGAGGATTATTTGTATTGTATACCAAAGAAGCAAAAGCAGCACGATATTTATAACCGTTAGGGTTTAGAGTTCTAGGAGGAGGTAGAGGAGAGAATAACTCCTTTATAGAGGCCTGCGCCGAGCTCTTTATATCCGTATACTATGGCTAGCGAAGCCAGGATGGAGTTGACGGAGCCTAAGGAGCCTAAGGAACCTTACGCTAAGCGGCTGGAGCAACCTGGCGAAGAGGGGGTGGAGTATTAAGGACTTTAATAGGGTTGCTCTGGCGATCACTAGGTTTTCGTACTAGAGCAGCAGAGGTAGTATGGGCAGTAGGGTGACGCTGCAGGAGCTTATTAAGGTTAGGAAGAGTTGAATTAATATTAAACGAAGAGCTATCGGCTATGCTGTATAGTAGGAAGTTGATATAGGCTTTGCAAGGTGTAGATTTGGAACAACTCTATAGAAAATTTCGAGAAAACTTGCTGTCAAAGTGGTCCGACTTCGGCGTTATATTTTTAACCCTAGCACTAATATTTACTTAATAAGCTGTTTAGGACTTTTAGTCTATATAATAAGCTATTAATTCCACGCCCTAAACTAGTCTATTTACTACGTAATTGCGTAGATATTCTATGGTGTAAGTTACGGTAAGGACATGCTTTTTTGAAGTTCTTCCGCACTGTTAATGGCGGCCCGTGCGTGCATTAGTAAGCGCTTATTAATCATGGTTGTGTGGGATGATAGTGCCCGGAGACTCTCCGCTTGGCAGCCCCTAAGAGCTCCCGGGATGTAGCCGAGTAAAGGACCAAAAGTACCCTTATAGTAAGTTCTTAAACCTTCTACTTATATAAGCGCTTTAGAGGGGAGAAGTAGCCTACATTAAGCGGTTGGAGAAGATGTAATGTATACGCAGGTATATAAAGCATAATAATCTTATTTGCTATACAATACTAATTAAATTCTAGCGTTACGTGGCTATTATAGCCGTTAAGGATAAGTAAATGGTAAGCTTCCTTTATATAAGACTTTGTATATATATTAAAGTGCTTAATCTATTTATACCCTAGCTTATCTATCGTCTAGCTATTATTGCTAACGGCAAGTACCCAGTTAGGAGGTAGGCCCTAATACTAGCCTAACTAGTGGACCTTTCCTATAAGGATAATAAAGGGCGGAATTGTCTAGCTAAAAGCATTAACTCCCTTAATTACCGTTACCTATTTGTAATTACCTGGTTATATAATAACTGCTTAGCCAATAGTATTAGAGCTTATGACTACTTTTAATGTTATAGCTATACCTATTATAAATCCAGTCTTATTAAAGTTATAGGTATCTTCGTTAAGTATACTATACAACTAACGCGTCTTATTAACGCGGTTAAACTATATGCTAATTATAACTGGATCCTTGCATTTTGCCTACTATAAATAGAACTTCTAATTCCACTTTATCTATAACTTTAGCTAGGCGTTAATAAAGCAGGATACCCAGTTTTTGCTAACTGGTTAGGGGGAGAGGATTTTGGCCGCGCGCCGCAAGTAAAGCGTCTGCCATTCGTCGTACGTTAATAATCTAGGGGGGAAATCCTCGTCGGTTAAGGTCTAGGATCCACTGAATAAGCGCATGCTCTTTAGAGGGCTGCAGCTTGCGTTTCTGTAGATTAGACGCGCTCTAAGGTATTGTACCGTTAAGGCGACTATAGAGGGTAGGTTTTGGGACGTCGTATAAGCCTATAGTCTTGCAAAGACCTAAATTTTGGTTTTTCTAAAGCGCATTAGTAGCGAGAAGAAGTCTACCTTCTTGCTAGAGTTTTAGAAGCTTCTATGTTGATATTATAATTAATTTGGTTGGTGACGCGTGTTAGTGTTAGTGGGGTGTCCCACTAACTAGGGTGTC
This sequence comes from Cenococcum geophilum 1.58, assembly GCF_001692895.1. NCBI lineage: Eukaryota > Fungi > Ascomycota > Dothideomycetes > Gloniales > Gloniaceae > Cenococcum > Cenococcum geophilum. Next base: position 2,461,393 of record NW_027137564.1, on the reverse strand, counting down.
CCACTAACTAGTAAAACACGTTATTCGCTTATAACCCTTCTCTAGCACCTTAGCTAAGCGGTAATTCTATATTAATGCTATTTTATAAGTTAACTAGACAGCGCCTACTTACTCTAATTAGTAGTAACTTAACTATAAAGGATTTACGCGTTATAAATAAGCGTATATAAGGTAGTTAATATTTACTAAGGTAAATTACTATAACAGTGATTATTTGTTAGTAAGCTAATTTAATAAAATCTTAGCGCGGATATTTACCTTTAATTAATCTCTATACCTCTTTTTTTACTAACCTTCTACCTTACAATAATGCATTACAAACTTTATTATTATTATTTTATCTACTATTAATTAGTATACTACTATTTATAATACCTTCTTTTATACCTCTAAATATGTCCGATAGCTATTTAGTTAAGGAACTTAATACGCGCGATATTAAAGATAAAATAATTAAGGACGCTTTTAAGAACGCTCTTTCTTTTACTAATCCTTTAAAATCTCTACCTAGAGAGTAAGCTTTTTAATACTAAATTATGCCTGTAGCTAATATAATTTTAGGAAATATATACTAAAGCACTCTTTATTAGATATAGTAGAGCACTATAATAAGGTTATTGCGAAATCCGCTAGAAATCCGCTTACCTCTTTACTGCTTACCTCTTTGCCGCCTACTTCTTTACCACTTACTTCTTTATTATAAGGGTTATTTTAGCCCTTACTCGGCTGCATTGCCTAGGGGCTCTTAGGGGTCGCTAAGGCTAGCCTTTGGCTAGCCCTTGGCACCTCCTTATAAGCACCTTAGGCTTACAGCCCTTCCCTCCTTATTAGTTCGTCTCTATACCTAGGCTATTGCCTACCCTCATTACTATATCGTCCTCTTCTATCAACTCCCTATATAACTTATGCTCGGCTTACCTGCTCTCTACCATACACCCTAGCAATACTGCCTTATATTTAAACCGATCCTATACCCTTACGGGTGGTAGCCTGTAGCAAGCCAAGGGCTGCGCCCTTAAGCAATTTCACGATCCTCCATTTTTACCTAGGACGATCGCGTTCACTACAACATAGTAGGTACACTAGCAGACGCCTAGTAGATCGCATCCGCATAACGGTGTTGGAATACGGATCAGGTCCTCTACCTTTACCTAGGACGATCGCGTATGCTACAGAGCAGCTACACCAGTAAGACGTCTAGCAGATCGCATCCGCATTACGGTGGTAGACACGGATCAGGAGATAAGGAAGACGGTAGCTATCTGGCCAAAGGTCAGGGCTATCCAGATCGTACGCGATCATCTCCAAACGCGATTGGTATACTTGCATACGATCAGTCATGCAGCGGTACAGCTCTGCCCCAACGGCGACCTAAAGGTAATTTGATTGCTATCCGAAGGCTTTCTAGTAGGAGTTAAGGGGGATCGTGCGCGATTAAGCTTGCAATACTCTATAGGCCAACCACGGTTCACTTACGTAGGGCAGTGCCACTAATAGAGCTTGGAAGGTTGAACGTCCTTAAAGAGATATAGCTACCCTAGAGGCTATCCGATTGCTATTTAAGTAGCTATCCGAAGAACTGACGGCTAGTTTTCAAAGCTATAGCTACTACCCTCTCTTCCAGATCAAATGCAATTAGGGCTATAGCCTAACCCGGAAAGTTTCCGGCTATCAGCCATAGAGCTGCCGAGACCTAATCGCAGGGCGATTGTCTCTTAGAGCTACGGCTCGTCCAAGGGCTACGGCCCAACCCGGAGATTCTCCGACTGTCAGCCTAAGGGCTGCCGAGACTAAACCGTAGGCGGTTGTCTCTCGTAAGCTGCGGCTTACCTCAAGAGCTTCGGCTCAGAGATCCTATGCGATCTCGTAAGCTACGGCTTACCCCTAAGCTAAGGCTCCGACCCGGAGACTCTCCGGCTGTCAGCCAAAGGGCTGCCGAGACTAAACCGTAGGCGGTTGTCTCATTAAGCTACGGCTTACCTCAAGAGCTTCGGCTCAGAGATCCTATGTGATCTCGCAAGCTACTGCTTGCTTCAAGAGCTATAGCTTGCCCAAGAGAATGGCAGCAGCTCAAAGATCGTACGCGATCATCTCTCTGCAAGGCTTTGGTCGCTCCAAGAGCTCCAGCTTGCATCAAGAGCTACGGCTCGTCTTAGGGCTACGGCCCGACCCGGAGACTCTCCGGCTGTCAGCCATAGGGCTGCCGAGACCTAATCGCAGGGCGATTGTCTCCTAGAGCTACGGCTCGTCCTCGAGCTACGGCTCAAAGATCGTACGCGATCATCTTCCGCAAGGCTTTGGGTCGCTCCAAGAGCTCCAGCTTGCATCAAGGGCTACGGCCCGACCGGAGACTCTCCGGCTGTCAGCCTGAGGCTGCCGAGACCTAATCGCAGGGCGATTGTCTCCTAGAGCTACGGCTCGTCCAAGAGCTACGGCTCAAAGATCGTACGCGATCATCTCTCTGCAAGGCTTTGGTCGCTCCAAGAGCTCCAGCTTGCATCAAGAGCTATAGCTTGCCCAAAAGATATGGCAGCAGCCTCAAAGATCGTACGCGATCATCTCTCTGCAAGGCTTGGTCGCTCCAAGAGCTCCAGCTTGCATCAAGAGCTACAGCTTGCCCAAGAGAATGGCGGCGGCTCAAAGATCCTATGTGATCTCTTACGGAGCTACGGCTCCGACCGGAGACTCTCCGGCTATCAGCCTAAGGCTGCCGAGACTAAATCGTACGCGATTGTCTCTTCTGAAGTTATAAGCTCAGCTTATGAGATCCTATTGCGGTTAAATGCCATCCTTAAGCCCCATAGCTACAGCTTCAAGAGCTACGGCTTAAAGATCGTACGCGATCTCTCTACAAGGCTTTGGTCGCTCTAAGAGCTCCAGCTTGCATCAAGAGCTATAGCTTGCCTAAGAGAATGGCAGCAGCTTAAAGATCCTACGCGATCATCTCTGTAAAGCTTTGGTTGCTCTAAGAGCTCCAGCTTGCTTCAAAAGCTCACAAGACCCGACATCTCTCCGAACCCTTCCGGGACGAGCCCTCTATAATCTCCCGCTACCGCAAGGTAATGGAGGGGGTTGACCGCAAGAAGGGGGGGGAATGTAAGGGATATTCTTGCGATCAAGCCGGCTCCAAGTGGAGACTATCTGGCTGTCAGCCATAGAGCTGTCGAGACTTAATCGCAGGCGATTGTCTCTTCAAGACTGATCGTATACAATCAAGTCTTACCCCACCAGCAGACGCTCTTTTCCTACCTAAAATAGGCCCTTTTTTCCACTGGGTTTTGGCCATAGGTTAAGGTTTTTATTAAGGCTGCTTAGCTGGTCCTTTTCCCCTATTTCTTTACTCCCCTATATAAGCAAGGCTTCTGCACTGCTTACCTTTCTATATATAGAATTAATCTATTGGGATACAGGCTGGGGGCCAGCCCTAACCAAGGGGGGGGCAATATAAGGGTTATTTTAGCCCTTACTCGGCTGCATTGCCTAGGGGCTCTTAGGGGTCGCCAAGGCTAGCCTTCGGCTAGCCCTTAGCACCTCCTTATAAGCACCTTAGGCTTGCAGCCCTTCCCTCCTCATCGGTTCGTCTCTGTACCTAGGCTATTGCCTACCCTCATTACCATATCGTCCTCTTCCATCGACTCCCTATATGACTTATACTCGGCTTGCCTACTCCCTACCGTACACCCTAGCAATACTGCCTTATATTTATTACCTACCTTTAAGCCGCCTATTTCTTTATCGCCTGCTACTTCTAAAAAGTTTAATCCTCGTTATACTTCTACTTCTCTTAAGAGGCAGGCTAATAGAATTGCTGCGTAAAATATTTAGTATAAGATAGCCTTTAAATCGTATATATTAGCTATACTCTTTTAGTATCTTATCTACTAATTTACCTCTTATAGTAATTTAACAGAAATGTTAGAGATTTTAGATAATAATAAAGAGATTAATTTTAGTAACGCCTACTCTCCTAAAAGCCCTCCTCTATTATTTTATAATCTCCGTAGCCTTTATAAGCTCCGTAGTATATAGACGGCTTAAGTTATAACGTTAGATATTAACACAAATAAGCGCCTTTCTATTTAAGTGCTATTAATAAATAAATAGTATACCGTAAAAGCTAGTGCTTAGAAGAATATAAAGGAAGCTTACTAGCGGATATATACCTATGTCTAGAATATTAAGGGTAGCTCTAGTATGCTACGTAATTCACTATACGCTCTATACGTTAAGTAAGATTATAAATATCGCGTTTATAAGCAGAACTCTAGTGTTAGCGATTTAGTCAATTGAGACATAAGCACAGCAAAAGGGTCGCGCAAGCCTATATAATTGGATTGTCTATAAACAAGAATCTAAAGCTAAAGAAAGGAAAGGAGAAGAAGGGGAGCGCCGCTCAAAGCTATATACGATCTTCGCGTCACGTGATCGCAATATGCGGCAATCTGTGGCAACTTGCCGGTGTGTAGTTCTGCCAAGTTCTGCTAGTGCCGTAATATTACCCCCCCCTCTAAAAAAGCCTGCCCTTAGGCTTTGCCGCTAAAAGTCTTAATAAGAGAATCTAACTAATTAGATAACTTTAACCGCCGGTTAAAGATTCTGGATATCTTAACACCTTACGTAACTAAGAAATTTCTAGGGCGTTTTTATCCTTATGTTCTTCTAGTAGCTTATTATCTTTATTATACTAGTATTCTATCTACTTATCTAGGTACTTTAGCGGTCTAGGTTTATTAGGGTAACGGCTATAGAACTCCTAAAGCTTATAAGGGCTACCTATAAAGTTCTATATAGGGTACTAAGTGGGGTCTAGGTTATATCCTTTCTAACTAATATAATACTTTAATATTCCCTTTATAAGTTTATAGGCTAATATTTCTTTAATTTCCCATTTATTATTATTGTTAACTTAAATTAACAGGGGAGGTTTATTCTTTTATTTGGGTAGTAGGTTATTTATAGCTTTCCGTAGCTTATCCAGTAAGAAAATAGGGTGGACTTTAATTAAGTCTAGGAGCTTAACCTTATACAAGTTACTTACTTTATTAAGAATCTTATACGGTCCTACTATCTTATAGTCTAGCTTATAGCTAGGCCGTTCTATCTTTTAGTTCTTTATTATAACCTAGACTATATTGCTTATAGTAAAGTTAGGCTTACGCCTATGCTTATTTACTTACTGTTTTATTAACTTCTAGGCCTTTTTTAGGTTTATATAGGCTACTTTCTAGGCTTCTTCTAAGCGCTTAGCGTACTACTAGGCTTTCTTATGAGATAGTTTTTCGCGTATAGTCTAGGGCCCTTTTAGTCTTTTTTAGTTAAAGCTTGTATAGGGTAGGTAACCTATTTTTAGTTAAATAGGGGCAAATCCAGTAGAGTTGTGGGGTAGGGTTACTTAGGCGTAGTCTATTAAGGGTAATAGTTTAGCCTAGTTATCTTGGAAGTAGTTAATAAAAGGCTAGAGTCTCTGGTCCAAGTATTAATTTATAATCTCCGTTTAATTATCTGTTTAGGGGTAATATACCATAGAAAGCTTTAGCTTAATATTTAGGATTTAGGTAAACTTATTCTAAAAGGCTAATATAAACTACGGCCTGTAGTTAGATATAATAGTATCTAATAGTCCGTAAATTTGGTAGATATAGTGGATATATAGTTAGGCTGCCTCTTTAGTATTAATATTCTTATAATAGGGAATTAAAAATAGGCGCTTGCTGAAGCGGTTAACTAAGATTATAACTATATTATATCCGTTATAATTTAGAGGTAGCTTATAAAAGTCTATAGAGATATTATCGGAACGTTAATCACGTGACGTAGTCACGAGACTACGAAGCGAGACTAACTGTCTGACCTTGGAGCAACCCCTTTCTTCTAACGACAATTAACTACTAACTTTAACACCGCATACGTACCACTACAAGTGATATTCATACACGTTAATAAAGCGAGTTATACCGACACTAATTAGTAGACGTATAGATTAGGAAATACGCAATAGCAAAGCTCGAAACTATGTATTAGCTTAACTGCTAACGCGTCAGATCGCAGAGCTATCGCCCTATTTTAGTTAAAGGAGAAAGCTACGTTACCCTTGAAGCTCGAGACCACGTATCAGCTTACTAACGCGTAAGATCGCCTAGAGAATCGTATCTTTACTCAGAGAGAGCTACGTTACCCCTTAAAGCTCGAGACCACGCATTAACTTAACTGTTAACGCGTTAGATCGCCTAGAGGACCTTAAAGCTCGAGACTACGTATCAGCTTAACTGCTGACGTGTAAGATTGCCTAGAGGACCGTATCTTTGCTAAGAATCGTCTATAGTGTCTAAGAACTGTAGATTCGTTAATAGGACACGTACATACCCAGAAGACACTACCCTCGAAGCTCGAGACCACGCATCAGCTTAACCGCTAACGCGTTAGATCGCCTAGAGGATCGTATCTTTGCTAAGAATCGTCTTTAGTCTTTAAAAACTGTAGATTTGTTAAGGGGACACGTACATACCCTTACACCCTTATCTCTTAACCTTAACCTTAACCTCGACCTTAACCTCTACCTTACCCTTAACCTTAACCCCTGACCTCGACCATAACCCTCGACCTTGACCCCAACCTCGACCTCGACCTTAACCTTAACCTTAAACTATAACACGACAATATGGAAATTAATTGGAAGGAGAGAATTGCTAAGTATAAATACGGAATTAATGCAGACAAGGCTATAAAGGACGAACTAGTAGAGTTTGTAGAAACGATAATATATCTAATATAAGACCTTACGGACAACGACTTATGGTACATTTTTTAGGAGTAGTTTGAGGGGTTTATAGTAGAGAGCTTTAAGAAGATACGCACAGATATTAGATCCAAGCTACGAAGACATCTCCTTAAAAGAGGTGTTTACGTAGGCAGACGTACTAGCAGAATTACTGTATCTGAGCTGTTATTTAAAGTTACATAAGAAGAAAAGCTGCATTAATGGACAGATAAGGAGATCGTAGCAACCATTAGGGAGTTAGCAGAACCACTGGCTTTAAGAGCACTACAAGATAGGCTAAACCACGCTCGTGACGGTCTATCGGGTTAGCCTACAGCTATAGTTGCAATACCACCTAGGTCTGCTGCACCAACTGCTACCCGATAGCAGCATACCCTATTATAACCTACCTCTACGCAGAATCAGCAACTATCGCCTGCGGCAACTGCCTCTTCTCCAGCAACTGCTCTTACCCCACCACTAGCTGCTCTGTTAATTCCACCAGCTATTCCAACTGCTACTACCCCACCTAGTCCTCCTCCTGCCCAGTATCCTCACCCTGGTACTACCAACCTCGACCCCAACTTCGTTAAACCGACGACCACCCTTATAGCTATAACACCTTAAACACCTATTGCATCTGCACTAGCTACTCCGCTAATTCCACTAGCTATTCTAACTGCTGCACTACCAGTTGTCCCAATCGCTGCACCGCTAGCTACCCCAATCGCTGCACTACTAGCTACTCCGGTTGCTACCCCCGCTACCCCCACTGCCCCTACTACCCCTCCCGGTCCTTAATTCTCCAATTATAACCAATTGCTACGGTTAAGAGAGCGGCAACTATAGCAGCCGCAGCAACCGCAGTAGCTATACACACATATACCACCTAAACTGGCCGTGCCTAGTGTGGAGTAAGGACCTAGGCAAGGACCTAGATACAGCAAGGAGGTAGCTATAATTGTAAAGATCTATACAGACTTCCGTACGAACCGCATTCTTACAAATAAGCTAGCTACTACTTGCTAGGGAGTGCCAATATGCCGTATTGCTATCTCTAACCCTTTAGAAGATCTCTCTTAGTTAATTAATAAGTTACGGTCTTTAATTGTTATATGGAAGAAGGAACACCCCAGTTAGGGGGTGTATACTACTTTTATGGATCGCCGCTACCATAATTAAGATTAAGGCCGAAACCGCAATTAAAATAACCGAGACTACAGCCGTAACTGTAAAGGGGTGGGTTGAATAACAAACTGTAAGGTATTGCCTGGGTATACAGTAGGGAGTAGGCAATACCCTTATATAGGAGAAAGAGAGAGACGAACTAATAGGGGAGGAAGGAGGCTGACTACCCATAATACCTTATACACGCCTACCTGTTTGCACCGCCAAGATACCAGTGTCTAATATCCGCAGTGTCTGATATCTGCAATATCTGCAAGATCCGCAATATTGACAATATCCGCAATATTTGCAATGTCCGCAATTCTCTACACTGATTCGAAGTCTTTATATAACTATCTCGTCCGACGAGGAACTACGCAAGAGAAACGCTTGATGATTGATATTGATGGAGACACTAACCCTGCGGACGCTATAATAAAGGGCAAGCCTTATACGGCACTATTATGGCTTATTAACACGAACCGAGTTGAATTACGGGCTGTAGGGTAGGTTAAACGAACGGATTCGGCTTCGGCAGGTACGGACTTGTACTATACAGAGCCAGCCGCTAAGGCGCTAGTAGCAGGTAAGCCAATAGCGATTTTCCATCCCGGGGATGGAAAATCCTGATTGGCTGGTTCAACGGCATGGCAGAATTTGGCAGAATTTGGCAGAATTTGGCAGATGACGCTCCAGCACCATTATACGTGGAAGCTATTGCGTATTATGGATAGAAGAGCTAGCTATTGCGTTACGCTACGAGTAGTCTAGAAGACTTGGCTTTGGAGTGTAGATTAGCCTTTTTTTTAGAGTTGCTCTAGTGTCGGAACGTTAATTACGTGACGTAGTTATGAGACTACGAAGCGAGACTAACTGTCTGACCTTGGAGCAACCCCTTTCTTCTAACGACAATCAACTACTAACTTCAACACCGCATACGTACCACTACAAGTGATATTCGTGCACGTTGATAAAGCGAGTTATACCGACAGATATATTACTAGGGGCGGTTGGGTATTAGGAGGGGTTTTAATAATCCTAGGGTTTTATCTCGTGGGATTGTAGACCTATAGTAGTTATTACAGTTCCGTATATAGCGGTCGATATTTATAACTATTCTAGGCCAGTAGTAGCGGTTACTAATAATTTTATAGGTTTTATTCTTTTTAGAGTAGGCTGTAGAGACCTAGGTATATACTTTAGCAATAAGCTAAGTCCGTATATTTTATTCCTTTACTACTACCAGCTATTCCTAATACTTAAGTAATCTATTTTTAAGGGACTATAGGCTAGTAACGTTCTTTGCCTTTTTACGGTACTCCTATAGAGAAGGGGCCGTATAATTTGTCTATAGTAATTTATTAATTAAGTTAAGTCCTAAAGGGTTAATAGGATATATCTTAGCGCCTAAGGAGTCTGTACTTAGTTCTGCCTATATTTAGGGGTTAAGGTGCTCTAGTTATAGTAGCGTTTAGGTCCGTAATAAGATCTTCACAGCCGTATAGTTACCTAGGTCTTATTCGCGCCTAGTAAGAGTATTTACATGGTTTATAGCGCCTGGTCTATATATAATTAAGAAGTTAAATTAAGATAGGATATCCGCCTAGCGTGCCTGCTAGGCTATAAGGGCCTTAGTTGTTATAAAGTATTCTAGGGCCTTATAATCTAATACTACTTTAATAGGTTTAGGGGTCCCCTCTAGCTATATACGCTAGTGCTAAAAGCTAGAGATAATAGCCAGTATTTTTTTATTATAGATGTGGTAGTTTAGTTTAGCATCTATTATAGTTTTTAAATAGTATGCGATAGGGTGCTATTCTCCATCCGGTTACTTCTAGGAAAAAATACCGGCTATTACGCCGTTTAAGGTATTAGTTTTTAGTATTAAGGGCCGTTCTGGGTTAAAGTGGGTAAGTAGGGGGGCTGATACTAGCCGTTTTTTAAGCTTATTAAAGGCCTGTATATATATAGCGTTAAAGTAAAAGGGCTAGTCTTTCCTAGTAAGGCGGTTAAGAGGCTAGGCAATCCTACTGTAGTTTTTAATAAAGTATTAGTAGAAGTTATAGAAACCTAAAAATAATTATACCCCCTTTACGGTCCGTGGGGGCGTCTACTAGTTAATTGTAGTTATTTTCTCTAGGTTAGCCTTAATTCCGTCTATGCTAATAATAAAACCTAGGTACTTTATACACTTAATACTAAATTTTAACTTCTTAATATTAGCCTAAAGGCTAGCTTCGCGGAGCCATTATAGGACTTTATAGACGTACTCCTTATATTCCAGTTTATTCTCTAAGTAAATTATAATATTATCTAGATAGGCCGTATAGAAGTTATTAAGGTAGTTAAAGAGTATATTGTTTATATACCGCTAGTATATAGCTAGTTTATTAGTTAGTTTAAAAGGAAGTACCTTATATTTATACGTCCCGTAACAGGTCTAGAATATAGTAAAATCCTTAAACCCAGGGTTTATCCTAATTCGGTAAAAGGCCTAGTGGATATTAAGCTTTGTAAAAACCTTAGCTCTACTTATTTAGGTAAGAGTTTTATTAAATAAGGGTAATGGGTAGCAGTCCTTGCGGGTTATATTATTTAGTTTATAGTAGTTAATGCAGAAGCGCAATCCTCTATTTGGCTTTTTAATAAAGAGAATAGGTAAGTTAAAAGGGGCTTAGCTAGGCTTAATAAAGCCCTTATTTAGGTTGTCGATAAGGTACTACTTTATAGCCTATAATTTAGCAATAGATTATAAGTAGAGAGGGCTAAAGCTAAGAGTGCTTCCCTTGTCTTGTTTAATCTTAATTTTATAGTTATATAGTTAGTAGGGTAGAAGTATATTAGACGCTGCCTTAGAGAATACGTCCTTAAATTTCCGGTATTAATTAGGCAGTTTTTACTCCACTAGTTCTTTATCTATAAGCCCGCTTTCCTATCCACTAAGCTTACTTTTTTTTTCCTTAATTATTTAGTTAATTTTGTATAGGCTAGTTATAAAGGTAATAGTATTAGGCTAAACTAGGTTCTAGTAAAATCCTATAGCGTTAATATAGCAGATATTAACTAGTGGGAGGTTTATAGGTTTCTTTAGCGTCTATTAGGCCGTGGTTTGCGGTATAGGGTTTATAATCTTCCTTAGCTTATATTCTATTTTCCGTAAGTTATCCTTTTTATCTATTAGTTTAGTATAGCGTCCAATATCCCTAGCTTTCCTTTATAGCTTTATAGGGTTTTTTATAGGGAACTTAGCTAGGTTACTACCGACTTCCTAGGTCTTTAGTACGGGTGGCGTAATATAGGTAGTCTAAGGGCGGCGTAGTATACGGATCCGTTACAGGTTAAGCTATACATCCTTTTTAAAGGCCTAGTCTCTGCGCATAGTATTAGCCTAGTAAATAGTATTAATCTAGGGCCGTATAAGGTTTTCTATTATAATGCTAATTTCTTTTATAAAGGAAGGGGTTAGGGGTAAAGTTTTGGGCTAGATAAGCCGTCTACCCCGTATTTTAAGCTATAAGCCTAAATAGGCTAGCTATTTTCTTTTTAAGATTATATTATAGCTTCCTAAGTCCATAATAAGAAAGGGGATATTATACTACCTTCGTCCATTAACGCGGAGGTAGATCCGTAAGATAGTTATAATAGGTAGCCCTATCCGTCCGTTATAACCACAAATAGGGATTAGTTTAGGCAGTTCTTTAAGGGGTACATTTAAAAAATTAGCTAGTTTTACAGCGTACTTCATGTTAATTAAGGTAAAGGTATTTACTCCTAAGTTAGCTAAAGCAGAGGTTAAAACTTAATATCTATTACGAAATAAAGTATAAGGGATAATACAGCTTCTTCTATTAACTAGCCAACCTAGATTAATATATAATATATTAATCCCTTTTAACCCTAGAGAGGAGTTTTCCTCTAAGGTTTCTCTTTTTCTGGCTCTATATTGTCCTCCTAAATTAATAGAACCTTATTTATCCTTACCTTTATTAGGTAGTTCCTTATAGGGTAGCCTATTTAACCGCACGAGAAGTAAGCTTCTTAATCGCTAAGGGCCTATATATAGGGGTCGCTGTATATAGGCTAAGTATATACCGGACCCACAGTAGGGGTAGCTGCGCGGCTAGCTGCTAGGTTGGCTATAGGAGTTGCCGGTTATACTAGGGCACTATAGGCCGTACTTATAGTACTTACGGCCTGGTTTATAAGGTTTCTAGTTTTTAGCTAGTTAGCGCGTGCCTTAATTTAATAGAGGCCTTAGTTAATAGCTAGGCAATAGTCCATAAGTTCCTTTAATATCTATACTATAGTATAAGCTGGTAATACGGCCCGCTGTAGGTCTAGGGTAAGCTTGTTAAAGAGGTCTAGTAATAGGTCTTTCTAGGGGATCTAGGCCTGTCCGGCTAGGTATAGAAAGCGGGTTTAGAAGGCCAAAAAGGTCTTTATTATTTTTATATTTAGGCTTTTATAGCTAAGGCGGACGTTTTATACTTTAAAAGGGTCTTTATAAATAGAAGATAAGTATTTAATTATTTCTTTTTTAGAGATAAAGGGGTCTGCTAAGTCTTCTATGTATTACGGGCGTAAATATATTTAGGCGTCTCTACCAGTACGGCCGAAGACATACGCTATTCTGGCTTAGGCGTTAGGGAAGTGGTCTACATTAACTTTAAGCTTGTCCCATAATTAAAGCTTCTAATTATTAAATATAGGGTTAGTTCCGTCTATAAGTAGTAGGGGGTCCGCAACCTTTGCTAACCGCTTCGGTGCTATATAGGCCTTAGTAGATCCACTAAGGCGCTAAAATAGGGCCTAAAGGACTATAGTAAGTCTTTAGTTATTTAATAATAACTTATTATTAGATATAGGGGTATCTCTAGCTTTAAGCAGCTCTCGCAATTATTTAATTTCGGCATTAGTAGCTATAAGCTCCGCCTAGGGGGTTAAAACGTTAATTATTTCTTTATTTAAAGTATTTAAGGGTCCTACAGCTGCTTTACCTACTACTATGGTTTATGGCATAGTAGTAGGGGTATTAGGTAATTCTAGGTAATTTCTTTAGGGGTTCTAATTTATGCGTATCCTATAGATCCTTTCCTTAGGGTTCTATTCTTTTCTTTTAGGTCCTGTTTTTATAGTCCTGGTAATATCCTTAGGGTCCTATTCTATGTTTTTATAGATATATTTAAGTTCCTTCTTAGGAAGAAAGAGTAGAGTAAGCTTTAGATAATGTTAGTAACTTAGTTAATCAAGACATAAGCACAGCAAAAGGGTCGCGTAAGCCTATATAATTGGATTGTCTATAAACGAGAATCTAAAGCTAAAGAAAGAAAAGGAGAAGAAGGGGAGCGCCGCTCGAAGCTATATACGATCTTCGCGTCACGTGACCGCAATATGCGGCAATCTGTAGCAACTTGCCGGTGCGTAGTTCTGCTAAGTTCTACTAGTGCCGTAATATCTAGGCTATATTTTAGAGGTGCGTGCTTAAGATATTGCTTAAGTAGTAGGTTGTGTAAAAAGGTATATATTAATAGTATACCACTATTCTATTAGCTAATATGTATATAAAATAGTTTGCTAAGACTAGAGCTAGTTATACCTTAGCGCAAAAAATATACGCAATTAGCTTTTACTAGTAGTCTGGCTAAAATACCTATTAAGAAAGTATAATATCCGCATTTTAATAATATAGATATTACTAATATCCGCATAGCTTTATACTTACACTATCCCCCTTTTAGAGACCTTCCTTCCCCCTAAAACTCCTACTTATAGTAATATACGCAGCCATAAAGGCACCCGTTCTACTGTTACTTTTTTTACTTTTTTACTAATTCCTAGTACGCGTAGTACTGCCTTTAGTACTACTACCGCTTCCGTTGCTATAGAAAATATTAGAGCGTATTTAGCAATTGCTGTTTTTGCGCGCGTTAATATAGTTTATAAATAGGTAACTAAGATAGTAAAAGATGCTCGGGCTATAGATCGCCAGTTAAATAAGTTTAAAGATTTTTTAAGTAAGATAAAGGATAAACTTGTGTTTATAAGGCGTGGTATTACTACACTTATATATAACGCTAGGTTGCTAAATATAGAATTTAAGTAAATATAGGTTAGCTGTTATTACGGGCTTAGAGTAATAAAATAGTAGCTTTTACCTCTCTACTATTATATATATAGGAATTAAGTCTCTGCCTTATATTTAATAGATATACTTAATTAATATTATAATATCCGTATAAGCTAGAATAAGGATATCCATATAAGCTAAGATAGAGATATTTATATATCCGCACCGTTAATGTTTACTAAGGTGAGTTACTATAGCAGCGATTATTCATTAGTGAGCTAATATAATAAAATTAGTAGCTTAGATATTTACCTTTAGTTAACCTCCGCGCCTCTTCTTCCTCTGCTGACCTTTTGCCTTATAGTACTGCACCGCAAACTTTATTATTATTGTTTTATATACTATTTCTTAGAATACTACTATTTATAATGCCTATATTTATATCTATAAATAATATTAATACGAATAATAGTAACTAGGCGGTTAAGGAACTTAATATACGCGACGTTAATAATAAGGAGTTTAATGCTGTTAAGCACGCTATAGCTGCTCTTATTAAGCCTTTAGATTTTATTTCTAAAGAGTAAGCTTTCTAATACTAAATTGTGCTTATAGCTAATATAATTTTAGAAAATATATACCAAAGCGCTCTTTATAAGGTTTAGTAGATAACAATAATAAGGATAAAGCGAAAACCGCTAAAACCCGCTTACCTTTTTACTAGATGCCTTTCCGCTGCCTATATCTTTGCTATAGGCTACTTTACTATCTACTACTTTACCATCCGCCTCCCTACTACTACCACCTAATGCTTTTAAAAAGAGGCTTAATAAGGCTTATTTTTTTTCCGTAGAAAGCGGGCTAAAAAGGCTGCTAATATAAATATAAAGCTGAAGATAGCTATTAAATCGTATATGTTAGTTATACTATTTTAGCGTCTTGTTTACTAATTTACCTTTTATAGTGACCTAAATACTATATATAAGGTTCCTTTGGATAGTAAATCTTTAGATAGCGATAAAGATTAAGACCTTAATGACGCTAACTCTCGCAATCTCCGTAGCCCTTATAATCTCTATAGCCCTTATAATTTTTATAGCCCTCGCAATCTCTATAGCCCTTATAATCTCTATAGTACTCCTAATATAAATAAGCGCCTTCCTATCTAAGTGCCGTTAGTAAATAAATGGTATACTCTAAAAGCTAGTATTTGGGAAAGTATAAAGGAAAGTCGCTAGCGGATATTAATATACGTTTAGAATATTAAGGGTAGCTTTAGTAAGATGTGTAATCCGCTATACGCTCTATATAAGAAGTATAGCTATAAATATCGCGTTTATAAGTAGAACTTTAGGCCTTATTTTAGAGGTGCGTGCTTAAGATATTGTTTTAGTAGTAGGTAGTGTGGAATAATATACGCTAATAGTATACTATTATTCTGTTAGCTAATACGCATATAGAAAAGCTTGCTAAATCTAGAGCCGGTTACACCTTAGCGTAAAAGACGTGCGTAATTAGCTTCTGCTAGTAGTCCGGCTAAAATACCTATTAATATTTAGGCCTTGAATTCGTTCTAAAGGCTATAGGAGGAGGAGGCTAGGGGGGCTTCCGTTGACCGTAAAGTAGACTGTAGGGTAAGAAGATTCCTAAAAGACTCTATATCCGTAAGAGGTAAGGGGGGAGATATATAAGCGTGGTATGGGTAAATAAAGTCACCGAACGTGTAAATATTAAAGGAGAAGAAGAAGAAGAGGGCTCTATATTATATAATTAGAATTACAGTAGGCCTTTTTATATAAAATTAGAAGCCTTATGCGAGCCATCGCGGGCATAAGAATAGGAGAGGGTTGGAAAATGGATTGTTGAGGTAATGGTGAGGTTAAAGGCGCGCTGAGGCCCTCTATACTAACCTAGTACTAACCTAGGCCTTAAAAACGCGTCCTAAAAGTAGGGGCCACCACCAAAGGGGGGGGGGTGATATTTGAACGATATGTCGCGGACTTTGGGGGGTCGTGCGTAACCCGAGGTTATGCTAAGCTTAACGTACTTGACAAGCGAGTCGGCCATGCAAGCGAGTCGGCCACCTCAAATCTCACCAAAATCGCACTTTAATATCTCGACAACCACTAAATAATAATTAATGCAAATTTAATAGCGGCCTATTATATAATAACTAACTTATATAGGAAGTATTGGAAACCTTATATAAGCGGAAATAGGTTAAATATAAAAGTGGGGGAGAAATTTCCCCCACTTTTATATTTAACCTACTTCTGCTTATATAAGGTTTCCAATACTTCCTATATAAGTTAGTTATTATATTAATAGGCCGCTATTAAATTTGCATTAATTATTATCTAGTGGTTGTCGAGATATAAAATGCGATTTTTCCAATTTTTGGTGAGTTTTGAAGTGGCCGACTCGCTTGCATGGCCGACTCGCTTATCAAGTACGTTAACCTAGACCTCCGATACCTGGGAACAGCAGGCCGAATCACGACTCTTGACGCCAGCCCATGCAGCATTGACCACTCCGCTCATGGGAAATGGGAACAAGCACAGCCGCCTGATGATTGGCCGAAGAAACGCCACACGGCTGAAACTGTTTCTCCTTTGGGATCCATCCGTTTAACAACACGGTGAGGAAGAGATTATCTCTCGAATACTGTTCCTCAATGAAAGTATTTGGAGAACGCCCGTCTAAAAGTATCTCTGTGGAAGTCGCCATAATTCAATTGCTCCGGATCTTTAGAAGATGATTTGTCTAATCTCCTCTCCGAGCCACCACAAGGTATCAGCCCTCGTTTGTGGCTTCATGTCGTATCTGCAAACGCTCTGCGTGCCCCTTTTCCACTGGCGTTGCAACTCACGATAGGACAACCTGCCCGGGCCCCCTCAATGTAGTAATCGGGCGTTCTCAGCTGAGACTGCTATCTTGTGTAGGAGATCTTCCTTCAACTTGTTCTTCTTGCTTTCTCCATCATCCACCGTCGTTCATTACTATTGTCTCTCAAGCCATCATGCGGTTCCGAATTCTGTCATTATCTAGCGCAGTTTTCGGTTTCTTAGTTCATAGAGTTAGAGCATCATGGTAACAGCCCCACCAAAAAGCCAAGAATTTTTCCTGACAAGCTATACCCAGCTACTACCCCGATGGAACTTTCCCGACAGACTATAGCTACGAGCCATGCACTGGAGATCAATACTCCACTTGCTGCATTCCGAGCGAAGGCGACCAATGTTTATCAAACGGTCCGTTATAAACAGATTCTTTCAGCCCGCATCGGGTTTCTAACGAACTTCGTTCAGGTTTATGTTACTTTCCAGATGGAGAATATGCGTTCCGGGGCGCTTGTACAGACAAAACATGGCAGGCTGGCGAATGCTTCCAACACTGCAAATCTGGAGGTAGTTTTTGTCTATTTGTCCCTCTGATAAACAAGAAAGCTTACGGAGAACCCCATGTAGACGCAGCATCATCCTGGGATGAGCTGGTGCCCTGCGGCGGCACCAAATATTGCTGTTCCTCCGATGGCGGCACATGCTGCAACGACGATACACAAGTATTCGATGTCAGCTCAGCAAGTATCGTGAACGATTTTGGCTTGTCGACTGCTGCGACGACCGGCTTCCCCATCGCATCGCAAACTGAGGTAAGCGGTGACGCACAACCAACCTCATCAACAACTCGTACTTCACGTACCGGAACAAAACAATCTTCCAGTGCATCTGGCTCAGCTGCCGCAGCATCTGCAACCACAGCAACAGCTTCTCCAGCGCCCGAGCCTCCCAAACACACCTCCCACATTGCTATCATTGCTGGGGTCGCAGCTGCTATCGTGGTCCTCATTATTGCGGTAGGTGTAGCGTGGTTCTGCGCGCGTCGCCGGTACAACAAGCGTATGCAGACGGCCGGAACACCCGCAAACTCGTACCCGATGACTAGCGATGGCTTCCAACGGATCCCTGATAAGTCTCCTCGACCCGTGGAAGTACCCATTCCGCACTCAACGCCTGCTCCACCATACCAACCGCCGGCTTATCCCACCCCTCCAAGTGCGGTTGAGATGGAGTCACCATATATACCGCCACGAAATAACCAGTGGGGCCAGCCAGTGCATGAGGCGCCGTAATGGCATTATATATCGGTTAGAAAATGATTCAGGTAATCTTTTCTTTGGATTGATGCCCCACTAAAGAGCAAAGTTTGTTGATCTTGCGACATCGTTTAGGCGTAAGGATATCGCGGCGTTTTGCGCTAAGGTTCTTCAAGGAGCATGGCTGTATGGCACGAGCGTTTATCTTTACAGATTTCATGTCCTTAATGTCCGCGGATGGTACTTCCTGTCGTTAAATTTATATTTTAGAAGAAATTGCACAGGCTTGCCTTGCGTCTGATCCTCGCCCAATTTATGACTATGAAACCTCAAAGGCCACATCATTTATCTTTTACACCTTCTGCATCAAAAGTCAGTAATTTCTAAAAGACAATGCCTATGATGTAGTTCCTGGATCATAGGTGTTCGGCATAGATAAGATGGAAATCTGAAGCCAACTAGGAAAACTATCGGGCCTTGCCCTACGGGCACAGAAGAGGTTATAAGAGCCCCTTTTTGAAATATTAGATTGGCTTATTATTTATAAGCGGAGATCTATAAGGGATATTATTGCGGTTGCCTCGAGATGACCTTAGGACAACTTGTATGGTTATTGGTCACGTGCCTCCTGCACGTGACCGTAGTATATAGTCTCCGCGATCCCGGAGGCCTCACCTCCGAACATGCATGGGTGACGAAAGGCTTGGCGCCATGTCCACAATCCTCACGATCGTCCCAACTTTATCACTTAGGTTTATTGGCTTTCCATGGAACTCCTCCCAAAGTAGGTATGAAGCAGCGGGAACTTTCGAGCGCTAACTCCTGAGGGTCGAATGGAGTAAAAGGGTGTCAGACTTTATTATTGCTTTGCTTTCGGCAGTATGGCCAGTCATCGTACGTATAGTAGGAGGAAGTGTATGAAGGCCGCCGGTTTTAAAAACGGTCCAATTTTTTAAGCGAGTACTTTGCGCATTTTAGGCCCGCGATAATAAATAAATAGCAATTGCGCCTTGAATGTAACTATTGTAAAATTCTAAAATAATAACTAATCTGCTTCTTCTCTATCGCATATACTGTAATTAAGAGTTTTGGGTGTTAGGTTGAAATTGCATACGAATTCCACAAGGTAGAGTTTTAGCAGATGGATGATTTTCAAAACCGTCGGCCTTCGTAGAGGTAGAAGCCATTACGCAAAACTTTAAGTGTGCTTAGAAATAGTTTTGAGCAGAAAGTGGACAATTCTCGTAAGTAATTCTTTTCCTGGTCTGAAAGCCCCTAACAAGCCCCTAGTATTACTAACGTAAGTTAGGGGGTCACAGTGGGCGAAGCATGTCATGTCGGTTAAGGCAGCAAGGCAGCCATTTTGAAGCCAGATCTTATTACACGTATTTCATCATAGAACAACGTCCACGAGCCCAAATCTATTGCTTCTGCATTAAAATAATACAATATTAATTACCACAAAGAGCTTCGGATGCGCTCGCTATGTGTTTTCCGTAGCAATTCGTATCGCCATAGCATCTTGGCGATACGCCGTCAAACCTTTAATGTGCTATCTATAGAATTGCAAATTCTATCCCATTCCTCACGGGCTATTTTCTTAAGCTCCTTTAGTGTTTTTTACTTATAATAGCGCTACCGAAGATATTATTTAAAGACGTTCTAGAGGCCTTTAATTAGGTTAAGATTTGGGGATTATACCGGGTGTTTAAGACACTAAATACCAGCCCTCTCCTTTATTAGGCTGGCTATATTATTCTTTAACCTTATACCGTGTAAGCTATTATTATTTTCTTAAAGTATATATTTCCCTTTATATTCCTAGTATTCTAGGTCGCTCTTATACTTATAGAGGGTAGCAATAAGGCTAAGGAGGAGTCGCTTAGTATAATATTAAATTGCCCTTTGGCTTCGCATTAATACTATAGGGTTACTCCGTACGCCACGTTAAGAGCCTCTACTAATAGTTCTCCTCCGTCTCTATTACTAGATAGCGGTATAGCTTATAGGGGGGCTTAACAATTTCTATTAGTCGTTTTTATTGTTATAAAACTGTAGTTTACTAATATAATGCTATAAAATATTGCTTGCTATATATAGGCGTGCGCCGGTATCCTTATCCCTATTAAAGTGCTATAAATTCTCTATTTTATAGCGTGTTCCCTCCTTTTTATAAATATACTTAGAGCTCTCTTAATGCGGGTTAATATGCGCTTTATCTATAAAGTGTATAAACTTCCAAAAGTTATTAACCGTATAATTCTTATGCTCCCACCTATATCGCTTTTATAGGCCTCTATTCCTCTAAAAGAGGCTTATAATAGAAGCTATCTTAAAGCGCCTCTACTTGTTCTTCTTATTGTATATTTATAGCGTTCGTATAGTGGCTGCAATGCAGTATTTTCGTATTATAGCATTAAAAGGTACCATCTATATGCCCTTCTTTTCGTTCTAGATAGCGTTAAGCTGCTTATTACTAATAATATATTAATTTTCGCCAGATCTGTGCTTACTAGGGCGGTAGTTAGCTTACTTACCTATCTCTCTGCAAAGCTTAAGCATACGCTCGGCCGTACGGGTGCTATACGTAAAGTTAATACGCCGGTATATATCATCTACGATCTCACCAGGCCTGCGGTTGTTATAGAGGTTGTAAAAACGAGTGCGAGTGTGCGTAGAGGCCTCCTTACGAGCCTTACGGCGATTTGGAGTTAAAACAGTCATTATTTTAATGATTTTTGGTGGTTGTATTGCTATCTAGGGGCATTCGTTGGTGTTGGTGCCTTGCTGCCTTAACCGACATGACATGCTTCGCCCACTGTGGGGTTATGACGGTGTAGGTAGTTCCGACGGATTTTCCTACCGCCTGCCTGATTGGGTATACTGCCGCACTAGCGGTGGTTTTAGCATTTGTTGTCCCAAAATCCGTCGGAACTACTGACACCATCATAACCCCCTAACTTACGTTATAGACTTCAGAAACTGCCCCCGTCACAACTCGTTTGTACGGGATACTGTGGAGTTGCGTAGGGAATGTGGAGCCGAACTTGGGATTGATGGTGGTCCGCACACCCGAAGTGGAAAGAGGGGGAAATCACCACGCCCTCAAACCCGTCATGCGGAATTATCACTCCAAACTCCGAATATTCGAGTCCACGAAACTTGTCGCGATGTGGGTGAAAATTTCACGTGCAAAGAAATGGCTGGGGCCCAACGTAATTGAGCTTCAAGTTTCTCAGCTCTCCCACCTCAAGAACAACAAATTTAATATTCGCTTCAATGGACGAATACACTGGCGAAAATTCGATCAACAATGATTCCAATGCCAAATATAGTGGATTATCTACTGCAACTCTACAGATTCGCAACATAAGCACGAAGGACACAACATCATTCCCGTACATCTTCGAACAAAGTGTCGACGTTCCCCTTAGAACCTACGAGTCCGGCCTAATTCGCGCCAATATATACCGTCCTCTCGATTCAGACGCTAGCACTAAGTATCCCGTCCTCGTCACATACGGCCCATACGGGAAAGACGTGTGGTACGAAAACTTTCGCAAATCATCCTTTGACGAAGTCAATCCAGAGCATAAATCACTCCACTCAGCATGGGAAACTCCAGATCCAAAGTGGTGGACTGCGAACGGCTACGCCATTGTCCGAGCAGATGAGCGCGGTATAGGGCAAAGTCCAGGGCTTATGGATACTATGAGCTGTGGGACAAGTGAGGCTTTTAAAGATGTCGTCGAATGGGCGGCGGAGCAACCGTGGTCAAACGGAAAAGTAGGATTACTAGGTATCAGTTACTATGCTGGGACACAATGGCGTGTCGCGGCGAGGAAACCGAAAGGTTTGGCGGCCATTATCCCTTGGGAAGGCATGTCGGACTATTATAGAGATAGATGCAGACATGGAGGGATCTTGTCGAATAGATTTATTCGTAAGTGCTTTTAAAAGTAAAGATTGCGCTTTTTGCTTACCGGAGTAGAATTTTGGTGGAACGCTCAAGTCGTAGTCAACCAGTATGGCCGACCACGTAGACCTGGCTCAGCGTTGCCAGAGACTACTGAGGGACATTTAAGTGAAGAACAGCTGAAAGCAAATCTGCGAGATCAAACTGTTGACAACGAAGCGAATAAATTCATGGATGATGAGTATTACGCTACTAGAGACTACAGAATTGAGGATATAGAAGTTCCCTTACTTAGTGTAGCCAATTGGGTAAGTTCATAGCCCTTTCCTATATTACGCCCTGTGATCTAATGAAAATTAGGGAGGCATTCTCCTCCACCTCCGTGGGAACATAGAAGGCTTCACACGCGCTAGCTCCAAGTTTAAATACTTGCGATTCATCACCGGGCGACATGATCTCCCTTTCTACTATCATGAAGAAGCGCTTCTCCAGAAGTCCTTCCTCGACGCCTTCCTCAAAGGAGAAGATTCCGTCGGCTGGGCCACCCCAGGAAAAGTTCCTACCGTCTCAGTTGTCCTCCGTGAAGGCGACGTAGGCTTCAATGATGCTGAAAAAGAGAAGAAATATGCCCGTCGTGAGGAGCACTCATGGCCTCTTCCAGATACCCGGTACGAGAAGTACTACCTCCTGCCCGACAAATCTTTCACACCTTCGGCATCTCCTAAGTCACTTCAAAACAAAAGTGCCCTATCATGGGAAACAATGCAATACGCGCCTCCCACTCCCCGCGCCCCAGAAGCCCGCGGTCCGCCTCCACCACGGGATTTTGATAAACAATCTGAAGCAGGTATCATCCGCTTCAGCACAGCTCCGTTCTCCGCCCGCACGGAATTTACAGGTTATGTGACCTCACACTTGAACGTGCGTATCCCACCTCAGGATTCTGCTCCTTCTGATATTGACCTCTTCCTCACCATCCGCCACATCTCCCCTGCTGGAAACGAGGTTTTCTACACCGGCACAGCCGGCGACCCCGTTCCCGTTACTAAAGGCTGGCTACGCGTTAGCCTGCGGGCTATGGACCCGAAACACCCCCTCCACCGGCCCTACTTACCATACCGACACTACCGCTCTAGCGACGTGCAGCCAGTGAAAGTAGGAGAGGTTTACGCAGTAGATGTAGAGATCTGGCCAACAAATGTAGTAGTAAGCGAGGGCGGAAAACTGATATTTGAGATCTCAGGTGCGGATACGCAGGGCAGCGGGATTTTTACGCATGAGAGCGAGAAAGACAGGTCCGAGGAGGTTTTCAAAGGGACGAATGAGATCGTCTTTGGAGTTGGAGAGGGAAGTTACGTGGTCTTACCTAGGGTACCAGAGAGATCTTGAGCGTTTATATAAGGATGGAATATCTGCGTAAACAAGCTGTGTATAGTGAAACTTCTAGATTACGAGAATTGAAGTCGTAGTGATTCAAGACGAAGGCATGGGAGTGACAACACCCCCACAATCCCCAAACCCAAATAACCTTTTCTTAGCTTGCGCTTCGTGAACCCAACCTTGCAAGTTGGAGTTATTCTACTTTACGAAATCCACTAGCCTAAAAAGGGAGAAAACCACTATTTACCCACCCTCAATACCTGGAGGGCGAGGACTGATAATATCTTTTAATGATCAGCTGGATAAAGTCTACCAATGGCGACCCTGTATATATAAAAAATTAACCCAGTATTTCCTACCTATTCATATTTTCTGCTTTTTACTTTTGCTTCTCGAGCGTTACCAATATCAGCTTTTTAAAGTCAATCACTGCCCTCTCCAACTCTTCAAACTTCAGTGCTTCATGATCGGAATGCGCTACAAAAATGGATCCAGGTCCATATAAATACCTCTTGTGTGTGCCTTTCAAGTTCGGGATATCAGTTCCGTAGTTGACCGTTATCTTGTCAAACCCCTTCACGTCACAATTAATATCAACAGGTGGGTATCCCTCACTTCCCCACTCTATCTCCAAGCTTCCACCTAGCTCTTCAACTCTAGCCTTGACGCCTTGTAACGCACTGACAATCATGCCTTTGACCACAGTTGGCGTGCCCGCCGCCAATCTTACCGCAAATTGCGCCTTGGCCGCCTCGGCAACTACATTCGCAGCGACACCGCCTTCCACACGTCCAATATTCATGGTTGTGTTGCCATACTTCTCGCTCCATGGGAGGTGCTGCCTTAGTTTCAGCATTTTTTCCAGCGCCTCAGCGAGCACGTCGTTTGCGCTGACTCCAAGCCAAGGGTATCCTGAATGAGCTGCCTTGCCCTGCACCTTAATTGTGAAACTCAGCATTCCCTTGTGGCCACAGACAAGCTTGCCTTCGGTTGGCTCACCGAATATAACGGCATCGTAGGAGTGTGGAGCGTTTGCAGAGAAGTACCGCATGCCATCACCTCCAGTTTCTTCGCCGACAACAAAAAGAAGGGAGACGGCCGAGGGAGGAAGCTCTTCTTGAAGAGAAATAAGCGCTATGATCTGAGCTGCGACACTGCCTTTTGCGTCTACGGACCCGCGGCCGGAGGTAATGCCGGAGGTATGGTTGTGTTTGTAGGGCCAGAATGGTGGAACCTAGGACAAAGCGAAATCAATCAATTAGACATAAGCAGCTGAGTTTGAGTACGGAAGACCGATTGATCCAACTCCAGAGAGGGTGACTGTAATTGCACGTACTGTATCAATATGACTCGAAACCAGGACTGGTGTCTTGCTAGTTTTACCCGTATAGGCTAAGAGGTTGAAACGCTTTGGCGATACTTCTTGCATTTCTACTGTAAAGTTCTTAGACTCGAGATATGAAGCCAGCCATTTCCCAACCTCATATTCGTTTTCCGTAATAGATTCGATTTCGATCAGGTGGCGGTGGAGGTACAGAAGCTCTTTCGAAGTCGCTGCGAGGGGAACGTCCGAGGGAGAGGTGAGCAAGGCTTCCGACTGGGAGAACTGTAACCGCGTTTGTTTGGCGGAGGCAAGAGCTGCAATGCCCAAAGTAAGGGCTAGGTAGGACCACAACATGATCTTTGAAGGCTTGTAAATATGTACCACTTGTAAGTCAATAGCTTCTGTCCCTTGCACTGATAGGTGCCAATAGATTATGGCCCGTGCGCAGAGTTGGACCCAGACCTTCTTCCGAGGTTCAACCGCGCACTAAGCTATTTTGGGCTTCACCTTCGCCAGAAGGTCTAGTATCCCTTCGTCTGGTAAAACGGACTTTTCGTATTGGGCGCTTTAGGCGCTCCTGCCTGGGTTAGCACGCTGCAGGCACCCTAGCTAGCGTGATTTTATTAGCAAGCCTCACCAAAGCGCGTCAATATTGCGATGCCGATGAAATACTGCAGAAGGCCACCACCAAAAACACCTATATATATATATTTTTTTTTAAGGAAGTTGGGCAAAAGTCGCGATATATGACGTCATGACTGTAGGCTTCCGCCCTTCCTCCATTAACCAGCTGCTGATTATATAGGAAAATCCCCCACCAGAGTCCTCCCCCAAACCACCGCCACCTATCCACTTTATACGCGTTCTTGACGTTAATAAGGACAAGCCAGTAAAGGACCAGCTTAAGGTTATAAGGGAGGACGTGCAGTATACGTCAAATGAGATGTATTAAGTGCTATAGGTCATCGAACGGTTCAGTCAGCGGTTATTTAGCATAGAGGATCGATTGAAGGCGGTAGAGAAGGACTTAAAGGAGGCTAAGCAGGACGCTGCACTAAAGGCTCAATTAGCCCTAGAGTCTCAATATCGGGGGCGTGAGGAAGTAGAGGGCTTAAAATAGTCACCTAGTCGTCGCCTACTAAATGGAAGTTGTTAAAGCACCGAAGGCACAGAGGAAGCCTACAAGCCTCGCATTCGTATACTGTTTGCCTAACCTTTACTATAAGCTTCTTTGCCTCCTTCCATCTACATATCCAGCACTTTGGTGGGCTCTTATAGCCTTGCTTCCTTATAAAGCTTTTAATAGAACGGTAAGTTTGCGTCTTACACCGTCGAATTGCAGGTAGTGGGGTTTTAGCAGTGACGTAGGTAGTTTTTTGATTTGTTTTATTTTTATAACCAGGCCCAATACTGGATTAATATTGCCTATATTTTGGTGAGCTTCGATAAAAAAGACGCTCAGTATCGTGCGTATTTAGGCCCATCTTTTGACTGCCTATAATAACGAGGTTCTATGCCAATCGTATGCGGAAACGGCGGTGGGTTTGGAGGTGCTTCCTTGACGTCTAGAAGATCTTCTTACTAATAATATAGGCGTTAATTATAGCCGTATTAAGCGCCTAGAAGAATAAGGGTAGCTAGGTGCGTATAGTAGTGATCTGGGTGGTATAGTAGCTTCGAAGCTGATTATGAATATTAACGCCCCTTATCCAGTTATTGTAGTCGATAGAGAGCCTAGGTAGCGTTAACTTCTTAACTAAATTATTACCCCAAACGTTAGCTACCAGTTTCTTAAGGAAGGAATTATACGCCCGCGGCCGACGTTAATTGACTTCGTTAACGTCCTTATTAGTACATAAGTGAACCGTCGTCAAAAACCGTACCAAATTCTTGTCCTACTATATAATTAAAAGCACCAAATCGACCACGCTGATAACTAC
This sequence comes from Cenococcum geophilum 1.58, assembly GCF_001692895.1. Classification (NCBI taxonomy): domain Eukaryota; kingdom Fungi; phylum Ascomycota; class Dothideomycetes; order Gloniales; family Gloniaceae; genus Cenococcum; species Cenococcum geophilum. The sequence goes on along the minus strand of NW_027137564.1, from coordinate 2,434,746 downwards.
TCCTGTAATGAAGTTAAATGGTAGCCTTTCCTTCTTTTTATTAGCCCTTTTATGTACCTCTAGATAGTCCTTTAAGTTTAATCGAGCTGTACCAGCTGCAGCAATTCTAAGCCGTTAAAGCGCCTGGAGCAATGGAATATTCGTGAAGTAGTTATCTAAAAATAGGTAAAATTGATGAGCCTAAAGAGGAAGCTGTTAGGTAAGGTAGAGGACGCACTTAGAGGTATTTAAGAGAACAATATCTTAATAATCCGTTCGAGAAGGAAGCCTAAAAAAGTAGCTAGGTAAGGTAAACATAAAGCTATAGCAATATCTATGCTAGTAAAGGCTTATTATCTTAAAGCCCTTAGGCACTAGCTTACTAGGCAATTTAATTATAGCTGTAGATTGTCTAGTAAACCTTACCATTATCTTATTAAAGCTAACTATAGATCTAGGTATAACGTACTTTCTAAACGCCTCGCCTAAAGAAGTCGTTAATAGCTTAATTTTCTTAAAGACCTGACGTTTGACGCCCTCCGGTGGGGGTGGTAAGACATAAAAAAAACGCTTAAGTTACTCCTATCTTTTTAGGCCTATAAATAAGCTAATTAAGTGTCTAGAATATTTAGGATCTATGGCCTAAAGATCTAGCACCTAAGTGCCTTTAAAGACGCCTATATAGATAACAAACCCTACCTAAATTATTAATTCGCCAGCAAAGATCTCCTTCTATACCCGTAATTGTTTACCCGTATATCGTCCTAATTGGTAATATCTGCTAGCATTTTAAGAGGCTGTATATAGGTTTATATTAATCGCAAGCTTCTTAAATATACTAACACTAAAGAACAGTAGAAATACTTAAATTGGTAGGTCCTATCTAGATCTACATCCGCCAGACACTATACCAATCTAATCTACTAGCGTACAATAAGTATAGCGCTCACTATCCTCATTTTAATTAGGAAGGTTATTAGATTTAACGTCCGCATTAATACCACTAATAGGCTCACTAGCACGCCGAGTGGCGAATATCAACTTAGCTAGGAGGTTAATAACTTTAAGATCTAGTTTAGGAACAGCGGCCATAGGCTCCCATAAAGTAGGAATAGCAGGAAGGCCTATTCTTATAACTTCTTTAGCTAATAGCTCTGGTAGTTTAGTCTTATCTACCTCATCTGCCTTATCCTTAGCAGTCTCGCCGCGGGCCTTAAAAGAGGCTCCTAACTCGTCCTTAATATCCTCTGTCTGGCTGCTTGGCCAAGCCTCCACTACCTACTGCGTAGCTGCTGCCGACACGCTATTGTGTGTATACTGCGTTACTTAAAAGGATTGTGAATAGGACTCCCAGGCTTAAGGTTCTTTTAGAGGCTTTGGAGGCTTCAGAGCCGAAGGAGTACGACGTTTTTTAGGCGGCATAAGGGCGATATTTTACTGACAATTTAATGATCAAATAGACGGCGACAATATTAAAGCTTTTAGATTAACTACACCAAATATTATAGGCTTCCTGGCCACGTCGCTGCTGTTCACCGCAATACCCAAGCGTCAATAAGGCGCCAACCCTTGCTACCGCACTGACCAGAGGCTTCAACACCAAGCTCTATATAGTATAGAGCCTCTAGATTGGCTTATGAGGCATACATATACGAAAAGTCCATGAAAAACTTGCTAGACGAAGGGATGGCGATCCGTCCGAAATATAAATCCTAATCTAACTAGATTTGGAAGATCCGGATCCTGACCGAAATTCTAAGCCGGATCTTCTATATTTTAAAGGCCTAGATTTTAACAATTCTTTAAGTTTTATATAAGAGATTTTAGAGATAATATTATAATATATAACTATAAGGTAATAGATTTCGCACTACTTAGCTATAGCATAAACCTTAAAAGGTAAGTAAGTAACTAGTAAGATACTAAGTACGGCTATATAGAACAATATATATAGGCGAGGTAACTTCGTTGCCTAATAATAACGTTAAGTAATTATAGGATTTATTAAACTGGTAATTATAAGAGATATTATTACGGTTACCTTAGGTTGCCCTTAGGACAACCCCTAAACGCCCCTTAAATAGTTGCCGGTTATATACTAAGGGCGTATACCTATAGTATATAGAGTCTCTATAATTTTAAAGGCCTAAGGAACACTAAAATCGAGATCCGACCCATACGGTCCTATGGGGGTTCCTTTCCGTCTCATCTTGTCCGCATGGTCAAGCTAAGAGAGAGGATCTCGCCTATTACTGATGCAGCAGCGTTACGTTGTGGCTAGAGGGGGCCTTCGAATACTCAACCCTTGACGCCGTCAGAACAGCAGAGTTTTCACAGGCCTTAGCGCCAGACCAGTCAAAAAGACGACTCCAGAAAAGCGACTTCTTATCACGGCTAGCTTCCCGTGGAAGCGGTCCAATAGATCAAGCAACAATAAGGGGCTATATTATGAATAGACTAAGGTAAGGGCTCAAAGAAAGGGGCGCGGTAGACGACTATATACATATTCAGTCGTCGGGGCAACGTTAGGGCAACGTTAATCCGTGACCGACAACGCCTTGATAGTAGCTATGTAGACGAACCGTCACATCACCCCCCTTTAAGCCAGGAGGATCGCCCTCAATCCTCGTAGTTAGGCTCTCCTTATCCGTCTCGCCCTTCCGTCCTTCTTTGCTTTATTGTCTTCCTCTAAGGGCTCTAGATCTACGTCCTTGTGATACACCTCTAGCCATTACATCAGCTGTATGGGTGGTCCAGCATTATGGGGTCTCTCGTTATAGAACGCCTTAATCTTATAGGGGGCGCTAATAAAGCCGTCTGCGTTATACTAGGTGTCGTCTAGGTTATGGCCTACCCAGTTAACCTTATACTATAGCCTTCCGTGGTAGGTTCTACTAGTAAGGATCTTATTAATTTTATACTCCAGCTCGCTATTAATTAGGATTAGCTCTTTTGGCTCCCTATTCTGGCCTAGTAGGGGGTTATCTAGGTCCTTTTATAGTTAATTGGTATAGAAGACGTTTAATATCTTTATATTTGGGGGTAGGTTAATAATGTATAAGTATCCTTTTATGCCTAAAATCTTATAGGACCCTATAAGCTATCTATCTAACTTAATACTCGGTTAGTTAGTAGCCTAGCCCTTCCTAGTAATGTATACTTAATCGCCTACTCTAAAGTCTGGTTTGTAATAGTGCCTATTTACTTACCTTATCTGCCGCTCTTAGGCCTTAGCTAGATTATCTCTTACCTATTTAACTGCGTCCTAGGTCTTATATGCAAAGACTTAAGCTTCTTATTATATTAGCTTCTTATAAGGCGTTAAGGCTGCTTATATACGTTCCTCCTAGTTAAAGTAGAGCCTTAGCTTAAATCCTAGCTCTAGCTTATATAGTGCGAAGCCGGTAAATTTATAGGGTAAGATTGCTTGTGTAAAGTCTATATAGGGGAGGAGCTCTAACTAATTATCCTAGTAGTGGTTAATAAAGGGCCTTAAGCGTTAATTAATGTACTGGTTTAGTACTTCCGTATTATTATTAGTTTATAGGTGACTAGATATAGAGAGCTTTTGCTTAACGCTAGTTAGTTTATATAGCTTGTCTATAAAGGCTAAGATAAATTAAGGTCCTTAATCTAATGTAACTGTTTCTAGAAGGCCGTATACATGCTAGACGTGTTGGTAGTATAGGTTTGCTGTATTAGCTGCGGTGGCAGTTTTATAGTAGGGTAGTAAAAAGGCTCTTTTACCTAGTTAATTAATAACTATAAAGACGTTGTCGAAGCCCTTTTTATCTATTAGGAAGGACTTAAAATTAAAAGAGATGTGCTACTAGTAGCGTTTACTAATTAGTAGGGGGTGTAGTAGGTCTAGGGTTTTATTATAGGGTATATAGGTCCTCCTATAGGTTCTATAGTTTCCTATATAGGTATTATAGTCTAAGGGTAGTCCTGGCTAATAGTATTAGTCTACTATAAGTTTCCTAGTTTTTGTTTTGCCTAGGTAAGCAGTTACCTAGTAGGAGTATACCTCTATAATAAGGTAGGTACGGAGGTAATTAATATTAGGGACTATTAGCTTGCTAAAGCGGGTTAGTAGTCCTCCTTAGAGTTTCTAGCCCTTTTAGTCTTACTTAGCTAGCTAACGTAGCCCTACTAGCAACTCGCTAGTTTAATTAGCCTAAAGGATCTAATTAACTAGCTTATACGGTTCCTATTTATAACTTACTACAACTGGGGGGTCCTTAGAGGTTAACTCTAGTATAGCAATTATAAGGGCGGGGTTAATTAGGTATATAGTGCGTACAGCTATGTTCTTCTCTTTTTACGTCTTTAGGTCCTCTTGCTTTTATAATAGGGTATTAGCCACTATATTTACCGTGCCTAGCCTATATATAATCTGCATATAGAAATCAGCTAGTAGGTCTGCCTAGCGGGCTTGCTGTAAACTTAGCAGCCTCTTAGTTATAAAGTACTTAAGGGCTTAATAATCTATAATTACTATAAAGGGTGTATATTAGAGGCCGATAAGGTGACCTTGCCATTCCTATAGGCCTCTTATTACCGCTAGTATCTCTTTGTTATAGATCTTGTACCATATCTCCGCAGGAGACATTGTCTTTAAGAAGAAGGCTACTAGCTTCTAGGTCCCATCATCTTGCAGCTGGTTTAGCACCCTAGCTACTACTCCGTTACTCGCGTCCGTCTCTATACGGGTGTCTTAGAATAGTAAGTAGTACTTAATTACGCTACTAAATAGCATAAGGGCCTTAACTCGCTTAAAGGCTTTAAGCTTTTCCTCCCCTAGCGGGTACTATGCTCCCTTCTTTATAAGCTTACTAAGCGGTTATATAACTTGGCCGTAATCCTTTAAGAAGGCCTAGTAGAAGTTATAAAATCCTAGGAAGAATTATATCCCTTTTATAGAGGTAGGGGGTTTCTAATCCTTAATTATAGATAGCTTGTCGGTATCTATAGTAACCCCGTTAGTACTAATAACAAAGCCTAGGAACTTCGTCTTAGTAACGTTAAACTTGCTCTTCTTAATATCCGCTTATAAGCCTGCCTCTTAAAGCTTCTATAGGACCTTCTTAATATAGACTTCGTACTCTAGCGGGTTATCTAAGTAGATTAGGATGTTGTTTATATAGGCTGTATAGAAATCATCTAGGTAGTTAAAAAGGACGTTATTAATAAATCTCTGGAAGGATATAGGGCCGTTATATAGTCCGAAGGGTACGATACGGTACTTATATAATCCGTACCTTATATAGAAGGTGGTTAACTCCTCTACCTCTTCCTTTAGCTATATATGGTAGAAGGTCTACCGAATATCTAGCTTAGTAAAGATCTTAGCTCTTAATAGCCTGGTTAACGTCTCCTTAATTAATAGCAGCGGGTAGTGGTCCTTTTTAGTAATTGTATTGAGCTTTTAAAAGTCAACGTAGAATTGCTACCCCCCTTTTGGCTTCTTAGCAAATAGGACTAAAGCTGTAAAGGGTGCATCACTTAGTACAATAAACCCCTTCTATAGGTGCTCCTATAGGTAGGCCTTAACTAGCTTTAGCTATTTTAACGATATGTTATATAGCGGGCTAGGGGCTAGTTCTCTACTGCTGCTTTTAAGAACAATATTATGGTCCACCCCCTCGCGATACGGTAGTAGTATATCAGAGGTAGCTTTTAAGAAACCGTTAGCGTACTCTTAATAGGGCTATAGTAGCTTTTTATAGATAAGCCGGCGGAGTTCTTTCTTATCGTCTGGTAGCGTGTTCTGTTCCTTTCTATCTTTTATTAACTGGTTAATCTTATAGAGGCTAGTAGATCCAATTACTACACCTTTATACTTCGCTCCGTATAAGAATCTCCTAGCCTTAAGTAACGCGATATCCGCAGCTCTAATATCCGCAATAGGTGAGGACTGCCTTACTCTTAGCTTTGGTGGTAAGGCTAGCTTAGGGTAGAGCTAGTCTTACATCTTCCTTATCGCATCTTAGGTATTAATCCTCTAGGTATACTTATAGTCGTATAGGGCTCGTTTTGGTGTAATTTTAGTAGGAGGCTTCTTCTCTCGAAGCTCTTTAATTGTGGCTGTACGTTTAAAAATACGTTAGGGCGTAGGCACAGGCTCTTGATCTAGCAGTATATCTCTTTAATCTGCATCTTTCTAGTAATCCTCGTTAATTGGTGGGGGAAAGAGCTCCTTTCTTGGTATAATTACGTCCTGCCTACCGTAGTAGTTCCTCTTAGTTGGCCATACTAAGGCCTGGTGTTTGCAGTTAATAAGGGCCCCAGTCTTCTTAAACTACCTACGGCTAATAAGAAGATCGTGGCAGCCCGTATCGCAGAATAGGAACCATATAGGGGCTCGTTGACCGTCTATAACTAGGTTTGCCTTAAAGAGCTATCTAATTATATCTGTCTGCTAATTATTATAGCTAGACATAGCGACTTCTTATCCTTTAATCTTATAGAGCTTTAGTTATAGTTGTTACTTAATAATTAGTAGTAGCTTATAGTATATAAAGGCCTCTCCGCCCGCACCAGAGTTAAGTAAGCTTACTATATTAAGAGCCACGCCACCTAGCGCGATCCTATATAGTATTATAAGGGCTGCGCCTCCTAAGATCTCCTTTAGCTGTACGGGCGCTGTATTAATTGCTCCGGTCTGCTCTAAGTAGAAGACTTCTCCTAGAGCTGCTTATTTTCCGATTCCGCCGAGTTAGTAACTATTTTATACTCTTTACTTCGGTTAATTGCTTTAGCTTCTATCTTCTTCGGCGCTATATAATTCTTAAAATAGTGTCCTTGCTTACTACAGTTAAAGTAGGTAACTAGCGCTCTTACAGCTAGTGCTAGAGTTAGAGACTGCCAGGAAGGGGGGGGACCCTTAGTCTCTTTAGCGCCCCTAGTAGATGCTCTCTTCGTAGCCTAGGCTGCTCTATAGTTACTTTGTTCCTTACCTATCTACTTTAGACCTTAGGCGTACTGTTAAGCAGTCTTATAATAAGCGTGGAAGCTACAGTCTTCGTCTACCACCTTAACTTCTATTTGGACGCGTAGGCTATCATAAAGCTTATTATAAAGCTCCTCTTTCTATTAATCTTATAGCATCCTTAAGATATTTACTAGCCGTATAAAGTTAAATTAGAAATTGTTAAAGTCTCCTAGGTACGGTATCTTAAGGCCTTTAAGTTCCTGCTGGGCCTTAATACAGCGATCTGGGTCCTTAAAGACGTTCTCTAGGAACTTAAGTACCTCTTTACTAGTAGGGTTGCGTTCCGCGTCGCGCTCTACCTCTAGATAAGGTAAAAGGTGGTTATAAGCTTTGCCTCCTACACGCGTCTTAATATACGCTACTTTTACATCTTCTTCTTGGCCTGGGTCGTCCTGGTAAAACTAGTCTATATTAGATTAAAGCTTGTTTTATATGTGGCCGCTCTAGGCCTAATAGGTAGGTTCTTTTCTATCTATAAGCGTAGGTGGGTCTAGGAACTTCGCCGTGCGTCCTAAGCCCGTAACACTACTTATCTAAAAGAGTAGTATCCCTTCTTAAATCGTCCATAACGGTGTGCTTTTTTACTTGCTGTTTTCCCGATCTAGGGCTTATATGGTAACCTTGCGGCCTATCCTTAATATCTTCTAATTAGCCTTGCGGAGCTCGTCAGTCCTATTATCTAGGTGCTCCTTAAGCTCCGCTATCTTTACCTCAGCCTCCTCTTTCGCATTAATAGCCTTATATGCATGGTTATTTGCAAGACGCTATAGTATAGCGATCTACTATTCTAACGCCTTCCTTTATATTCCCTAGAGCCTTAGCTCCTCTATAAGTTCGGTTATAGGTATTTTGGCTAGGCTTTAGGTAGTCGCGGCTATAAACTCCCTTTTAGTCTCCATTTAAAAGTATATAGGGTTCTTATCGTCTTCCAATTATACCATAAGACGGTCCTATTTGCTCTTTATATTGTCTAAAAGCTCTATCTCGCCATAGTACGGTTAGAGCTCTAGCGGCTTAAGTGTCGCGTTTACGGGTTCCTCGCGACCTGCTAACGCTAGGTTAGTAGCTATCTTTAGTACACTAGGCCTTAATACGCTCTTTCTTGCCATAGTGTCTCTTTGCTTCCTTAGGTAAGTCCTCTTACTACTAAAATTGTAATTAGGGTAATCCTTTTAATCTAATTGCCGCAGTCTCTTCTTTTAGCTGCTTAATCTACTATCGCAATTGCCTGCCTCGAGCAGGGCTTAGAGGGTCGGTTGGTCTGTAGTTATAGTGGTAAAACTGGCTACGCGTTTAACCGTTGGACCTAGTATTGTGTCGCCTCTACAGGCCAATTGGGGTTAACCTTAGTCTAATATCATGGCTAGCTTCCCGTAGGAGCGGTCCGATAGATTAAGCAATAATAAGGGGCTATATTATGAATAGACTAAGGTAAGAGCTCGAAGAAAGGGGCGCGGTAGACAACTATGTACATATTCGGTCGTCGGGGCAACGTTAGGGCAACGTTGATCCGTGACCGACAACGCCTCGATGGTAGCTATGTAGACGAACCGTTACACTTCTGTACCCCTATACGGTGGAGCCCGGGAACCTAGCAGCTACTATTAATGTTCCATTTGGATTGTGTTAATAGACTACCAGAGCGAACGCAGAGACGTGTATACGGCTGCGCAGCGCCTACGCAGCGACGTGGTGGTGGTGCAAAGATTTTTTACTAAGGGGTGAGCCTCAGCAAAAGTTTAAACACCGCTACTACGTCTCTAACGTATATATTTGGACATTAAATCGATAAGTATTATCCCTCGGCGTACCCCCTTCCTCCTATGAATACTATATACACCGTAGCAGAGGCCCCCTATTTTAATATTATCCGGTAACCTAGGTATTTAGTTATAGGAATTAGGCCCCCTATTAAATACTAAATTATCCTCCTATACCTTACAAATAGGTATAAGGGCCTAGGTTTAGGCCCTAGGGCAAAAGCAATACTAAGTTATATACACCCTATTATAGAAACCCTTTAATAGAGGAGTAAATAAGAGACCTTAGTATGCAGGCCCAGGCGGAACGCAAGTATTATTTATTAGGAGATATTTATAAAAGACTTGGAAAAGGAGCTAGGGATAGGCATATAACTTAAACAAGCAATATATAAATATAGTAAAGATAGTTTAAATAGCAGATAGGGCAAGATAGGCATTTAGACACTCCTATATAAAGGGAGTCTTAAAGCAGCAACCTAACAGTGTTTTTCCTCCCGTTAATATAGTATGGATATTATCTGGAATATTACCTCTTACGTCTCCCCTGGGGTTTTTTTATATACTTAAAAATGGGGTTTTTCTTAGTAAGGAGGTTTTTCCCATAGGAATTAGTCTGTGTGGACCCATTAGAGGGACTAGGTTGGACGGTAAATTAAATCTTATATATTTTAAAGGCCTTATCTCTTTAAGAATTTGTCTCCTCTATAATTTATTTATTCCTATAATTATACCTTATAGCCCCCTATTTACAAAGTCCTCTTATATTTAAATCCTTTCTACTTCTTTTTAGAAGGGTAGTTAGCTTTAAGGACTAGATTATTTATTTATATCTTTTATTTATATCTATTATAACTTAAATAGAAACTCTATAAATACTTAATAGAAAGCCGTCGCCTTAAAGTAGGAGGGTGTTATAGGACACCCTCGTAACACCTTACACACGTCCACCTATTTCCACTAACTTAGCAATTAAAGATCAACTACGAAATAGCAATCTAATGGCAATCTAATGGCAATCTAACGGCAATCTACGGCATTCTACCATATTCTGCCAAGTTCTACCAAATTCTACCAAGTTCTGCTAGGACTATAACCTAAACCCTATTCTACCCTATATATGTATTAACTAAGCAACTAAGTTAATAATATATGCCCTTTCTTCCCATTTTCCTACCTTCTTTCCTTATATAACAACTTAACCTCCTTATACAGTTTATATATATAGCTTAATAATATCTACCTTGCTATATATTATCGCCACTTATACTTACTCCGTAATACTACGTTACGTTAACTTTATATACCACCTCCAAAATATAAAACGACCCCGAAGCCCCTATAACGGCCACTAGTATTATATTTACACTTTAAAAATAACTAGCAGAAATATAGAAGTCTTTTATAAACACCCTTATACAAAACTAAGCTACTCTAAATTAATAATAAGCCAAATAAGAAGTATAATACTAGCGATTAATTAAGGACCTTTAAGAAGAAATCTATATACTTAAGATGCCTATATTAGGACCTTAAGACCAAATACTATCTCTAGAGATAAATACGCGGAACGTAAGCCCTAAACCTATAGTAACTGTCCACCTTAAACCAACTACTACACTAAAATAATCCGAACGACTACTAAATCCCCTAGTATTTACTAGTAAACAACAAAAACTCTAATTATTCCTAAGCCAGCTTAAAAATAAGCTAACTAGTAACGCTAACTATTACCTAACTAAAGCTAACCGACTCTATTATGCCTTAAGTTAACTAGAAGAAGAGGTAGCTAACCTTATTAAACCTCTTTAGCCAACCTTAGTATAAAGCCTAGTTGTACTTCTTAAAGCCTTATATAGTAACCTAAACCGCTAAGCTACTACCTAGAGAAAGATAAACCATATAGCTTAAGGAACGAAAAGTTTCCCAGTATACTTTTCTAAATTTAACCGTTATATAAGGGAAACAGGCTAGAACAACTCCGTACTAATTAATAGCCTTATTAAATCTCTAAGCCCTAAGCTAAAAACCTCCCTAATAGGCGTAGACCTACTAAAAGCCCTTAATGCCTATACAAATGTTATTAATAAACGGTATAATAATATACTACGCCTAATATTAAAGTCCGTCCCCTAATATAATACAGTAACCCCATAAACGTTTACTAAGTTATTATTTTAGCCTAAGCACCCTAACGCTATAGATATTAACACTAGAACCCTAGAGTACGCCCTACTAAGGTCCCCTAAATAAGAAAGACGCATTAAGCTAGGCCTCTACTTTAAGTACAGAAGTAAGAACCACATCTTAAAATACTATCTTATCCCCTTACCTACGCCCCAAAACAATTTATAAACGGCTAATACTAGCAACTATTTACCGCATTAATCTTCTAGTTACTACCCCTAATCTTTACCTAGTTCTAGCCCTATATCTAGTAAGTACCACTTATAAGGGTAAAGCTATAACCGATATTCTATAGAAACCCCTTCCCGCTTACTACTAAAAGGTATATCCTAAAGTTAAGTCGCTCTCTAGAACGGCTCTGCCTTAGGATCTTATTAAATACTTTAGATATCACGAACTCTAACTCTTAGAATTATAGCATAACCATTAACTATTGTCTTTAGTAGAATAGTTAATAGGCTAACGCTCAAATCCTAATTAATACAGGAGCTAGCGGCATAGGATTTATTAATAAGATCTTTATATAAAATAATTGTTTTACCCTAACCCCCCTTAACTAGCATATTAACGTATTTAGATTTAATAGCAAACGCACTATCTTAGGCTATATTACCTATATAGTAGCCCTAAGACTCTAATACCTAAACTATAAAAAACCAATTAAGCTTTTTATTACTACCCTAGGTTACCTAGTAATCCTCAAACAGCCCTAGATAAAGCTATATAAGGTAACTATTAATTAAAACAACCTTAAGCTTCTATTTACCGCCTCCCGTTATAAGCAGAAGTGCCTTACTACTCGCTATTTAGACCTAGAACTAAAATCTAAAAAATCTACCAGGATCTACTAGTCTAAAATTTCTATAATTATCTACTCTATACCTAAGGAATCTACCAGATTCCACTAACCTAGGAATTCCACTAAATTCCACTAACATAAGAATTTTACCGACATCCACTAAGGATCCAAAAACTCTACTAAATTCTATAAGCTATTACTAAGCACTACACTACCCCGAGCTAAGTAGAAGCTTAAGCTTAATACGCGAAAATACTAAAAGAACTAGTATTCTACTATAAAAAGGATTTTTAAAGAACCCAAACCTAAATCTAATACTAAACCTAAACCTAAATAAGAAACTATAAACAATCCGAGCGAGCTTAGCACCCTAGATATCCGTATAATTAGAGCTACTCTATTAGCATAACTTACTAAGAAACCTAAACATACAATCTTTACTGTCACTATAGCTAATATTAAGAAGGCCTTAGCACTAAAGAAGTACACTAACCCTGCTATAAAGATACTAGTAGAGTACTATAACCGCTTAGAGGCATTCTTATAAAAGGAAGCTAATAAGCTACCAAAACACCAATTATACAACCATAAGATTATACTTAAAGACGAAAAGCAGCCTAAATTTAGACCCCTATATAAGATATTCTAAAACAAACTCTAAATACTATAGAAGTATTTAGATAAGAACCTAAGCAAAGGATTTATTAGAGCGAGCTTATTACCTATAACCGTATTAGTAATCTTCGTTAAGAAACCTAGTAGCAGTTTACGCTTCTACATAAACTACTAAGCTCTTAACGCCGTTACTATTAAGAACTAATATCTAATCCCGTTAATATAGGAGATACTAAACCAACTAAATAAGGCTCGCTACTATACAAAGCTTAATATTATCTCTACATTTAACCGCCTCTATATAGCAAAAGGAGATAAATAGCTTACTGCATTCCGTACTCAGTATAAATTATTTAAATATTTAGTAACGCCATTCGGCCTTATAAATACCCCAAGCTCGTTCCAACATTATATAAATAATACCCTACGTCCCTACCTAGATATCTTCTGTACTGCTTATATTAACAATATCCTAATATATAGTAATAACCTAACCAAATATCGGAAATACGTTAACCTTATTTTATAAGCCCTATACGGAGCCAGTTTATAATTAGATATAGATAAATACAAGTTCCATAAAACGAAAGTCCTATACCTTAAACTCCTTATTTCTATAAATAGTATATAAATAGACCTAAAGAAAGTTAAAGTAATTATAAACTAGCAGGAACCTAAGAACATTAAGGATATAAAAGCCTTTATAGGATTTGCCAATTTCTACTAACGGTTTATTAATAACTTCTCCGCCTTAGTTTTACCCCTTATTATTCTAACCTAAAAGGATAAAACCTTTATCTTTAACAAAGAATGTAAGAAGGCCTTTACTTATCTAAAGGTTATATTTACTACTGTACCTATACTCTAACACTTTAACCTAGAGTAAATAAGTGTTATAGAAGCCGACTTATCCGATTACGTTACTAAAGGCATTCTATCTTAATATAATAAAAAATGAGTATTATACCTTATAGTATACTTCTTAAAGCAACTAAGCCCTGCTAAATACAATTACAAGATTTACAATAAAGAATTACTAACTATTATTAGATGCTTTAAGCAATAGCAACCTAAACTAGAAGGCGCCGGATTTCTAATTAAGGTCCTTAGCGACTATAAGAACCTATAGTACTTTACAACTATAAAACAGTTAAGTTATCGTTAGGCTTACTAGTTAGAATATCTATTACGCTTCCAATTCTTAATTACGTACCACCTAGGCGTCTAAGGTTAGAAGCCTAATGCCCTAACCTAACGCTTGCAAAACGCGCCAGCCCTAAAAAAAGCGCGCTCTTACTAAAATTAGACCCTACTTCGCCCTAAACTATTTAACCCTCCTACTAAAGATCTTACGGTATACGTCCTTAAAATAACTAATTAATTAATTAAACAGGTTATAGTTAACAAATACCTAAATAACGAGTTTATCTAAGAGACGCTTAAACTAATGTAAAATAGCATTAGACGCTTTAGAAAGATTTCTCTAAGTAAATATAAAGCTTACAGAAACCGCCTATATTACCAGAACCGTTTAGTTATCCCTAATTATAATAAGCTTAAGCTCAAGCTCCTTAAACACGTATATAATCTACTAGTAGCCAGCTACCTAGGCTAAGAAAAAACCCTAAAACTACTCTAATAAAAATACTATTAGCCGAATATATATAATATAATATGAAGGTATATCTCTAGTTGCTATATCTGCCGATAAGCTAAAGCTTCGTATAAGATGTATAACGGCCTTCTAAAGCTACTACCTACTCCAGACCGAAGATAAAAGGATATCTTAATTAACTTTATTATTAATCTCCCCGTAAGTAAAGGCTGTATAAATATTATAGTAGTTATAGACCAACTGTCTAAAATAAGACACTTAATCGCCTGCCCTAACATATTAACACCTACCGTCGCCTAGCTATTCCTAAATTATATATAAAAACTCTATAGACTCCCTAAAACGATTATCTCTAATAAAGGTAGCTAGTTTATCTCTATATTCTAGAAAAAACTAACTACCTAACTCCGCATTAAAGCACTATTATTTTTAGCATACTACCTAGAAACGGATGGTTAAACGGAATATGTAAATGCTATAATAGAGCAGTATATTTAGATATACACGTCGTACTTATAAGATAACTGGATTAACTAGCTTACATTCGCCAAGTTTATAGCGAATAATTCCGTTTTAAAAACCACAAAGGTCTCCCTATTCCTGGCTAACTACGGCTAGCATCTATAAATAGGTTTTAAACCCATTAGCAACGTTCCTCACCCCGCTTATTAAGTCTTATAAATTATAAAAGCAAACAAATTTATAAAGAAGATAGAGGAACTATAATAGTTCCTTACTAACGAAATAATATAGGCCCAATCTGTTTATAAAGCCGCAGTAAATAAGAAATAAACCCTAGCACTAGCTTACTAAATTAGTAACTTCGTCTAGCTAGATATAAGAAATCTAAACATAAAACGACCTACTAAGAAACTTAATTAAAAGAACGCTGGCCCTTATAAGGTCGAGAAGGTTATCTTCTCTTACTCCTACTAATTAAAGCTCCCTAATACGGTTAAAATCCACCCCATATTCTACACGTCAGTCCTCTATCCTACTACCCCTATATTAAACGCCCTACCTAAACAGATATAGGACCCTCCCCCACTAGTTAAAGTGGATGGTAAGAACGAGTACTTTATTAAAAGAATTAATAATATTAAGTACGACAAACAGAAACACTAATATATATATCTTATAAAATAGAGAGGCTTTACTAAGTCCTTATAGGAACCCGTTAACTTTATAGGACTTATATAAGCTGCAGAAGACTTTTATAAACTCTACCTAGAACTACTATAGCCCCATCTCGTAGAAGCTTAAGTTTAAAGGGGGGGTACTATTACGGGATACCCTTATAACACCTTACACACGTCCACCTATTTCTACTAACTTAGTAATTAAAGACCAACTGTAAAATAGCAATCTAATGGCAATCTAATAGCAATCTAACGGCAATCTACGGTATTCTACTATATTCTACCAAGTTCCACTAAATTTTATTAAGTTCTGCTAGGACTATAACCTAAACCCTATTCTACCCTATATATGTATTAACTAAGCAACTAAGTTAATAATATATGCCCTTTCTTCCCATTTTCCTACCTTCTTTCCTTATATAACAACTTAACCTCCTTATACAGTTCATATACATAGCTTAATAATATCTACCTTGCTATATATTATCGCCGCTTATACTTACTCTATAATAGAGGGTCCCTTTAATAGTAAGAGATTGTGGTAATATAAACCCTTAGGTAAGATAGCTAAATAAGCCCTAATACCTAGATATACTAGGAGCTTAAAGACTCTTATATACCTACAGTTACCAATAACGCTAAAAAAACGCAGATATCCTTTATAATAGCTATAACGCTACTAAAAAGTAGCTAGAACCCCTCTAGCCCTACCTAGGCTAATTAAAATCTTAAACACTAAAGGTAATTTTAAGATCTTCCCCTAAGCTAAAAATACTAAAAGAATATACTAATATATTTAACTAAGGACCTAACTAGAATCCTTCTAGAAGACTACTAGCCTATAATTAGAATAGTAGCGGTATATAAACTACTTATCAGCTAAGCGGGCCTACCCCTTTAAATAATTTAACCTAAGTACTAACTTAAGACCTTAGGCTTATTAGGAAACCCGTATTAGTTACTAATACTAATACTACCTCTATAGCTAGAGCTTCCCTAAGCTTAAGTTTAGAAAGTTAAAAGCTCTATATTAATCTTCTTTAAAATAAATATTAGAAAGCTATTATAAGGCTCTTAGAAGCTATATAGGAGAAAGCTACTAATAAATATATTAAAACTCTTTAAGGGCAAATCTAGATCTAGTAGGGTTTAATTTAGGCTAAAATATTTTTTTAATAATCTAGCTAAGGTTAAGGGTTTTTAGGGGCTGTTATAGGATACCCCCGTAACACCTTATATACGTCCACCTATTTCTACTAACTTAGTAACTAAAGACCGACCATAGGACGGCAATTTAATAGTAATTTATAGCAATCTAACGGCAACCTCCTATATTCTGCTATATTCTACTAAGTATTACAGCACTAACCTAACACGTTGTTATAACTTAGTATTGTTATAACATAAGCACAGACCTAACCCCTGAGCGACGTGTATATATACCGCCTCACCTCCTACATAGATCCTTACACGATATCGTTTGTCAATAATATACAGTCACCTCGTACCTCGTACCTTGATAGTCGGCACGTACTATAACAGTATGTCATGTCATCTCTTACGCCCCTGGTAGGGCTTTGTTTCCACCGTCCTAAAGCTATATTTCCAAAGCTACGACCCTACCCCGGGCGGGATTCTTACCCCCGTTCTACGACAATGCCGACCTAGTAAAATCTCTGCACGTCACGTCAAATTATTCGAGTTTCTAAGCCGTCTCTGTCTCTGTACCTGTCTCCAACAAGCCAATATTCTACTGCTTCCGTCCTAAGTTTTATAAGCTGGCTACGGGCCTTATACACTAGCGGGCCGTAAGCTACTGGTTACAGAGTATGCCGTTTTAAGCCTGCGGGAAGAATAGGAGCTGCTAGCTGCGGGTAGACTAGGACGCTAGGTGTTCCCCCTATAGGCTATATTCTTATCTTAGAAGTTATATATTATTAATCTCTGTCTCCGTCTCTAAGTCTATTTCTAACTATACTTCTACTTTACGTTTTAAGTTCTAAGTCGGCTGCAGGGAGATACCCTGCGGGCTATGTTCCTTATATCTTAATTACAGTATAAGACTATAGGTTACAATCTCGTCTCTATCTTTATCTTTGTCTCCATCTTTAAATTTATACAGATAGTACTTTAAGTTTACCGCAATAAGAATCTATGTTTTAACCTTAATCTCCATACTCTAAGCCTTTTAAGTCTACGCAATAACCTTAATCCCCGTAACCCCTAAGCCTTTTAAATCTACGCCTTAATCTTAATCTTCGCACCCTAAGCCTTTCGAGTTTACGCCTTAACCTCGATCTCCGCACCCCAAGCCTTTTAAGTCTACGCCTTAACCTCAATCTCCGCAACTTTAAGCCTTTTAAATATTAATATCCGCCATATACCCCGTAGATAAATTTTTTCTTATTTCCTTCGTTTTACCCCTTTGCCTTTAGCTTTATTTAGTGTTTAAAATAAGCACTAACGGAGAGTAATATAGTAGGGATATAGGTAAGAGGGTCTAAGGACTATAAGGATAAGGACCTTTAAGGACTAGAAGGACGAGAACCTTTAAAAACTAGAAGGATAAGGATATATAGTCTATTTTTTTTACCTCCGTATTTTTACTACCGTTACTTAGCTTATAGGAGCTCGCCTTAAAAGGGGGATATACTATTACGGCACTAACCTAATATATTATTATAACTTAGTATTGTTATAATATGAGCACGGACCTAACCCCTAAGCGACGTATATATATACCGCCTTACCTCCTATATAGATCTTTATACGATATTATTTGTTAATAATATACAGTTACCTTATACCTTAACAGTTAGTATGTACTATAACACTAAGTTTTACTAAGTTTTACTAAATCCTGCTAAGTTCTGCTAGGATTACTACCTAAATTCTATTCTACTTTATATATATATTAACTAAGTAACTAAGTCCATAATATATACCATTTCTTTTTATTTTCCTACCTTCTTTCTTTATATAACGTCTTAACCTCCTTATATATTATATATATATAGCTTAATAATATCTACCTTACTATATATTATTGCCGCGTATACTTACTCTGTAATACTACGTTATATTAACTACCTATACTACTATTAATATTCAGAACAAACCCAAAACTCCTATAACGGCTACTAGTATTATATCTACACTTTAAGGATAATTAGTAGGGATATAGAAGTCTTTTATAGACGCCCTTATATAGAACTAAGCTATTTTAAATTAATAATGAGCCGAATAAGAAGTACGATACTAGTAATTAATTAAAAACCCCTAAGAAAAAATTCGTACCCCTAAGATACCTATACTAGGACCCCAAGACTAAACGCTATTTTTAAAGATAAACACGCGGAATATAAGCCCTAAACCTATAGAAATCTCTTACCCTAAGCCAACTACTATACTATAATAATCCAAATAATTACTAGATCCCCTAGTATTTACTAATAAATAATAAGAGCTCTAATTATTTCTAAGCTAGCTTAAAAATAAGCTAACCGGTAATATTAACTGCTATTTAACTAAAGCTAACTAACTTTATTACGCCCTAAGTTAACTAGGAGAAAAGGTAGCTAACCTTATTAAACCTCTTTAGCCAAACTTAGTATAAAGCCTAGTTATACTTCTTAAAGCTATATATGGTAACCTAAACTACTAAGTTACTACTTAAAGGAAAATAAACTATATAGCTTAAGAAATAAAAAGTTTCCTAGTATACTTCTCCAAATTTAACTATTAGGTAAAGGAAACTGGCTGAAATAACTTTATACTAGTTAATAGCCTTATAAAATCTCTAAGACCTAAACTAAAAACCTCCTTAATACCTATATAAACGTTATTAATAAATAGTATAATAATACTACGCCTAATACTAAAACACGCTCCTTAATATAATATAATAGCCCTATAAACGTCTACTAAGTTATCTTAGCTTAAGTACCTTAACGCTATAAATATTAATACTAGGACCCTAGGATACGCCCTACTAGGGTCCTTTAAATAAGAATAACGCATTAAGCTAGGCCTCTACTTTAAATATAAAAGTAACTCCTACCTCTCTAACTACTATTTTATCCCTATACCTAAATATAATTTATAAATGGCTAATACTAGCAACCGTTCACTATATTAATCTTCTAGTTACTATCCCTAATCTTTACCTAGTTTTAGCCCTATATTTAATAAGCACTACTTATAAAGGCAAAGCTATAACCGATATTTTATAGAAACTCCTTCCTGCTTATTACTAAAAGGTATATTTTAGAGTTAAGTCGCTCTCTAAAATAGCTCTACCTTAGGATCTTATTAAATACTTTAGATATTATAAACTTTAACTCTTAAGATTATAGTATAACCGTTAACTATTATCTTTAGTAGAATAATTAATAGGCTAATACTTAAGTCCTAATTAATATAGGAGCTAGTAGCATAGGATTTATTAATAAAATCTTTATATAAGATAATAGTTTTACCCTAACCCCCCTTAACCGGTATATTAATGTATTTAGATTTAATAGCAAACGTATAGTTTTAGGCTAAATTACCTATATAGTATACCTAAGACTCTAATACCTAAACTATAAAAAACTAATTAGGCTTTTTATTACCACCTTAGGTTATAATAAAGCCTTATAGGAAATACTACGATAGACTTGTTAATGGGCTAAGTATATAGGTATAAAATAGTTAACAACATAAATATAACTGGTGGAGTAGTTGCCTAATAGATTAACTCTAATTATATTCTAAGATTTACTATAAAGAAGAGAAACTATCTATAGAGACCGTGTGTCTTTAAATATATAACTCCTCCCTATAGCAAGGGTTTAGTACGTTAATACGTCGGTATGTTAGTACGTCGTGTTCCTATATTTCCATATTTTTATATTCTAAACTTATAATATAACTAGCCACGTAACTTAGCTACCCCTTATTCTATAGCTTAATCAGTTCTAGCGCCTCCTATACTATCTTAACTAACCTATTTATATCTCTTCTTAGTAGTTGTACTACTACTAATATAAGGTCTATAACACTATCTTCCTCCTCTTTATCTTCGTCCCTAAAGATATCTCCTATCTCTAAGTCGTTTATTAGAGGTATAGTATTTCCATTTTTAATTTAATGACCTTTATTATTCCTAATACCTTCTATTAGATCCTCTGCGTCTAATCATTATAATTAGCTAGTAACGTTAATTTTATCCCTTAGTAAAGTTATACCGTCCTATTCTTATTATACGGAGAAGAAGTTAGTATATATTATAATTATAGCTCTATTTAGTCGCTAACCTTCTTTTTATACTAAGTGTACGCGGGCAAATATGCGATTGTTCTATAATATTTAATCTATCTCTAACGCTAAGTATATACGTTTTGTTATTTCTTATAACCGTCTAGTTTCTTATTTAATCCGCCTTAGGGTTTTATATATTAGTAGCGGCTAAAAAACTAAAGAGTAAGCTAGCTAAGGCCCTTATTAAAGTTTAACGTTGTTTTAATAAAGTATCTTAGGCTCTAAAAGTTTAACTAGATGCTTATACTCGCCTAAGCCGTCTAATAAAGGTTCGCAAAAAGGTATGCTTAAAGGAGTTACGTCTTATTAAATAAGGTCTCTCTAAGCTTAAGGCTAAAGAGGCTAAAAAGAATTCTAATTAAGGTAAGGTAGAAACAACTAATACGCTAGTAGTGGATCCTTTAGATAATCTAGCTTGCCTATTACCTTTAACTAATCCTTTTATCTTTAGCTCCTTCTTAATATTACCTAACCCGTTCCCTTCTAATACTCCTATATCTTTCCTATAGCGTTTTTTAAGTTTTATAGTAGCTCCTAGGTAGTCTTATTATAGCCTATTTACTTTACCTTATACTATATTTTATTATTAATGTCCTTATAACTAACGATCTTTAAAACTTACTATTTGTCCTCTTTTTATCCTCTATATATATCTGCCTTATAAATTAGTGGCTTAATATTCCTATATACTAGCTCTAGTATTATAATATACTATATAGGGTAGATCTTTATTTTAGCTAGTAGGTTTAACTTAAATATAACCAGTAAAATCCTCTATATAACTTTAAAAGGTCCTAGCCTAACGTAGTTTAACTTCTTACTTAGTCGTTAACTCTTGAAAATTTTATATAGTAGCTATACTTTATCCCCCTCCTTAAGACCTAATTATTCTGTGCGTAATTAATATAATATCTTAGATACTGTTCTAGCGTCTAATTTAATCTTTCTATTCATCTATCCGTCTATAGATAATATATAGTAGAAGTTGCTGCTCTAACTTCTTATTCTGCTAAAAATACCTCCTAGAATACTGCTATAAATCTTAAATCTCTATCTAATATAATCTTATTTAATACTCTATATCTTATAAACACTTCCTTAATATAGATTCTAGCAATATCTTCCACTAAGATTTCTTCTATGCATGCTATAAAGTAGCCCTATTTAGTTAACTTATCTATTATTCTAAGGATTACATTATACTCCTATTCGGTAATAGGATTTTTTTTAACTTTAGTAACTTAATAATAAAGTCCTATAATATGACCTCCTATAGTCTCTTTAGTATTTTAATAGATTATAGCCCTCTATACGGCTTATACCTCGTTAGTTTATTCCTTTAGTAATTTAAATATTTTTTTATTACTTTTTTTTAGCTATACCCTAGATTCTATTAATAATATATTTTTCCTAAAGTCTTAATACTAAGCCTATTACTCTATTATGTCCTTAAGTTATTCCCTTATAGAAATCTTCTACAAAATGCTCTATTATACTTTTTAGGATATACTTCGCTTCTTAGTTTTCGTATATATCTATTTATAGATCTTCTAGTTATACCTCTAGAATTCTTTATACCTAAAAGCTTTCTAGTATTTTGTAGATTCTTTTTAGTTCTTTATCCTCTGGGTTATTACTAGTTTAGGGTAATTATACCTAATTAATCCATTCTTATCTTTACGTAGTATTGCTTCTAATGGTTTCTTATTATTCTATAGTTTAGCCTTTCTATTAAGTGCGTCTACTCTTATATTCTTGGTGCCTTTAGTATACTAAATTTCGAAATAGTAATTTATAAGTATCTCTACCTATCTAACCTATCTATAATTAAGTTCTTTTACTATTAGGAACCCTATTAGGTTCTTATAATCCATCTTAACTATAAATAGTTTCTCTACGCCTTATAATAACGCTCTCTATTCTTTAAATACTATAACTATACCTAATAACTCCTTATTCCGCGGCAGAGAACTGTTGACAATTGGAGGCCGCCCACAACTGCTGCGCTGCATGGGCAAATCGATACGGGGCGGCGTTCGCCCCTAAGAAGTACTAGCTTATGCACTTCACAAGGCGACGGCGCCACGCCACCGCAGACCTTGCGTCCACCGTGCGTATCGCCGGCTGCGAGACAGCCCCCCAGAAAACCAGCATGCGAGTCCTAGGGATCTGGGTAGACCCTAAGCTCTAATGGAAAGAACAGGTTAAAAAGGCCGCGAGTAAGGGCTCAGTAGCCTTTAAAGCGATGTTAAGGATTACCACGTCTACATGGGGCCCATTAATGCGCCGCTCACGCCTCCTATATACAGCCACCGTCCGACTAGCAATGCTGTATGGCGCCTAAGTGTGGGGAGTACGGGACAACGGCGGAACGCTAGCGAAAAGCTTGCTTAAACTACTATAGAAAGTCTAGAACTAGTGTCTCCGTAGGGTTATAGAGGCATACCAACGAACACTAATAGCTGCAATGGAGAAGGAAGCGGCTATTCCCCTAATCCAACTCTATATTAAAACGACAGCCCTCTAAAGAGCCGCTAAGACGGCCTCTAATAGAGTAGAAAAGGAATTAGCAGAGGCACTTAACGGTATCTAGAATATATTAGTAAAGCGCTAGTAAAAAATAAAACGGCTACTAGTACTATTAGAAGCGCTTAGGGAACGCGTAAAGGACCGTAAAAATAAGATATAAGGCTTTCTCGCGTACTAGAAGGACTATATAGAGTAAAAAGCTACAATAAACCCCCGTAAGTGTGGCCAGCGGAACGCTAGTAGAGCGTAGGCGGAGCGCCGCTACTATATAGGAGGTCACCAGCACCAAAGGTAGGCAACTACCTTTATCGCGAAATGGGTAGATTTAAAATAGCGACGACGGTAGTAGGTAAAGGCTAAAGACCGCACAGAAACCACGTAGAAGACCCTATAGGGGAAACCTATAATCCTATTATATAAAGGCCTAATAAAAGCAGAGGCTATAGCACTATTTCTCCTTCGTATAGAGGTAATAGGGCTTAATATATGGCTTGTATCCGTCGGTATACTAGCGGTTCTCCCACGGTGCGAATGTGGCTAGATAAGGTAGATAATCTACTATATGCTATTCTAGTGTCCACACTACTAAAGGGCAGACTTTATAGCAAAATGCGCCTTTAAACGCCTTTAGGATATTTTAAATAATAAAGAAAGCGCCTAAGTAGCAGCAAAATAGCTGGTATAGTTAGGTGTTTTACCCTAGTTTTAGGTAGTAAAGGCAATGGATATAGAGGATATAAGTGGATACCAGCCCTTTTAAAGCCTAGAGGACTAGTAAAAGAATAAGGGTAAAAGGATAAGGAAAGAAGGGGGTAGAGTGAGATTATCCGCGAAGCGCGGCCAGTTAGCTTAATATGCAGACTTAAAGGCAGGTAGAAGGCGAGCCGCTGGCGCTCCGATATCGGAACGCTGCTATCTCTCTAGCGCGGCCTAAGGTGGGGTTTTCTCTAAGTTAGAGTTTTTCCTATAGAAGGTATTAGCCTGTATAGACCCACTAGGGGGACCAGGACGGGCGGTAAATTGAATTTATTATTAATAACTCCTTATTATAGATATTATAGTTTAATTCTAGTAGTATTATCCTCTAACTATAGTACGCTACTAGGTGCTATATATTCCCATACTTTTATAGTAAGTATACTTCTAGCGTAAAGTCTAATATATCTATATTTACAACCGTATCTAGTCCTAGTTAATAGATTTTAAGGATTCGTTCTTTAGTAAACAATTCTTTAAATTCCTTAAATAACTTTTTTTATTTCTTTCCCTATACCTATAGTTCCTTTTTCTTTATAAGTCTAGTAAACGGTTTAATATTTTTTAACTATTATACTATAAACCTTCTATAATAGTAGCAAAACCCTAAAAATAACCTCAACTATATTATATTTTCTAGTTCTTACTAACTTACTATAGCTTTAATCTTCTTTAGGTCCATACTAATATAACCTTATTTAATAATAAATCTAATAAAATTGGTCTTCCTAGTAAAGAACTTATATTTCTTAATTGCTACTAGCATCTATTCTTCTTATAGCCTCTTTAAGACCTATTTAACGTGTTCTCTGTGTTCTTCCTTAGTTATTAAGTAGATAATAATATCGTTAAGGTATACTATAATAAACTCGTTAAGGTATTCTCCTAACACACTATTAATTCGTTTTTAGAATATTATTAGTATATTTATTAACCCGAATTGTATAACTAATAGTTTATATAGTTAAAACCTTTACCGCACATGCAACCTTACTAAAAGGTAGCGCCGCACCTCAAAACTTACATATACCCATCTTTCTATCAAAAACAACCGATTTTCCAACTTTTAAGACCAAATTCCTACTGCCTGGCGAGCTAGAGGTGGATCTACTTACCCTTTTACCCCCTTTCCCTAAGAGAATTTTTTTAAAGGGGTAGTCTTAGCTTCTAAGCGAAGATAAGGATAGGAATACTAAAACTAAAATATAGACTTTTCCTAGGCTTTTCTTCTAATAAAGCAAAAGCCTAATAAAATAGGGGGTGTAGGTACTTTTCTATATCTCCTTTAGTCAGATTTTCCTTACATCAGGAAAATTTTTTTTGGGCACGTTGTCGCAAGCGAAAATCAGGGTCTGCAAAACCTGCGTAAGTCGCAATTTTAGCGATTTGCGGCAACTTGCGGCAATTTGCTACAAATACACAGGCTACTCGTGCAAATTGCTGCAAATTGCTGCAAATTGCTGAAATCGCGGCTTACGCAGGTTTTGCAGACCCTAATTTTTGGCTGCAACAACGCGCCCAAAAAAAAATCCTAATACTATAACCACAAAGCTCTGCACAAAGCTCTGCACGAAGCTCTACACGAGGCTCTGCACNAAGCTCTACACNAGGCTCTGCACGAAGCTCTACACGAGGCTCTGCACAAAGCTTTACACGAAGCTCTGCTCAAAGCTCTACATAAAGCTCTGCTCGAAGCTCTGCTCGAAGCTCTACACGAAGCTCTACACGAAGCTCTGCACGAAGCTCTACACGAAGCTCTACACGAAGCTCTACACGAAGCTCTACACGAAGCTTTACACGAAGCTCTGCTCGAAGCTCTACATAAAGCTCTGCTCGAAGCTCTGCTCGAAGCTCTGCTCGAAGCTCTGCTCGAAGCTCTGCTCGAAGCTCTACACGAAGCTCTGCACGAAGCTCTACACGAAAGCTCTCCATAAAGCTCTATACGAAGCTCTACACAAAGCTCTACGTACGGAGGCTCTGCACGAGGCTCTGCGCGAAGCTTTGCGTACGGAGGCTCTGCATAAATAAAGCTCCGCATAACACATTACTATCGGGTCCCCGCTATATTCCCGATAGCCTCTACATATACACCTAGGTAGCCACCTTATTTTTTTACCCTTCCTTCCTTACATCCTCCCTACCTAGGGAGGCACCAGAACGGCAGCCAGCTGAGGACCGTCGCCAGAACCAGACGACCGTCGACCGTCGCCAGAGCCAGACGACCGTCGCCCGGAGCCAGACCGACCGTCGCCGGAGCCAGACGACCGTCGACCGTCGCCAGAACCAAACGACCGTCGACCGTCGCCGTCCGCAGACGACCGTCGTCAGAGCCAGACGACCGTCGCCGGAGCCAGACGACCGTCGCCAGAGCTAGATAACTGCCAACCGTTCGAACGACCCAGCCAGCGAACACTGAATGATTCGATCAATCGATCGAATCAAACCAGAGCCTTCAATCGGGCCGACCTCTCCCCTAAATCGAATTAGACACTATAAGCAGACGCAGATAGGTAGGTAGATGCAGACGGGTAGGCAGATATAGACGGATAGGCATAGACAGGTAGGCATAGACAGGTAGATATAGGCAGACAGATAGATAGACAGACAGACAGACAGACAGATAGGCAGGCAGGTAGGTAGGTAGGTAGGCAGATAGACAGGCAGGTAGGTAGGTAGGCAGGCAGGTAGATATATAGATAGGTAGATAGGCAGATAGGCAGATAGACAGACAGACAGGTAGACAGACAGGCAGACGGGCAGACGAGCAGACGGGCAGACGGGTAGACGGGCAGACGGGTAGACGGGCAGATGGGCAGACGGGCAGACGAGCAGAAGGGTAGACGGGTAGACAGGCAGACAGGCAGATAGGTAGATAGGCAGACAGGTAGACAGGCAGATAGGCAGACAGATAGATAGGTAGACGATAGTTATAATATAAATATATTTAAAAGTGTATTATAGCAATCTATGGGAATATATAATTTGTACGGTTTTTACAGTTTGTATAGTTTATATAGTTCGTACAGTTTGTACAGTTTGTATAGTTTGTACAGTTTGTACAGTTCGTACAGTTTGTACAGTTTGTACAGTTCGTACAGTTTGCACACTATATATTTGTAGGGTAGCAAAAAGCTAGTATTAGTTTAGTAGTTAAGTATTTTGCCGCAATTTGCTAGTAGACGCTGTAAACTTACTGCGAAATGCGCGGTTTGTACAAATCGCTAACGACCATATACGACCGCCGCGATCGTATAGTTTGCCGCAATTTGCGGCAAACCGCAACAACCTACCACAAAAAAAAATCCTGATGTAGTAAGAGAAGGATTGCCTTTTTGGGCTTTTTTACTAGTAAAAGCCTAATAAGTCCTTTTTTTCTACTTCTAATAGAGAAGAAAATAACTACTATAGTCTTTTTACCTAGTTTTTCTACTACCTTTTACTCTAATTTCCCCAGAAGCTCTCTAGTAGGGTTAGTAAGGAAAAAGGATATAGAAGGATAGTAAAAACTAGGAAGGCTTTTTACCTAGTTTTTTACCTCTGTACTAGGAGATAAGAGACCTAAAGAGGTTATTATCTACTGAAAAAACTAGGAATCCCCCCCTATAAGCTATAAGCTATAAGCTATAAGCTATAAGCTATAAGCTATAAGCTATAAGATATAAAATACTAAAGGTAAAGGCTACTAAGCCTAAAATAAAGCCTCCTATAGAGATAAGCGATGACAAATTCTTATCTACCTCTTCTACCTATTCTTCTCTATCTTCTCTATACCTATCTAGGAAAGATAAAGATATAGAAGAAGTAGATAAGCCGTCTCTAGCTTATATAAAGAACTAAAGAAAAAGAAAAAGAAACCACTCCCTATTGTCTTCTAAAAAAGATAGCTAAGACTTAAAAAGAAACCTAGTAAAAATGAGGTCCTCTATGGCTAGTTTATACTTCCCCCCTCCTTCTTTAAAACAATTCCTAGAAAAGGCCCTAGAAAGCCTAACCTAGGCCTATTTAAGGCTAGAAGGAGAAAGTAAGGAGCAAGTTAAATATATTAGGGATAATGTATAAAAAATTATAGTAGGAGAAAATCCTTTTATAAAAGAAACAGAAAAGGAAAAATAGGAGACAGATATCCTAAAAGGACTAGTAGAAGAAGTAAGAGCCCTCCGTAAGGAGGTAGCCCCTAAAACCTACGCAAAAAAGTTAAAGAAGGGCCTCTCTTCTTCTACTACCTCTTTAATTCCCCCTACTAGTAAGGCAGCTAGTAGCACTGCTAGTTCTACAAGCCCTACCTCTACTAAAGGGAAAAAGAAGTAGCTATAAGAAAGAGGACTAGTTTTAGTGTTAGACTAAAAGGACTAGCCTCTAGATATCTTCTCTATATAAAATATAATTAATTAACGATTTATGTCTAAATTGTAAATAGAGAAGCTAGTTATAGCTTCTATAGCTAGAACTAGAGAAAAGTAGAATATTTTCCTTATAATAACTATTAGATTTTATATAGAGCTATTTATTAATAAAATGGGTTAATTAATTAATAATCTTAATCGTTAGTCGACTTAGGGCCCCTAGGCTTAGACGAAGATATTTATAATATACGTAACTCGTATACGTAACTCGTGTACGTCCTACACCTTTAAGAATATAGATTATCTAATATACCCCCTTAGCTTTAACCTAGTTAAGGACGAAGCTAACTACCTTCTTGTGTTCGTTAATATGTTAATTAAACTATAATCTTATCTAAATCCCTCCGTCTCACCCCCTAACCTTCTCGCTTAGGTCCTTTAGTTACTTCTCCTTATCTAGCCGCTCCTTAATATCCACTATTCTAACTAGGTTAACGAAGTTCTAAAGCCTTTACTTAGGCAGGGCCTTCGTAAGTCTATCGGCAATTATCTCCTTCGTTACTTTCTATTAAAATACCACTCGTCTTATTGCGTATTCTTAACGCAACCCGTATTAATAGATGTCAATATATTAGAAAGTTGATAATTAAGAGCTTATTTAGCTGTAACGTTATTGCTTTAAACAGCCTACTAATAAAGATAGCTTCTTTCGCGTATCCTGCTTATTTGCTCTCTATATAATCGGTCCCCCAAATAGCTTTATAATATATCCTTATAAGCTCTCTTTGTTAACGGAATTGTTTATAAGCAATGCATCGCTGGTATAAATAAATAATTGCGCTTCACTTCTACCGTCTCCGTTATCTCGTCCTTTATCGCTTATTCCTTTATCTCTTCCTTTCCCGTTTATTCCTTCCTTATTTCCTCTATAGTAGATTGCTTTACTTCTTATACTATATAGGTACTGGTCTCTAATATAGCATTATAGAAGCCGTTAGATAATCTATATTCTATATGGCGTAAGATATACACAAGTTATATACATAAGTCACGTGTATTATAAATATCTTTATCTAAGCCTAGGGGCCCTAGGTTAAGACACGATTAAAATTATTAATTAATTAACCTATTTTATTAATAAATAGCTCTATCTAAACTATCTAACAGTTATAAGCCTAGTCCGCCGACATAAGAAGCTATTTAGCTATTACTTAATTATTTAAAGAAATTCTACCTTATTGTCTTAGAACGCAGACTCTGATAGAAATTCTACCTTAAATGTTACAGGACGAGATTCTATAAGATTCTACGAGATTCTACGAAAGTCTATAAGATTCCACCTTAATTATTAAAGGATAATCCTATTGACAAAATCTTATCTTAATTCCCCCTTTGCTTATTAGTTAAATGACTTCACTAAGGTTAAGCTTGTTAACTACGATTATCCTTAATAAGCTAGAAGACTGGGAATAATAGCTATAGCAACTCCGAGCCCTTATGGATTAGCGAATTTAGGCCCACGTTAACCTAGATAATATAGCGCCTTAACGAGGTCTACTATAAGAACTAGCCTATCTAGAAGTTATAGATTTTAATAAGAATGTAACCTTATATATATAGCTCTCAACGAATTAATAGAGGGCGTATAAGAATAGTAGATGATACTACGACTAGGATATGGGGTATTTCCTAAAATAAGAAGAGTACCTTTAATATATCCGCACCTAAATTACGTCTATAATATTAATTTAGAAGAAGCTACTGCTTAACCCTTCCTTAATAGTTAAAGAATGGCTATCTTAATTAAAGGAGAACACAGAACCTACCTTGTCGTTTATTAGGAAGAAGATATAACACTAGTATATAGAAGCCCTTAAGGGGTTTAAACACGTATTAAAATTAAATTAATGGCTAAATTAATAGGAACACGTAATATTACTAGGAGAGAAGTATAAGATCCTTTAAATATCTAATAGAATCTAGCTTTAAGATTTGGCAAAAGTTATTTAACTATTTAGCGACACCTACTATATAAAGTACACTACCGGGTTAAATAACCCTTAGAAGTTAAGATCTTCCAAATATTATAGAGTAGTAAAGGCGCTGTAAGAAGGACTTAGAATACCCTTAAAGAAAGCTAATACTACTATAAGAGGGAGTACCTTTAATGCAGACTTTGCAGAGCAAGTTATTAAGGATTACTCTAATACTACTAAAGGTTCACGAAGAGGACGAGCCTTAGTATATAATAGACGCTTAAAGAGAACTAGGACACTAGTAGATAGGAGATATCCTATAAGAAGCCTATACCTAAGTGCTTAGCGTATAGAATATAAGGACATTCCATTTAGGACTATTGGTATTTATTTAAAGATAAAAAACCTACAAGAGTTATAATTAGAGATACTCACATTAAAAGGGCATTAAAGAAGGTAAAAAAGAATAAGAATCTTATTAACCAAGTTACGAAGATCAGACTTAAAGAATAAGAAGATAAGACTTAATAACAATAGGACGAGAGTTAGAAAGTTAAGATTAAGGGAGAAGCTAATACAATATTCCTAGAATTATTTTATGCCGGTTAACTCCATTTATTAAAGCTATTAACTATTCTTAACTTAGGAACTACTCTTTATATCTTTAATAACCTCTCTTATTTCTATAACTTTAGGAAAGCTTTAAGATACAAATATATTATCGCTAGCAGCTTAGAAGTGCCTATACTAGGCTACGGCGACGTTACTGTTTAAGTTATAAAACTAAACAAGAGTAAGGGAATCCTATGTCTTAAGGACGTTGCCTTTTATACGGACTTTAATATAAATCTAGTATTATTCCGTCTACTTTAAAAATAAGAATACTACTAGGACAATAAAGGAGATAATAATCTTCTAGTTCGGAAGGATAAGATAATCCTATATTAAATAGAAAAACGTTATAGATAATAAACTATTAAATACGTCTAACTAAAAAGTCTATTAGCGTTTAATATAAGCTAATTACTACGCCGCTAACGGAAGTGCAGAGTATCGTTAAAAGACATTTGTCTAGATGCGAAAGGTAATATATAACTATAATACCTGCGTCTAGCTTATCTAGGACCTATAAGCCTCTATTATTTAGGTATTAACGCCCTAGGAGTTAAGCTTTAAGGCCCTAAGACAACGGAATATTAACACTACAGCCTCGCTAAAATTAAGCGTTAGGTCTTATAAAGGTTCTTAAAATAGAAGATTAATAAACCCTATCTTAACCTCTATATTAACTAGACTAACCTTAAGAAAGCGCATGCCGGATTTATACGAGTTATACTTATCTATAACACCTACTTAGGAAGATCCTTCCTGTACTTTATAACGACGTATAGTAAGGAAAAGGAGACACTATAAGTGCTTAAAGATTTTATTAAGTGGATTTATCTAAGGTATAACCTTAAAGTTAATACTATTAGATTAGATAACGAACTAGGGAAAAGGATAACCTTTAAATAGCTATGGTCCCAAGGGATTATATTTAAGCCTTTAGCGCTATATACCTAAGCTTAGAACGGTACCGCCAAACGCTTAGGGGGTGTAATTATTAAGAGAGCACGGGTAATAAGAATTGCTGCTAATTTACTATATAACTTATAGGACGAGATTATTAACTATACAGTCTATTTTTAAGATTAAACACTATAAGAAAGCAATGGATGGAAATCGCTATATAAGAGGTTTTATACCTTCCTAGCTAATAAGAGATTAAAAAAACCGTAACTGACGCACCTAAAAGCCTACGGCTGTAGGGCGTACGCGATAACGTTAGATGCCTAGCTAAAGAAGAAAAGGCTAAGTAAGCTAGATCCGCGATCCTATATTAACTACCTTATTAGCTATAACTCTACTAATATCTATAGGATCTGGATTCTATATAAGGGTATTATTATCTCTACTAGGGACGTTATCTTTAATAAAAAGATGTTCTTTAACGGCAAGCGAATAGACATTTTAAAGGATCTATACGCTAAATTAGATACGCTAATTAAGAAAATTTAACTCCTTAATATCCTAACTAAGAACAAGGTCCTTCTAGAAGATAATAAAGAAGTATTTAAACCGTTAATTTAAGAGGAAGACGATGATGTTAATAAGTTAGTTTAAACCTTTAATAAGTTAGCAAACCTTAAGCTTGTAAGAGCTCTTAAAGACGTATATTATACGCTACCTCCAATAAAAGAAGATAAAGAATCTCTATATACCTTTTACGTTAAGTATCCTATAAAGTTAGATATATAAGATTAGGACATTATCTAACTAATAGGAGACGGGTTTAATACTTAGGGGGTGTTTAACAACTCGGTTAAAGACTTATTTAAGAAAGCCGGCGATTATAGGTTTAAAGACTTTATTACTAAAAGGATTACTTTAGCCTATTATAACGCCTTCTTAGCAGGAAAAAAGTTTAACCTTAATAGTTAACTTAATAATAGTAAGCCGAAATTAAGTAAAATACGTGATGTTAGATTATATAGGAAGAACTTACTTCTTCTACCTTAGTTAATTAAGGACCTTAATATATATCCTCTTCGAGATTAGTTTTAAGAGGCTTAACGAGCCTACCTTTAATCCCATTATTAAATAAGGTTATTTTAAGAAACAGATAAGAAGTATATAAAGGGATAGTAGATTCTTAGCTTAATATAGGTGTTTATCTATAAGATGGACAAGCACGGATTCCTATAGAAATATAAGGCATACTTAGTAGTATACGGAAATTAATAGGCCCTAGGAGACCTACTTATAAGAGCTATTATATTGGCGAGTACGACCTTTTAAACCCTTATAGTAATTACCGCAAAGTTTAACTTAGAGACGATATAGATAGATATAGTTAACGCGTTTATCTATTGCGATCTCGACGAAGTTGTTTATATAAAGCTACCGCCAGGGTTTAATAAAGGAAAGATATATAAAGTACTACGCTTAAGAAAAGTCCTTTACGGACTATAACGATTACCACTGTTATAGTAAAAGAACCTTACGAGCTCCTTAAACGAATTAGGTTTTAAAGAGGTCCCTTAAAAGCCATACGTTATACTAAAAGGTAAAATAATCGTCTTCTTTTATATTAACGATATTGTCTTCTGCTACCAAAAGATAGGTAAGAAGAAAGCTTAAGAAGGAATTAAGGAGCTAAGCAAGGAATACTAGATGAGTACCCTTAGCGAGCTAAAATAGTTCTTAGGAATTTATATGCTATATAATTATAGCTAGAGGCTCCTATAGCTATCCTAGGAAGCCTATATTAAGAAGATAGCTAACTAGTATAAGATAGATCTTAAAGGGCGTCTTTTAAATACTCCTATAGCAGAATCGGAACTCCTGCCTACTAATTACTAATTAATCCATCTAACGCGTCCGTCCCCTAATACGGACCTATTAGTCCATTCTATATCCCTACTAGCCTCTATAATGCTATATTAGAGAAAATTAAGTTTAGTACTCTATATAGCCACTATAACGCGTCCAGATATTGCTTTTATAGTATTACGGCTGGTAAGGTTTAATTAGAACCTAAGCTAAAAGCACTATTAAGCGGCAGATAGAGTAATCTAGTACCTATATAGTACGAGGAGTAGAGTAATCTACTATAGAGGAGATAAGGAAGGAATAAACAGAGTATAGAGATTTCTAGAAACCATTTTAGCTCTCTAAGTATATTTATCTAGTATTCCTTAATTAGCTCCTTAATTGCTTTTTAAGCTTTCTTTAAGGTTAGTCTAGTTAAATATAGAGGTTAAAATAGGGTTTATCGATATTCTAATCTAAGAACCTTCGTAAGACCTAACGCTTAATTTTAGTAAGCCTATAGTATTAACATTCCGTCGTCTTAGGGCCTTAAAGCTTAACTCCTAGGGCGCTAATACCTAAATAATAAAGGCTTATAGGTCCTAGATAACTTAGACGCAGATACTATAGTTATATATTACCTATTGCATCTAGACGAATGTCTCTTAACGATACTCTGCGCTTCCGTTAGCGGCGTAGTAGTCGGCTTATATTAAATGCTAATAGACTTCCTAGTTAGACGTATTTAATAGTCTATTATTCGTAATATTTGTGTTAAAGTCTATATAAAAGGCAACGTCTTTAAGACGTAGGACTCCCTTACTCTTGTCTTATCTTTATTAAGCTTTATCTTCTTATTTAAGTCTAATTTTAGTAACTAGATTAGTAAGATCCTTATTTTATTCTACCTTCCTTAGTGCCTTTTTAATACAATTATCTCTAATCTTAACTCCTGTAGGTCTCTTATCTTTAAATAAATACTAACAATCCCGAAGTAAATGTCCTCGTCTTTCGCACGCTAAGTACTTAGGTATTAGCTTCTTTTAGGACGTCTTCTTAACTAGTAACCCGGCTCTCTTTAAGCGGCTAGTATATGCTAAGGTGTTTTCTCTCTATAAACCTTTAGTAGTATTAGAGTAATCCTTAATAGCTTACTCTACAAAGTCTATATCAAAGGTACTCCCTCTTATAGTAGCATTAGCTTTCTTTAAGGGTCTTCTAAGCCCTTCTTACAGCTCCTTTATTACTCTGCGGTATTTGGAAGATCTTAACTTCTATAGGTTATTTAACTTAATTATATACTTTATACAGTAGGCATTACTAAAAGGTTGAATAACTTCTGCCAATTCTTAAAGCCAGATTCTATTAGACATTTAGGGTATTTTATACTTCTCTCCTAGCATTATTATATGTTCCTATTAATCTAGCCACTAATTTAATTTTAATAAGTGTGTTAACCCCTTAAGGGCTTCCGTATACTAGTGTTATACCTTCTTCCTAATAAATAATAAGGTAGGTTCTGTGTTCTCCTTTAATTAAGATAGCCATTCTTTAACTATAAGAAAAGGGTTAAGCAGTAGCTTCTTCTAAATTGATACTATAGACGTAATCTAGGTGCGGATCTATTAAAGATGATCTTCCTATCTTAGGAAATACTTTATATTCTAGTCATAGTATCGTCTACTATTCTTGTACGCTTTTTATTAATTCGTTAAGAGCTGTATATATAAGGTTGCATTCTTATTAAAATCTATAACTTTTAAATAGGCTGGTTCTTATAGTAGACCTTATTAAGATATTGCATTGTCTAGGTCAATATGAGCCCAAATTCGCTAATCTACGAGGGCTCGGAGTTGCTATAGCCATGGTTCCCAGTCTTCTGGCTTATTAAGGATAATCGTAGTTAATAAACTTATTAGTAGAGTCATTTAACTGATAGGCAAAGGAGGAATTGAGATGGTATTTTTTGTTAGGATCGTCCTTATTATTAGGATCGTCCTATAACAATTGAGGTGGAATCTCGTAGAATCTCGTCCTGTGACAATTAAGGTAGGATTTCTATCAGAGTCTGCGTCCTAAGACGATAAGGTGTTAGAGTCTAACGATAAGGTAGAATTTCTTCAAATAATTAAGTAGTAGCTGAAAAGCTTCTTATGTTGGCGGACCGGGCTTATAACTGTTAGATAGTTTATATAAAGCTATTCATTAATAAAATGGGTTAATTAATTGATAATTTTGATCGTTGGTCAACCTAGGGCCCCTAGGCTTAGACGAAGATATTTATAATACACGTGACCTATACACATAACTCGTATACGTCCTGCGCCTCTAAGAATATAGATTTCTGACAATAACAGAGGAATATAATGTAGATTTTCTGGTTAAATATAAAGAAGTCTAGTCTAGCTGCTTCTCCTTTAAAAGAGAACAAAAACTAGAGCCCTAGGCTTAAATAGTAGCTTATAGCGTCCCTACCCCCCCTTTTATAGAAGAAGGAGGCTCTAAACTTCTAAAGGAAGAAATAGAGACCTTTAACCCTATTAGGATATAGGGACAACCTAGATAGATCTCTTTTAGGGCAAAGAGATATAATCTACAAACTAGGTTCGGCTCTATAGTATTTATTATAAAAAATAAGGAGAAAAGATAGGAAATTCTTAAATAGAAGGAAATCCTAATTGCAGGGGTAGCTACTAAGGTAGTTAAATACCTAGAAGTCTCTCCTACTATACAGTATATAAGCTGCCAAAAATTTGGCCATATAGGAGATAGATACTCTACTAGGGCCTGTCGATTTTATATAGCAGTATATTTATCTAAGGACCATTTCTGTTCCATTTATAATATAATAGGAAGACCTTATAAGCATACTACCCCTCTTTGTAGTAATTGTAGGGAAAAACACTTTGCTAATAGTAAAGACTATAAGTCTCTTAAAGCAGCTAAACTAGTATATTAATGAGTATAAGCTTAAAAGGTTCTATATAGGAAGAAGAAGATATCTCCCTAGTTTCTAAAGCTAGAGGAGAAGTCTCCTTTATACAGCATAATGTAGGAAAAAGATAAGAAGTATAGCAAACCCTACTAGAAATAGGATTTAGAAGAAAACCGGATATTATCCTAGTATAAGAACCTAGTACCTGGAAAGACAGACAAAAAGGATTCTACTTCTCTATTCCGCATCCTGCATTCAATCTTATCCTCCCTAGCAATTTAGCTATTTGCCCTAGGGTAGCTATCTATATAAGGAAAACTAGTTCTAGCTTTCTACAATATAGAAATAGGGAGGATATTTACAAAGACATAGATACTATAGCATTAGAAATCTATGGCCAATTTAAAAGATTTCTATTACTTAATATCTATAATAAGAGACAACTAGACGAGAACTCTAGAACCTAAAGAAATAGTATAACTACTATCTCTAGAGCCATTCTAGAACTAGAACTAGATCTCCCCTTTATACTAATAGGAGACTATAATTTATATTATATATAGTAGAACGCATCGGCTAGAAATCCGACTAAAGAGGCTAAAGAATTAGTAGGCTGGCTAGATATATATAACTGCTAACTACTAAATTTAGATAAATAAGAAGGGACCTTTTATAGATCTAATATAAGGGAAAAGTCTATTATCGACCTAGCCTTCCACTTAGGAAACTTCTAAGAAAATACCTAGGATAATTAGACTATAATAGAAGAAATAGGATCGAATTACAAAACTATAGCCTTTTCCCTATTTACTAGAGAGACGTAAAGATACCTAAACCCTCTTTAAGAAACTCCTTTCTCTATAAAAAAAGCAAACTAGGAGCTCTTTTTTACTTCTTTAGTAGAGCAAGTTTAAGAACTAGAACTAGAAGTAAAGGTTCTAATACTAGAGGAACTAGTAGGAGAAAACCCCTATATAGAGACAGGAGAAAAGGGCCCTTTAGCCTCCCTAGAGGATTTGTATAGAACTAGGGATAGGAGCTTAAGCATACTAGTAGATAACCTAATAGAAGATCTTACTAGCTATATAAAGCTAGTAGTAGAGAAAGCTATCCCTAAATCTAGAACCTGCGAATTTTCTAAACTATGGTGAAATAAAGAGCTTCTATAGAAAAGACAAAAAATGGCAAAACTAGGAAGACTTTAAGAGGAATAACCTACTAGAAGCTCTAGACTATATAATAAGAGAAGCTAAAGCTAGCTGCTGGAATAGCTTCCTAGAAAAAGTATAAGGAAAAGAAATCTTTACTGCCCTAAAATATTTAAAGGATAAAACATTGCGAATAATTCCTAGTCTAAAGTATAGTAAAGATGGGACTACGAGACTAGTAGAAAGCTTTAACGATCAGTATAAAGCCTTTATAACTACTCTATTTCCTAACCCCCCCCCCTTCTACTAGCCCTATAGAGTGGAAGGACTATACTATAGACGGTAAATAGGAATGGCCAAAATTGAAAAAAATAGAAGTTAAATAGGCAATCTTCTCTAGCTCTAATAAAAAAGCCCTAGGGCTAGACAAAATATCCTTTACAATTTTATAAAAGGCCTACCCTATTATAGAAGATCTTCTATATAGAATTTACTGGATTTTATTTACCCTAGGCTATTAACTAAAAGCCTAGAGAGAAGCTTAAGGAGTTATCCTCCCTAAAGCAAATAAGGGGGACTACTCTTTACTAAAGTCCTATAGACCTATCTCCTTATTAAACTGCCTAGGAAAAACCCTAGAGAAGATATTTACTACTAGATTAGGATATCTAGCTAGTACTACTAGCTTACTTTAAGATTCGCAGCTAGGAGGAAGAAGATAGCAGTCCGTAATAGACCTAGTCCTACTACTTCTAAACAATATCCAATTTAAAAATAGTAGGAAAAAAGCTAGATAAAGGATAGCTACTACGTTATTCCTAGACGTAAAAGGGGCCTTTAACCATATCTCTAAAAACTAGCTTCTATCTATCTATAAGGAACTAGGACTACCTATAGCGCTTATATAATAGGTAGCCACCTTCCTTAGCAATAGAAAGCTATAACTTTCCTTTAATGGGCAAATATAAGAAAAAGTAGAACTAGAAATAGGGATACCACAATGATCGCCTATATCCCCTATTTTATTTCTACTATATATATATAATATCTACAGCATATAGATAGAAGGAGCCTATTCTCTTAGCTATATAGACGATTTTGCAATTATAGTTACTTTAAATTCAGCTAAATCTAATTGCAAAAAGCTAGAGAGAATAGCGCTAGAGCTAATATCTAAAGCCAAAGAAGCTGCTATTAGTTTTGGCATTAGCAAAACAGAGCTTATACACTTCTATAGTAAACGTACCATATAGAAGAAGGGTTAAGCTAGGAGACGTAGAAATATCCCCTAAACCCCTAGTTAGGTAGTTAGGGGTATTCCTAGACTCTAAGCTTACTTTTAAACAATATATAGAAATACAAATCTCTAAAGCAAAGGCAGCCTTCTATTTAATTAGAAGACTAGGTAATATATAAAGAGGTCTATCTCTATAAGCCCTACAACAGCTCTATATAGCTTGCGTTACTACTATAGCAGACTACGGAGTACGATGCTAGTGGAAAAGTAAATCTAGAGATTACCTACTAGATAGGTACTAATCTCTATAAAATAAGGCTCTAAAACTAGTTCTAGGAGCGTTTAGAGGATCTCCTAGCCAAGCTATAGAGACTGAAGCCTCTATTCCCCCTCCTAGGATTAGATTTAAAAAGCTTTATAATAACTACGTAATAAGAATCCTAAAATTTAAGGAAAACCACGCAATTAAGAAGGTCTATATAGAAGAGATTAACAAAGATAGGGACAAATTAGCAGCTAGTTCTAGCTCTAATTCTAGCCCTAAAAACTCTACTATAAAGCACCTCTTACAGCTAAAGATATAGCTACTATNTCTAGCCTCTAGAGTTTAGCAGCTAATTTAAAACTAGAAAATAGAGAGAATCTCTCTAGATTGGCAAAAACTGTAATCTCCTCCCATTTCCGCATCCTTTTCTATCTTAAAAGGTAGTAAGGAAGAAGCTATATAAGAACATTTAAGACTAGTAGAAAATCTATAAGAATCCCAAAAGTGGGACTTAGTAGATATATACTATATAGATAGCTCTAAAGACAATAAATTAAATATAGCTGCTATATGTAAGATAGGGGAGAGAAATAGGATTAAATATGTAATAAACTGAAATTTAGGACCCTATGTAACGGGACTAGCCCAGTTATAGTAGGAATGTCTCGGTAAAACACTCGACAGTTAAATTCTAACGCTTTAACCAAAATCTACCGGATCAATCGAATTACTAAAGTCCGTCAAAGACCGCGTGCGTATATGCGTACGCATTGACCACCAAGCCCCTAACTATTTAATTATATAATTCTCTTGTTATTTCTTTCTCTTCTTTACACAACGTTTTGTTCTTAGCGAGAGCTATATACTCTTAGATTTAGATAGAATTTATATTGTTCCTTTAAATCTTCCCGAAGTCTCTTCGCGCCCTTATATTATATTACGTTAATACTAATACCCTTAAAATAGTAAACAAACTTAAATCCGCCACGTTAACTATTATGGCCCTAGTTAGGGAACAAATAACTATAATATAATAATCCTTTATAGATGCCTTGGCCCAGTAACAAACTATACTAAAAGCTTAGCATTAGCAATTAATTAAAGTAATACATAAAGAACTCTACAACGCTAAAGTACTTACGTTAGAAACCTTAATAATAATACCTGTAAATAAAATCAAAATAACTATATGCGAACCTAACCCATCAAATATAAACCCCAAACTAGTAACGGTAGCTTAACCCGTACCTATAATAAACTTAGTACCTACTATAAAATCTAAAAAGCTCCTTAACCCCCCAATGTTTAATAGAAATTGAAATAACCTACGTCCCTTTATAACTAAGCTCCGTCTTAAACTTTTAATAAACTATAACTAATACCCTACTAAAGCTAGTAAGATTAGCTATAGAATGTCTTGTTTAAGTAAAGACGCTATATAAACTATGGACCTATTCTTCCGTAACGGCACCTTTATTAATTTTAAAATCTTTATCTCTCTATTAGAACAAACGTATAATAACGCTAGCCGCAAATATATAGCTGTTACTAAACTTAAAAACCAATAATAACAGAACCAAGACTTTACTAGCTTCTTTTTAGAATTTTTAGGCCTTATTAGTAAACTAGATTAGAATAAAGCCGCTAAAGTTACTGCTCTCCGTTAAGCTATTTTAGATAAAATTAGGGCATAGTTAATAGGTAGAGAACTGCTAAAAGACTTACCCGAATTTGCTATAATATATTAATAAATTAATAAAGGTCTCCAATATAATAAATAGACTCATTCTCTAAAGCTAACCATATCTTACGCCTAAAACTTTATAAAACTAATATATACCCTAAAGCACAATCCGTCTCTAAGACCTAAAAGCCCTATATATAACCCTATAGACCTTAATACCGCTTAATCCTATATACCCTTAGAAACCAATAAATAAAGAACACAAGTTATAAATAGAGAATGTTTTGGATATAGAAAAAGGGGATATATTTAAAGGGATTGCCGAACTTACCCTTTTAAAAAGGTTCGCTATAGCTCCTCTTAGTCCTTTAGTCGCACTCATTCTATAAATCGTACTTATTTTATAAATTATACTTGGTCGCTATAAAGTATCTTACCTTTAGTTAACTTAGAAAACAAATTATCTTAGGGCTAAGTCACGCCTTAGAATAAGAAGTAGAAGAGTATAAGTGTCTAGGCTCTTTTAGCACTAATATATAATACAACTCCCTTAATATACTCGGCGAAATTTAAATACTTAAAAAATAAAAGAAAGTATAAATCCTTATAGACAGCGGAGCCACTAGTATAGGCTTTATTAATATAAACTACGCGAAAACTTAACGCTTAAATTTAAAGAAACTTAATAAGCCCTAAGGCCTATAAGGCTTTAATAGTAAGCCTTTAATATATAGTAAACTNANNNACTACGCTCTTATNAAGATNNNGATAGGCGAATANCTTAAATANNTTTCCCTATTTATAATACCCTTAAAGTATT
This sequence comes from Cenococcum geophilum 1.58, assembly GCF_001692895.1. Classification (NCBI taxonomy): domain Eukaryota; kingdom Fungi; phylum Ascomycota; class Dothideomycetes; order Gloniales; family Gloniaceae; genus Cenococcum; species Cenococcum geophilum. The sequence continues at coordinate 2,393,313 of NW_027137564.1, read as the reverse complement.
ATAAGGTAATACTTAGATACGGATAGCTGAAATAACACAACCCTTTAATTAGCTGGGTTAAAGAAATACCAAAATTCCGTATAACCTACTGCTGAAGTTATTACTTAAAATACTACTTGCCCTATAAATATATACACAACTATTTAAATTTAATATAATATAAATTACCCTTACTACAAACCTTGAACTAATATAATAAAGTTATAACTACTAATTACGGTAAAGAATGCGAAGATAATATATTAAAACCCTTTAAAATTTATATAGTATAAGCCGCACCCTTTTATTTATTAGCAAGAAAACAAAACTATAAGATCTTTACTATAACACTAGAAGATATTAAGAAGGCGTTAAAACCGAAGTAATATATTAACCCCCGACCTCTTATACCTAAAGAATATTACAATCTAATTAATACGTTTAAGAAATAATTAATACGTTTAAGAAATAATTTATAAACTAACTACCCCCACACTAAGATAAGTACGATTTTAAGATAGAACTTAAACCTGGTATAACGCTAAAGTTCGGCCCGTTATACGGTATGTTATAAAAAGAGCTACTTATAATACAGCAATACCTTAAAAAGCACCTAGAAAAAGGATTTATTCGCCCTAGTTAATTACTATTTACCTTACTTATACTATTCGTTAAAAAAACCTAAAAAAGGCTTAAGGTTCTATATTAATTATTAAGCCTTAAATATAATTACGATTTAAAACCGATATCCAATTCCTTTAATTTAAGAAACGCTTAACCGCTTAGTAAAAGCACGATACTTTATAAAGCTTAACATAGTTGCTGCCTTTAATTAAATCCGTGTTTATAAAGGAGATAAGAAGTATATAGCTTTCTATATATAATAGGGACTTTTAAATACCTAGTAATACCGTTTAGTGTAAAGAACGGTCCTAGTATATTTTAGTAATACATTAATAACATACTTTACGAATTCCTTAATATATTTATTACCGCGTATATTAATAATATCTTAATTTATTTATCTTTACTTTTTAAGTATTAGAAGCACGTTTAAATAGTTCTTAAACGCCTATAAAACGCGGGCTTATAATGCGATATTAAGAAATACAAGTTCTATACGTCTAAAGTTATATACTTAGGCCTAATTATATCCTGCAACGGAATCAAAATAGACCCTAAAAAAATCGCTATAATTATAAACTAGGAAAGTCCTAGTAGTATATAAGACATCTAAGGATTTTTAAGATTTATAAATTTCTACCGTTGATTTATTAATCACTTCTTAAAAATCATTTAGCTATTAGTAAACTTAACAAGAAAGAATATAAGATTTAAATAGACTACTAAATATAAATAAGCTTTTACCGACCTAAAATACCGTTTTATAACTACTTTAATTCTCACCTACTTTAATCCGGACCTTAAATATATTATTAAAATAGACTTGTCTAACTATATACTAGGAGGAGTGTTATCGCAATATAATAAGAACGGCGAGCTACGCCTAGTAGCCTTCCTCTCTCGGAAACTTACCCCTGCTAAATTAAACTATAAGATATACGATAAGGAACTGCTTATAATTATTAGATGCTTTAAATAATAGCGCCTAAAACTTAAAGGATTATTATTTTTAATACGCGTATTAATGGACCATAAAAACCTATAGTACTTTATAACTATAAAGCAATTAACGCAGCGCTAAATTTATTAGGCCAAATACCTTTTATAATTTAATTTTAAGATTATATACTAACCTAGCAAACTTAATTAGAAGCCTAACTTATTAATATAATAATTATAGGACTTACTTACAAACGCCTCTAACGAATAGATTATAAATTAATTATAAATTCTACTGCCCCCTAAACGCTTTAAAAAACTACGCCTTATATTCTTAGATGCGGAGCTTAATAGGAATAAATTGGAAATTAATAAATTAATAAAGTATAAATATAAGAACGACCCCTAAATAGTAGATATAATAAAAGTAATTTAAATAGGGAAACAGTAATATAAGGATATTATACTCGCTAAATGCGAAATCCGTAATAATTGGTTATACTATTAATAGAAGATAGTAGGCCCAAATTCCAAACCCTTACAATTTAAGATACTCGAATTTGTACACAATTCCCCTATAGTAGGGTATCCTAGCTATATAAAGACCTATAAGATTATCTAATAAGTATATTACTGGCCTATAATGCACGACTATATATAAAAATACGTTTAAGTATGCAGAATATGCGTGTGTAGGAAGACCTTTTATATAAAGAAGTAAGAAGTACTTTAACCGTTACTAATTCTAATATAAAGATAGCAAGATATTTTAATTAACTTTATAGTTAACCTACCTAACAGTAATAGGTTTACGAATGTTATAGTAGTTATTAACCGTCTTATAAAAATGCGATATATAATTCCTATAGACTTAATTAATATAATATTAGTAGCCAAATGTTTTATTAAGTACGTCTTTAAGCTATATAGACTTTCTAATTTAATAATATCTAACTACGGAAGCCAGTTTATTTTAGACTTCTAGTAAGCCCTATATAAACAATTAAGTATATAAATATAACTCTTAACTATATTTTATCCGGAAATAGATAGTTAAACCAAAATTACAAACGTGATTATAGAACAATACCTATAAATATACTACTCCTACCTATAAAACAACTGGGAAAAATAGCTACCGTTAGCTAAGTTTACTGCAAATAATACAAGAAATAAATTAATAGGCGTAACGCCGTTCTACGCAACCTATAGATAAGACCCTTAACTTAGATTTAAACTATAACCTAAAATCGATATAACAAAACCTATAATTAAGAGGATTTAACTAATTAACACGCATAACTTCGCTAATTAAATAAAGTAGTTAATAGAACTATTATAAAGTAAATTAGCGTACGCTTAAACGGTATAGGAATAGCATGCAAATAAAGGACGAGCTCCCACGTAAGACTTTAAGGAAGGTAATATAGTTTACCTAAATATACGAAACCTAAAGACTTAATAACCTTTAAAGAAATTAGACTGGAAGTTTATAGGCCTATACTAAGTTAAGAAGAAACTAAGCCCGTATGCTTATAAACTTAAACTACTAACTAAGATAAAAATATATCTAACGTTTTACGTAAACTTAATATAACCCTTAAAGGGTAAACCTATAACTCGTAAAGTACCACTGCTACCTTCTATAATTATTAATAATGACAACAGTTCTTACTTTATTAACTTAATTAATAATATATAATAAAAAATATAATCTAAATAATTTAAACTTCTTATTAAATAGGAAGAATATAAAATATAAACTTAGGAAACCTATAACTAGATTAAGACCAATGCGCCTTCCCTGGTAAAAGAATTCTATAAGGACTATCTTTCGCGGCCTACTTTAGCTAAATGGATACAATATAAAAGCAAATAATTACTACCTAATATAAATATATAAAACATAATAGTAGGAAGCTTAAAATTAAAAAAGACTTAAAATATATCACGATTTTTATAATACAATTATATAATATATAAGATGTTAAGGAACTTTAACTAACAGTTAAAGTTATCTAATTGGTTAGATCTGTCTTACTAAGACCTACTATAAAGATATTAGTTCTGCTTACCGCCTTAACTAAGCCAATAGTGATTTTCTATCCTAGGGATAGAAAATCTTAATTAGTCCATTTAACGATAAAATTAGCAAAACCCTATACCGCTACCCGACGCGAAAATATAACACACAATAAGTTATAAGTCTTAACTAAAATTAAATTATTTAAACCTTCGGCCAAAAGGGGGGGTACTATAATAGAACTAGCCTAGTTATAGTAGGAATGTCTTAGTAAAACACTTAACAGTTAAATTCTAACGCTTTAACTAAAATCTGCTAGATTAATCGAATTACCAAAGTCTGTTAAAAACCGCGTGTATATATACGCACGCATTAACCACCAAGCCCCTAACTATTTAATTATATAATTCTCTTATTATTCCTTTCTCTTCTTTACCCAACGTCTTGTTCTTAGCGAGAGCTATATACCCTTAGATTTAGATAGAATTTATATCATTCCTTTAAATCTTCCCAAAGTCTCTTTACGCCCTTATACCCTATACGGAAATTATAAACGTAGAGCTTTATGCAGTTTATAGGGCCCTAGAACACCTAAAATAATAAAGACTAAAAGAGAAATAAGTCTATATCTTTATAGATAGCTAAGCAGCTATTAAGAGATTATAGCTTAAATCTCTTACAGGAGGGCAAGAACTAGTCTTTAAAATTACGCAAAGCTGTTCCTATTTAGCTAGTAAGGGGATCTCTATTAACTTTTACTGGGTTCCTAGCTATTTAGGAATCTATAGAAATAAAATAATAAATAAGCTAGCTAAAAAGGGCCTTTCTAAAAGAAAATTATAATCTTTTTATACCTTTCTAGCCTATATAGGGAGAGCAGCAAGAGAAAAGATACTAAAATAGTGGGAAAATAACTAGCAGCAGAATAAGAATAAGGGAAAACACTATACTAGGATCTATAAAGGAAGCTATTCCTTTTCTCTTAAAGCCCCTAAGGATAAATATCCTAAAAGGCTACAATCAGCCTTCTTCCAGCTAAAGTTAGGAAAAGGCTATTTTAAATCCTTCTCTAAAGTAATAGGGGGAGAGGATAAAGATAGTAGATACTTTAGAGAATATAGAGCACTATAAACCCCTAGGCATTTACTACTAGACTATAACCTATATAGAGAAGAAAGAAGAGAAATTTAAAAAAAAACTAGGCTCTTCTCTCTCTTTAAAGAAGCTATTTTATATATAAAAAGGAAGAGAGGCGCTTTTTCTATTTCTAAGTAGGACAGGGATAGCTACTAGAAAGTGGCTAATAACGGCAGGATCTATAGAAGGAGGTAACTCCTACTAGGCTTTTAGTAAAGAGATATTAGTAAGCAAAAGGACAGAATTAAATTACAAAAGGATAGGGATAGGCGTTAGGATTTCTTATTTCTTATAGTTTTCTACCGTTTTCTCATTACCTAGTAGTTGCTTATAATTTAGTATTTTACTAAGAAACTATAAACCCCTAGTTTAGGGGCTTATAAACTACTAGGATATAGTTACTAGTATATATTAAGCTGCTATAAGGGATTTATATATATAGGACTATAGCGCCATAGCCTAGAGGCTGTATGCGTAGTATTATATATAGTATAATACAATGGATATTAAAAAATAAAAATAAAAAAAAGTTTATATAGTCCTTCCTTTAACCTAAAGACTGCCTTTTATTTATCGCCTTCCTTAATTCTAATCTAATAATACGCCTATTTTAGGTCTATCTTTGTAAAGATTTATATATTACCTATTCTATTTTAGACTTCGCTAATTAAGGGTAAAGGATACCTATCCTTTTAAGTAATACTATTTAACTATCTATAGTTAATATATAGTTTAAGTTTTCCATACTTTCAGGTATAAATAATACCAGATATCCTACTAATAACTATAATAGTCTAATGTATCCTTTTTATAAGTTTTCTTAAATAAACTCCTTAAGTGCTCTTAACTCCTCTTAAGTAAGCTTATAGGTTGGAAAAAACCTTAGACTTATTCCTAGCTCTAACTCTATTTTATAGTTCTATACTATATAATTTAATAGCTTCTTACTTTCTAGACTCTATAGTTTCTTACTATACTTATAGTTTCTTTTTAGTATATAACTTAAGCCTTACTTAGTCTCCTTATATATTACTCTAACTTAGTACTATACTAGCTTAGTTTATTATTATATTCTACGGCGTTAAGTATTTCCAATATTAACCTAACCTATAATCTAATTAATCTTTAGATTATATTCCTGTAACTAAGGAATTCTTAATACTGCTTTATCTCGTCCTAATAGTAGAATATTAAAAGATATCTTAATTTATTTTCATTTAATAGTTATTTAAATAGGTCCTGTTTTAAGATTAATAATCCCTCCTCTATAGGTTATTAGATCTCCTAAAATTATAATTAATAGGTAAAGTTACTCCTTTTATCTATAAGGCAATCCTATTCTTTTAACTACTACTAGTAATATATAGTTTCTTATTACTCTACTATCTATTAGCGCTTCGAACTATTAATCTTCCTAATTAACTTATAAATTTAGGTATTATCCTTAAATTCCTTTAAGGGTATAAGGGTCTACTACTAGCTCCCTTTAGTTCTATAGGCCTCTACTTTTCCTAACTATTAGCTACTTAATCCTATTATACTTAGCTCGCTCTTTAGCTAATACCTAGTTTACTTTTTATCCTCTATATACTATAGACATATATTCTCTAAGAATTTCTACTACTATTATTCATCTAAGCATTTTTCCGTAAGGAATCTTTCTAGTTAAAGTATTAAGTCTCCTAACTTCTAAACTTTTACTAAATGCTATCTATATATATACTTAGTATTTCTATACTACTACTTATTTAGCGCCTAATATATTCTTATAGGGTACTTCTAATTCTTTTTTTAAAGATTTTTGTATATATCGCATATATTATCCACGCATGCAATCTATAATAGCGTATAATATACTAGGTACTTTAGGTTAACTCTTAACTCGTCTTTATTCTTAAGTTTAAACCTTTATTATGTTAATCTAAACGTTATAACTTTATTTACGGGTACTAAGATTTACCTTTTACTCCTCTAGTCCTCTAATTATTCCTCTAAATCCTTTAATATTATAATTAAGGCTCCCTTAATATAATTTATAGCCTTCTCTATAATAGGGTAGTCCTAAATAACTTATTCGTTTAACTATATATAGAAATCCTCCCACTTATCGTTATATCGCTGCCTATACTACTTTTAATATAGCTATTAGAGTATATACGGCTTATCTATAAGGAAGTATCTTCTTATTACTATATCGTAATAGCCCTTTATATATTGTTCTTTAAATCTAGTAAGGATCCCTAAATCCTTTTCTTAATCTAGTTTAGTAAGCCATTTTACTTTTAGTATACCTACCCTAGGCCTATTAGTTATTTTTCGTATAGGTGCTCTGTCCCTTATACAACCTAATATAATAAATCTCTAGTTTAGTTTCTATTCTTACTATATAAGGATTCTCTATCTAAATTCCTTTATACTTTTTTTTACTTTTCGCCTTATAAGTAAATCTTTAAAGTCTTCTTACTTCTTAATCTTAATGTTAATTTTCTTAATAGTCCTTATTTGTATATTAAAGTCTTAGTCCTAAGCTTACTTTCTCCTTAAGTTTTGCTCTAGCCTTAGTCCAACTAGGCTTTTATAGTATTCTTATCTTATCTTACTTTAAGAATCTTATACCTTTAAGAAACTTCGTCCTAAGCTTATTTATATATTACTAAACTAAACTATTACTCTACTCTATTAGTTCTTGTCTATTATAGGTCCTTAAGCATATTTTATCTCTTTTTAAGAATCTTAAGCCTATGGCCTTTTACCTTTATTAAGTAGTAAGCTGGCACTAGCAGTCGTTTACTTACTTAATCCTTTTTTTTAATAATTAGATATTTCTCCTTTTATCTTATTAAGCGATAGATACCGTATCTAATAGTATTATAATTTTTATTATCGATCCTTGCTTTATAGCGGTTTTAATCTTTACTTCTAATATAACGTCTCTAAGGCCTATATACTCCTAGTGAGCTACCTTTATTACTTTATCGTTGCTAAATATTTCGCCTATATTAAATTTATCGTCCTTAATATCCGATCTACGAGATAGTTTGTTAGTTCCTCTAAACTTTAATAATTTTAGCTTTTATAGCTAATAGCTTATACCGTACTTAGCGTCCTTATAAATTTAGTATATATTACTATAATAGAACGCAAAACTCTTAATTAAACACTTTTTAGTTCCTTATAGTATATTATTATCCCTCTATACGTATATATCGTTTACTAGTCTTATTCCTCTTATTATATAGTAACTCTACCTACTTCTATAGTCTCTAATAAAATAACCCTATTTTTCGCAATTTATATAAGCTCCTTCTTTAAACCATTTCTCTTACTATAGAGTCCGCCTAAATGTCTTCTACTACTAAGATCCCTAGTTTAGCCTTTACTCCTTAAACCTTTAATTACTTAATTCTTATCCTTTAGGTTTCTATAGTTTCTTATTCTATTTTCTATTTTCTTCAGTACTACTTAGGTCTATTAGCTTTGCGCTATACTATAGTTTCTAATTTTAACTTTATTATTATATACTTTACATCTTATACAACTATAGAACTCTATTTTAACCTTTCTTAGTTTACTCCCTTTAGTAGATCCTGTTATTAATCTTAATTACTTAATTAATTAATTCCCTAAGGGTATCCGTATCTTCTATTAGAATAATTACGTCTTAGATTTTTACTTTAAGTCCCTATTTATACTATGCCATAAGCGCCTTATTATTCCATTTAACTTATATAGCTAATATCTAAAACTATATTATATACTCGATTGCTAAGGTTTATTATATTAAGTTTTAAAGCTTTTATTTTACTATATTAGTGATTTCTAGGTCTTTAAATATTTATATTAGGTATTCCGCGAACCCGTTCTAACTAGCAAACATATATTATACTTCTTAGTTAGTAGTTACTATACCGCTTTCCTATACCTCTATAAGGTAAGGTTTAAACCACTTAAGTGCCCTCCCCGTTAGGAATAGTTCTACGTAGGCTATTTAATCTATAGGTGTTACTAGCTTTACTCCCTCTTATATTATAGTGGGGTAAAATAGGCCACTACTTAGTGCCTTGGCATTTTCCTGTATATATTAAGCCTTTGGCTTCTCTCCTTCTTTCTATTACAACCCTACTAGTTACTAGAAATACACTCTTTTCTTCCTTTCTTACTAACTAACTAACTAACTGACTAACTAACTAACCGACCGACTAACTGACCGACTAATGGACTGACTAATAGACTGACTAATAGCACCGTGACTTTCCTATCCTAGAGAGGTTGTACCCTCCTATATATTTTATGGCATTTTATATAGGGACGATAGAAAGCTCTTTAAATTAGAAGTCTGGCACTCTATATATAACTCTATATAAAGGAAACGCGTAGGAATATACTATGACTATAGAAGAACCGCTAGCTGTAGAAAAACAACTAGCTATAAAAAAAACCGCTAGCTAGATAGACGAGATAGTAGAAGTAGAGAATTATAGTATTGAACAGTAAGGGGAACTAGGCAGTCCCGGAAAAGATAAGATAGCTAAACTTAATGCACAGGCCAAAGAGAGGTAAAAAGGGGTGGTAAAGGTCTTGGAAAGTTATATATAAAGACGTTAAGCGAACTAGCGAGCTAATTAGATAGCTTTAACAGGCAGTCGGAGATACCTGATTTCTACTACCTGCGTATAAGCATAGCTAGAGCTTTATTAAAGATGTAGAGACAATTAGCTAAGAGCTAATTAATTAGATGGAAACAAGATCTAAGGTATCTAGCGGTAGAGGAAGTTAGCGCTGCCCTTTAGGAACAGAAGAGAGAATACTAAGTAAGGTTGTAAGTATATAAGATTAGACCTGCCCTCGAAAGCTTCCTATTCTAGCTTAGCTTTATCCTCTTTTAAGTTATCTGGATTATATTAGCGGCAGCTTTAGAGATATTTTATAAAGAAATAGATATAGGCGGAAGCGTAAGGCTTAGTAGCACCCTACTGCGCGGAATAACAGCAGGCTAAAATAGACAGACGTATCGAGACCCGGCAGTAGTAGAAGATGGCGATTTTATACTCTTCTAGGAAGACCAACCTCTAGGCGTTAAGAAGCAGCTAGAAGGAACTAAAGCCTATACTTCTTTTACTAAGTATAAACTAACACTAGGACAGCTATCTAGAACACTATTACCTTAGGTAGTAATACAAGTAGACCTACTATAGCGTTTACTCGTAATACCTAGGACCAATAACTCTTAGTAGATAAAGGATAGGAACTGTAAGGATTACCTATAAGCTTTTAAGGAGGCTCTAGATGTATATAACTAATAGTTAACGGCTTAAGACAAGATCTACGTTATAGTTTAGCCTATGCTAGCCCTAGGAACTATTAGAACTCCCTACTTCGCAGGACAGAACATATTATAGTTTATTAAGCAGTACGAACGGCTATGCGTCTGATACCGCGCAACGAGTAAGGAGAAGCACTAGGGCCTTCTAGAGTACTATAATTACTAGATAGGGATATGGATCTAAAGCTTGCCTAAATTTATAACTAGTGACTAGACGGAGCTTATAAAAAAGCTTAAGGCAGAATACTAAGGAAGTGACTAATTTCGATAAATGGAAACGGTAGAATTCTTAGAAGCCTATATATAGCAGTATAGGGATAATCCGCTAAACAGAATATGCGAGTACTGTAGATAGTTCGCATTAATCTCTTAAAAGGCTACTAAAGCTGGCAATTTGGACAACGGTTAGCGAGGATACTTATTTGTAAAAGGACTTCCACTTAAATATTAAAGACACGCTATGGCCACAACGGGAGCTAACCTAGATAGACGAAAGTCCTTTAACTTCTATTAGCTGCAAAAAGCCATAAAGGACAGACTTTGTTTATATAAGGGCGCAGATTATCTATTAAAAATAGACCCTAAGGAGCAGAGCCTTCGTTATCTGGCTAAATAATTCCGTAATTAGCAGCCAGTTATAAGTAAAGATGCTACCCTTTAACTACTTATAATCTTTCAGCCAAACGAGACGGCCGATATCTGTTATGCTAGCCAGGAAACGGACCTAGAACTTAAGGAGCTTGACCGTAGGAGAGAAGGAAGACTTCTTAACCTAGCTAGACTAAGTATATACGGGGGAGCCCTAATATAGCAGTTGCCCACTACAGACTAGAAAATGGAAGAGATAGTAAATTAGCTGAAAAGCCTAAGATTAAGCAAGATGGAGCTTGCGGCAGCTATATAGTTAATGCCGTTCCTTAACTAAATCTAAAAGGACCTAGAAAGGTTTACAATGCTATTAAATTAAGCTGTATTTTAAGGCCTAATATACGGATATAGCCTAGCACTAGGATATAAAGACTAGCAGAATAGTGCCTAAGCTCTCTTTATCCCGTAAGACTCTCGACCTCTATAAGACTATTAATATCTATAAGGCTCTTAACCTCTATAAAGCTCTTAATATCCGCAGGACTATTAATATCCGCAAGATTTTACTGCCTTTAAATGGCCGTAGTAGTATAATATGCGGTCTGGCCTAGACTAGTAAATATATTTTAGATATAGAGGAAGTTACCATTTCACTAAGTATAAATACTAAGGGCTAAAGGACCTTATCTAGTAGGGATTTATATATCTATCTAATTGAGGAAGACTAGTAGCTAGGATACGCGATTAACCTGGACCTAAACTTCCATGGCCTAGCAATAAAGAACGGTTAAAGAATATTAGGAACTAGCTCTATATATATTAAGGAACAGACCTAAATAAACCAAGGAAAGAACAGATGTAGTAATGGGCCTTTTATAACGGAGTAGGGCTAAAGATTAGTAACGAGAAAAGTATAAACTAGGGGGACTACTATTAAAATTGTATAACCTTTAGAAATAGTAAGATAGCTACTAAGCCGTAGGAGAATAATATACAACTAGGAGATTATATATAGATTAGGTTATAGCCTATAAATAAGACAGCTAAAGCTAAAAAGGACTACTATTAGAATCGCCCGACCCTTAGAGACGGTTATTAGAGACAGACGCTTAAAGCTATTAATCCGCAGCAGGCTCCGCATTAGGTGTAGGATATTTAACTAGGGGACAGTTAAGTTCTAAGGTGGGGGAGGGGACATAGGTAACGGCTGCGTAAAAGATTTCTATTTATCTGCTTAGTTATAGTATTTCCTAAAGCTCCTTTTTCTTATTTATTTTCTTAATCGCGACGCGTTAAGACGCGTTAGTTGTGACGACTAACTACAAAGATATTAGTTTAGCTTACCGCCTATCACTAAGCTAATAGCAATTTTCTATCCCGGGGATGGAAAATCCTAATTAGTCTATTTAGTAATAGAGCCAGTAGAACTCTACACCGCCCCTAAAATTCGATGCTGCGCTAGCTATACAATAAGAACGGCACTAAGGGCCTTAATTAATTGTACGGATATAGAGCTAATTGTATAATATAAAGCCAATTATACAATGTAGAGCTAGATGTAGAGCTGTATATAAAGCCTTAATTGAACGGCTGCATAGAAGCCACGGTTAGTTAAGGAATCGCATTAAGCTAAAGCCTCGATATTAGCACATTGCGTTACTAAATTAAATTAGTCAAATGTTGTTAAATTAGAGCCTTTAACCGGGCCGACCTTGTTCCTTAATTAAACAACAGCTAATTATAGCACGACTGTTACTACTATTTAAATTTAGTACTGCGCTAGCTGCACGATAAGAATAGACACTGTAGTAAGGAAGGGACCTATATAAAGGCAATAGTATAATATCAGTGACAAAGTACCGTAGAAACGGTAGAGTAGTATATAAAAAGGCACTGCAAGAGATTATATATAAGGTATAGCTGACTATATTAAGCCTAAGCTATCCTTATACAACTAAAGATAAGATAAAGCCGTATTTGGCTAAGCTAGTAAAGGGCCTTATTAGGGATTATAAGGGGAACAAGAATTGGACGTATAGGAGCCAGCGCTTTTCCTTAAAGGTTGTCTAATAAAGGACTATATTATGGATATAAGGGTAAGGGATATGCGACGGAGGTAGTTATAATAGCTAAGAAGCTGCTACCGGATGGTTTTAAAGGACGACTTAAACAAAGTATAGAGTTAGTAGATAGTAAGTAAGGGACTAGAAGCAAAAGATAATTCTATAAAGGTTCTTAAGACGGAGGAAGATTAAGGATATATAAGTATATTGCTAGTAGCGGGAATAAAGAAGCAGCTGTAAAAGCCTAAGGATATACTAAAGAAGCCAAAAGCAAGGACGGTTTAGAAAAGGAAGAAAGTAGCTATTAAGGACGCCTTATAAAAGCGCTAGGCCTATTATATTAGTTTAAAGGAAGCTACTATTAGTACTTATAAAGGAGGAAATCTTAAAATAGGTCTCTAGATTAGACGTCTAAAGGATACTAAGAGCCTTAATTATGCGATGTAGAGCCTTAATTGATTATATAAATGTAGAGCTTTAACCAAACAACTACACAGCTAGAGTTTTAATTAATTGTCTATAGATATAAGGCCTATAGATGTAGAGCCTAGGTTATACGTATAGTAGAAGACGCCTTAAGTTAAGCTAGAGCCTTAGTCAAATCCTAATTAGCCAAACGCCGCCTATATAAGTTAAGTCGTTAAATTAAAGCCTTTAGTTGGGCCGACCTAATACCCTATTTAAACGTTAGTCGATTATATGTTATTACAGTTAAATCAAATCAGTTACCGTCGCCATTAGACGTCTTTAATTAGCAGTTAAAGATGCATTACTGTAGGCACGTAGACACTAGACCTAATTAGGAAACCAGTATACGGCTAAAAGGACGTCGGAAACACGGTCAATTAACGTTTTAAAGCCTCTACGCGAGCCTCTTCCCTTGACTTCCTGCCTCCGTATTAATTGACTACCGCCCATTTTAACGCCTACGGACTAGTTAACTAAAACAATCTTTCCTATAAATATAGTTACGGAGCTTTATACGGAGTCTTACACAGTTATATACGGAATTTATAGATATAGAGCATATAGGTATAGAGCCTTAATTAGACAACAGCACGGCAGCTTAACTGGACGCCTATATATGCGAAGCCTTAATTAAACGGCAGATAAGGAGCCTTAACCAATTATACGTCTATATAAAAGTCTAATCGATTGTCTATAAATACAGGGCCCCAATAATATATGCAGTAGAAGACACCTTAAGTTAAGCCAGGGCCATATTAAGTCTATATTAGCTAAACGCTGTCTCCGTATTTAAATTAGGACAATTAGGGCCTTTAACCGGGCTAACTTTCTACCTTAATTAAATGACCAAACGATTAGTTACACATCGTCGCCGACTAATTAGACAGTCTTTGGCTAGCAGTTAAGGTATATACACACAGATACAGACGCAGGCACGGACGCAGACATAGACGCGGAATATGCAATATAGAGCTACTAATGCACAGCTAGATGCACAGCTAGACGCGCAGCTAGACGTATAGCTAGACGTATAGCTAGATGTAGGGCCTAGTGCAAAGCTACGGGCAGAGCCTTAACTAAGAAGCTGCGTACGATGCAGACCAATACAGAGCTAGATATAGAGTTTTGATATTAAATGACTAGCCGAACAATTGAGTCGGGTTATAGCCTCTGCCATCTTAATTAACTGCCCTACTACCGCCGCCGCTGCTGCTGCTATTCCGTTTAACCGTTCTATCCCTACTGTCTTAACCAACTGCTCTGTCTCTACTGTTCTAGATCTATACCGTTACTAAATCTACTTTACTGCTAGATCTGCTCTAGGCTTGCTACTCTTTTAACTATCCTATTCTAACTGCCGTTCTAACCGTTCTATTCTACTATTCCAAATGTTCTACCGCTGCTATCTTAACCGACTAATGCCGCCTAACTGTTCCGACCGACTTGTTCCATTCTACTGTTTCTACTAACTATTCTACTGCTTCTGCTACTGCTACTGCTACTGCTATTCCAACTAGCTATTTTACTACTACTATTCCACCGTTCTATTCCACCGATTTAACTATTTTACCGCTACTGTTCTAACTAACTACCGCTAACCAACAGCTACTAACTAACCTATTACTAAGTGCTCTGCTATTAGAAGTTCTACTACTGGGTATATTTTACTACTTACTATACGGACTAAGTTCTTCTACCGACTGTTCTGTTACTTACTATTTAGCTACTAACTATTCCATTTTATTTTACAACGCTAAGTGTTTACTTTTATTACTGTTTCTACTACTATTACTATTACTGCTGTTACTGCTGCTACTACTGTTACTGCTATTACCGATACCATTATTATTTCTGGTTTACTACTGTCCTAATTGCTACTAATAGGAAGATCGGATCTTAGCTATAGATAACGGAAGGACACCGTAGAATAGCTCTATAGGAGGGCTAAGGACGAGGTTATCTGCGGTCTTTTAGGGATGTGCTTTCTTTTTTCTATTCTGCTTCCACTATACTTTTGTTTAGCTATTCTTCTATTATATAGAATGTTAAAGGACAACGTTCTTAGTAGGGGAGGTATATAGTGGGGTAAAATGGGCCACTACTTAGTGCCTTAGCATTTTCCTGTATATATCAAGCCTTTGGCTTCTCTCCTTCTTTCTATTACGACCCTACCAGTTACCGGAAATACACTCTTTTCTTCCTTTCTTACTAACTAACTGACTAATTAACTAACTAACTGACCGACTGACCGACTAACCGACTAACCGACTAACAGACTAACTAATAGACTGACTAACAGCACCGTGACTTTCCTATCTTAGAGAGGTTGTACCCTCCCACAATATAACCTTAAAGTGTATCTGCGTAAGGAATCCTTTAAGTTTTAACTTCTTACCTAAGAATCGCTTAATAGATGGTAGCTTAATCTTCGCTACACTAATTCCGTTAATCCTTTCTTTAAGTATCCTATTATTATCTATTAATTAATTAACTATAGCCTGCAATTATCCAACCGTAACTAGTTAAGAGTTAGTATCTGCTATACTAGTGTCGTTACCTAATCCTAATATAGTTGCTACCGTTAACGGCGTTATAACTACTGCTTTTAGTAGTATATTATTTAACTTCTTTTACCGTAACTATAGTAGTAAATATATAATAAAGCCTTATAGGAAATACTACGGTAAACTTATTAATGGGCTAGGTATATAGGTATAGAATAGTTAACAATATAAATATAACTAGTAGAGTGGCTACCTAACAGATTAACTCTAATTATATTCTAAGATTACTATAAAGAAGAGAAACTATCTATAGAGACCATATATCTTTAAATATATAACTCCTCCCTATAGTAAGGGTTTAGTACATTAGTACGTTAGTACGTCGCGTTCCTGCGTTCCCACGTTCCTATATTCTAAACTTATAATATAACTAGCCACGTAACTAGCCACGTAACTCGGCTACCCCTTATTCTATAGCTCGATCGGTTCCAGCGCCTCCCGTACTATCTTAACCAACCCGTTTATATCTCTTCTTAGTAGTTATACTACTGCCGATATAAGGTCCGTAACATAGGTTACCTAATAATTCTTAGATAACCCTAGATAAAGCTATATAAGGTAACTATTAATTAGAATAACCTTAAGCTTCTATTTACCGCCTTCTATTATAAGTAAAAGTGCCTTATAACTTACTACTTAGACCCTAAACTAAAATTTAAAAAATCTACTAAGATCTACTAATTTAAATTTTTTACTAATATCTACCCTATATTTAAGAAGTCTACCTAATTCTACTAGCCTAAGAATTTTTACCGAATTCTATTAATATAAGACTTCTACTAATATCTATTAAGGATTTAAAAATTCCACTGAACCCTATAAATAGACCCTAAGTACTATACTACCCCGCGCTAGATAAAAGCTTAAGCTTACTATACAAAAATACTAAAAGGACTAGTACTTTACTATAAAGAGTATACTTAAAGAACCTAAACCTAAATCTAATACTAACTTTATACTTAATACTAAACCTATTACGGCTTATATAAATACCTCTAAACCAAAGCTTATAGAATGCTGTATTACAAAGATACTAAGCTAAGAAAAAGGGAAAAAAGGGGTCGCTAGGACCGATGTAAATAAATATATAAAGTAAGCCGCTAAGGCGCTAGCTCCGGGTAAGCTAATTATAGGTCGGCAGAATATAGTAGAATTTGGCAGGTAACGTGCAATAGCGCCGTTACATCACCCCCCTCTTTAAAAGAAAGCCTACCTTTAGGCTTAGTTAGAAATAGGGTAATACTAGGCTTATAAATATAGGATTATAAAATATAAGATAAGAAGATAAAGGGGACACGAGTACGTCCGGACTAAGTATAAAAGGCAATTATAGGCTAAATAGAAGCACTAGGCTAGAAAGAGTAGCCGCTAAAAGTCTTAGCACGGATCTAACTAATTAGATAACTTTAACCGGCGGTTAAAGTTCCTAGATATCTGAAATTTTATAGTACTAGCAGAAAACGGTAGAATTTAGCAGAATTTAGCAGATAGCTATATTAGGGCTTTAGGGCGTTTTTATCTCTATATTCTTCCGGTAACTTATTATCTTTATTATACTAGCATTCCATCTATTTGTCTAGGTACTTTAGAGGTCTAGGCGTATTAGGGTATTAGTTATAAAACTCTTTAAGCTTCTAGGGGTAGCCTATAAAGTTCTATACAGGGTACTAGATTAGGTCTAGATTGTAGCCCTTCTATTAGATATAGTATTTTAGCATTCCCTGTACTCTCTTATAGGCTAGTATTTTATTAACTTTCTATTTATCGTTACTGTTTACTTAAACTGGTAGGGGAAGCTTGTTCTTTTGTTTAGGCAATAAGTTGTTTATAGCTTTCCATAACTTATCTGGTGAAAAGATAGGGTAAACCCTAATTAAATCTAGGAGCTTTACCTTATACGAGTTGCCTATCTTCTTAAAAACCTTATACGGTCCTGCTATCTAGTAGTTTAGCTTATAGCTGGGTTATTTAGTCTTCTAATTCCTTATTATAACCTAGACTATATCGCTAGGGGTAAAGCCAGGCTCTTAACGGTGCTTGTTTACCTACTATTCTATTAACCTCTAAGCTTTTTTTAGGTTCTTATAGGCTACTATTTAGGCTTCCTCTAAGCGTTTGGCGTACTATTAGGCCTTAATATAGGATAGCTTCTCTTATACAGTTTGGGGTTCTTCTGGCCTTTTCTAGTTAAAGCTTATATAGGGTAAGTATCCTATTTCTAGCTAAATTGGGGCAAACCCTGTGGAGTTATAGGGTAGGGTTGCTTAGGCGTAGTCTATTAAGGGTAGTAGTTTAAACTAGTTGTCCTAGAAATAGTTAATAAAGAGCCTAAGCCTCTAGTTTAGGTACTAGTTTATAATCTCCGTCTAGCCGTTTATTTAGGGGTAGTAAGCTATAAAAAGCTTTAGCTTAATACCTAGGATCTGAGTAAACTTATTCTAAAAGGCTAATATAAACTATAGCCTATAATTAGATATAATAGTATCTAGTAGTCTGTAGATTTAGTAGATATAATAGATATATAGTTAGGCTGCCTCTTTAGTATTAATGTTTTTATAATAGGGAATTAAGAACGGGCGTTTACTAAAGCAGTTAACTATAACTATTGTGGTGGGGTAAAATGGCTCACGCCTAGTACCTTGGCATTCTCTTGTATTTATAGAGTCTTCGGCTTCCCTCCTTCTTAGACATCACGACCTACCGGAATACATTCTTTCCTTTCTTCTTACTGACTGCTTTCCTACTGATTGATTACGACTGACGACCGACCGACCGACCGACCGACCGACCGACCGACCGACAGACAGACAGACGGCACTGTGACTTTCCCATCTGAGAGTGGTCGTACCCTCCCATATATTTTATGGCATTCCATGTGGGGACGACGGCAAGCCCTTTGGATTAGAAGTCTGGCATTCTATACACAACTATATACACAGGAGATGCGCAGGAATATACTATAGCTACAGAAGAACACCTAGCTGTAGAAGAACGACTAGCTGCAGAAGAACCGCCAGCCAGACAGATGAGACAGTAGAAGAGTACTAGGTAGTATCGGACAACGAGGGGAACCAGGTAGTATCGGAAAAAGATAGGATAGCCAGACTCTACGCATAGGCCAAAGAGTGGCAACAAGAGTGGTAAAAGAGTGTCTCGGAAAGTTACGAGCAAGGACGTTAGGCGAACCAGTGAGCCAATCAGACAACTTCGACGGCGGCCGATATTTCTCCTACCTGCGCACGAGCATGGCCAGAGCTTTATTGAAAATGCAGAGACGATAGGTAGCCAAGGGCTAGTCAATTAGATGGAAACGAGATCTAAGGCATCTGGCAGCAGAGGAAGTTAGCACTGCCCTTTAAGAACAGGGACAATACCGAGCAAGGTCGCAAGCATACGAGATCGGATTTCTCCTTGAAAGCTTCCTATTTTGGCTTAGCTTTATCTTCTTTTGAGTTATTCGGATTATATCAGCGGCAGCTTTAGAGGCGTTCTATGAAGAAGTAGATGTAAGTAGAAGCGTAAGGCTTAGCAGCACCCTACTGCGCGGAGTAACGGCAGGCCAAAATAGACGGACGTATCGAGACCCGGCAGTAGTAGAAGATGGCGATTCTGTGCTCTCCTAGGAAGACCGACCTCTAGGCGTTAAGAAGCAGCCAGAAGGAATCGAAGCCTATACCTCTTTTGCTGAGTATAAACCAATACTAGGACAGCCGTCTAGGACACTATTACCTTAGGCGGCAATGCAAGCAGACCTACCGCAGCATTCACCCGTGATACCTAGGACCGATAACCCTTAGCAGATGAAGGACAAGAACCGCAAGGACTACCTGCAAGCTCCCAAGGAAGCTCTAGATGCGCCCTACAGCCAGCAGTTGACGACTTGAGATAGGATCTACGTTGTAACCCAGCCTCTGCCAGCCCTAGGAACTGTTGGATCTCCGTACTTTATAGGATAAGACGTGTTACAATTTATCGAGCAGTACGAAAGACTATGCGCCCGATATTATGTTACGAGCAAGGAGAAGCACCAGGGTCTTCCGGAATACTGCGATTACTGGATAGGAATGTGGATCCGAAGTCTACCTGAATTTATAGCTGGCAATTGGACGGAGCTTGTAAGGAAGCTTAGGGCAGAATACCGAGGAAGTAACCGCTTTTGTGAAATGGAGACGGTAGAATTCTTGGAGGCCTACGTACTATAGTGTAGGAGTAGCCCACCTAACGTGCGCGAGTACTGTAGGCAGTTTATACTAATCTTCTAAAAGGCTACCGAAGCAGGCAACCTAGAGAACGGTTAGCGAGGATACTGGTTTATAAAAGGACTTCCGCTTAAATATTAAAGACACGCTATGGCTAAAACGGGAGCTGATCTAGATAGACGAGAGTCCTTTAACTTCTATTAGTTACTGAGAGCGGTAGAAGACAGACTTAGTTTATATAAGGGCGCAGATCGTCTGTTAAAAATGGACCCCAAGGACCAGAGCCTTCGTTAGCTGGTTAAGTAGTTCTGTAATCAGCAGCCAGTTATAAGTAAAGATGCTACCCTTCGACTACCTACGATCTTTTAGCCAAATAAGACAGCCGATGCCCGTTAAGCCAACCAGGAAACGGGCCTAGAACTTAAGGAGCTTGACCGTAGGAAAGAAGGCAGACTTCTTGACCTAGTTAAACCAGGTGTACACGGAGGAACCCTAGTGCAGCAGCAGTCGCCTACTACGAATTAAGCTACAGTTTAAAGCCTAGCATAAGGATATGGCCTGGCACCAGGATATAAAGACTGGCAGAATAGCACCCGACCTCCGCAAGACTTTTAATATCCACAGGACTTCCGACCTCCGCATGACTCTCAACCTCCGCAGGAATCTCAATATCCGCAAGACTGTCGATATCCGCAAGATTCTACTGCCTTTGGACGACCGTAGCGGGACGCACGGGGTTAGCAAGGTACGCGAGGATAAGGCCTGCAGACCTGTTTTGGATGCGGAGGAAGTCACCGTTTCACTAAGTACGAATGCTAAGGGCTTAAGGATCTTATCTAGTAAGGACTTGTACATCTGTCTGATCGAGGAAGGCTAGTAGCGGGGACGCGCGATTGACCTGGACCAGTACTTCCGTGGCTCGGCAATAAAGGACGACTGAAAGGTATTAAGAACTGGCTCCGTACGTACCAAGGAGTAGACTTAGACAGACCGAAGAAAGAACAGACGCAGCAGCGGGCCTTCCATAACGGAGCAGCGCTAAAAATTAGTGATGAGAAAAGTATGAACTGGGGGGACTACTATTAGAATCGCCTAACCCTTGAAGACAGCTATGCAACTAGGACAGCTGTGAAGCCGCAGGAGAACAATGTAAGACTAGGAGATTACGTCCAGATTAGGTCACGGCCTACGGATAAGGCAGCTGAAGCTAGGGAAGACTATTATCAAGTGGTACCTATGGACGGATCGTCCGACCCTTGGCCGCGACCTTAGAGACGACCGTGTAACTAGGCTCCGCAGCAAGCTCCGAAGCAGGCTCCACCGCAGGTGTAGGATGTTCGACTAGGGGACAGTCAAGCTCTAAGGTGGGGGAGGGGACGCAGGTGACGACCGTATAAAAGATTTCTATTTGTCTGCTTATTTACTATATTTCCTAAAGCTCCTTTTCTTGTTTATTTTCTTGATTACAACGTGTCGAGATGCGTTAGTTGCGACGACCTACTGCTGTAAAGATATCAGCTTAGCTTACCGCCTGTCGCCGAGCCAATAGCGATTTTCCATCCCGGGGATGGAAAATCCTGATTGGTCTATTTAGCAATAGAGCCGGCAGAACTCTACACCGCCCCTAGAATTCGATGATGTAGTTGCACAACGAGAACGGATACCGAGAGCCTTAATTGATTGCACGGATACAGAGCCGATTATATGATGCAGAGCTGTATACAGTGCCTTAATCGAACGACTACACGGAAGCCTTGGTCAATCGAACAACTGCATAGAAGCCGCGACTAGTCGAAGAGTCGAATCAAGCCAGAGCCTTGATACCAGCACGTCACGTCACTGCATCGAATCAGTCGAATGTCGTTAAATTAGAGCCTTCGACCGGGCCGACCTTATTCCTTATTCGAACGACAAATAATCGCAGCACAACTGTCACTGCCATCCGAATTCAGTACTGCGCCAGCTGCACGACAAGAACAGACACCGCGGCAAGGAAGGGACCTACATAAAGGCAGCAGCACGATATCAGTAACAAAGCACCGCGTACCTAAGCCATCTTTATGCGACTGAAGACAGTACCGAGCCGTGTCTGGCTGAGCTAGTGAAGGGCCTTATCGAGGATATAAGGGAAACAGGAATTGGACGTATAGGAGCCAGCACTTCTCAGAGATCGTCTTGACGAAAGGACTGTATTATGGACGCAAGGGCAAGGGATATGCGACGGAAGTAGTCACAATAGCCGAGAAGCTGCCACCGGATAACAAAGAGACTGGAAGCAGAAGATAGTCCCTAGAAGGCTCTTAAGCTAGAAGAAGATTAAAGATACGTGAGCGTACTGCCAGTAGCGGGGGCAAAGAAGCAGCCGCAAAAGCCTAAGGATATGCCGAAAGAGTCAAGCAAGGACGGCTTAGAAAGGGAAGAAAGCAGCTATAAAAGACGCCCTAGGAAAGCAACGGGCCTGCAGAAATAGTCTACTGGAAGCTGCCGTTTATGCTCGCGAAGGAGGAAGTCTTAAGACAGGTCTCTGGATTGGACGTCTGGTGGACACTAAGAGCCTCAATCGACTACGGATGCAGGGCCCCAATTGAACGACTGCATGGATGTAGAGCTTTGACGAACGACTGCACAGCCAGAGTCTTGGTCGATTGTCTGCAGATGCAGAGCCTACGGATGCAGAGCCTAGGTCGTACATGCAGCAGAAGACGCCTTGAGTTAAGCTAGAGCCTTAGTTAAGTCTTGATCAATCGGATGCCGCCTCTATAGTCAAGTCGGATTAACTAGAGCTTCGGTCGGGCCGGCCTAATACCCTATTTGAACGTCAGTCGATTGTACGTTGTTACAGCCAAACCGAATTAGTTACCGTCGCCGTTAGATGTCTTCGATCGGCAGTCAAAGATGCATTACCGCAGGCACTAGACCTAATTAGGAAACTAGTATACGGCCAGAAGGATGTCGGAAACACAGTCAATTAACGTTTTGGAGCCTCTGCGAGTGCCTCTTCCCTTGACTGCCTACCTCCGTATTGATTAACTGCCGCCCGTCTTAACGCCTACGGACTAGTTAACTAGAATGATCTTTCCCGTAGATATAGTTACGGAGCTTTACACGGAGTCTCACACAGTTATACACGGAGTCTATGGATATGGAGCATACAGGTGTAGAGCCTTGATTGGACAACAGCACGGCAGCTTAACTGGACGCCTATATATGCGAAGCCTTGATCGATTGTCTATGGATGCAAAGCCCCAGTCGTACATGCAGCAGAAGACACCTTGAGTCAAGCCAGGGCCTCATTAAATCTCAATCAGCTGAACGCCGTCTCCGCATTCAAATCAGGACAATCAGAGCCTTTGACCGGGCTGACTTTCTACCTTAATCGACCGACCGAACGATCAGTTGCAGGACGTCGTCGTCGACCAACTAGACAGTCTTCGTCCGACAGTTAAAGCAGGCATGCAGGCACCCACGTAGACACGGACACAGACTATGCAATGCAGAGCTACTGACGCGCAGTCAGACGCACAGTCAGATGCAGAGCTATGCGGACGTAAAAGCTTGACGATGCAGGGCCTGATGCAATGCCACGGATAGAGCCTTAATCGAGAGCCGTGTACGATGCAGACCGATGCAGAGCTAGATGCAGAGTCTTAATATCAAATGACCAGCCGAACGATTGAGTCGGGTTATAGCCTCTGCCGTCTTGATCGACTGCCCTACTACCGCCGCCGCTGCTGCTGCTATTCCGTCCGACTGCTTTGTCCTACTGTCTTAACCGACTGCTCTGTCTCTATTGTTTTAGATCTGTACCGTTGCTAGATCTATTTTACTGCTAGATCTGCTGGATCTGCTATGACGCCCAACTGCTCTGACCGACCTGTTCCGTTCTACTGTTTTTACCGAGCGCTACTCCGACCGACCGCCGCCGACCGACTGTTCTACTGCTACTGCTACTGCTGTTCCGACTAGCTATTCTACTGCTGCTGTTTGACCGTTCCGTTCTACTATTCCGATTGTTCTGCTACTGCTGTTTTGACCGACTGCTACTGACTGACTGCCATCGACCGTCTGCCGTTACTGAGTGTTCTGCTATTAAAAGCTCTACTGCCAGATGTCCTATTGCTTGCTATACCGACTGAGTTCTTCTACCGACTATTCTGTTACTAACCGTTCTACCGCTGACCGTCCTGTTTTATTTTACTGCGCTAGATATCTGCTTTTATTGCTATTTCTATTACCGTTACTACTACTGCTGTTACTGTTGTTACTGCTATCACTGCCATTGCTGCTGTCGCTATTATTTCTGATTTACTGCTGTCCTAGTTACTCCTAGTTACTAGGTTAGATCTTAGCTATGGATAACGGAAGGACGCCGTAGAACAGTTCTATAGGAGAGCTGAGGACGAGGTTATCTGCGTTCTTTTAGGGATGTGCTTTCCTTTTTCTATTCTGCTTTCGCTATGCTTTTTTTGGCTATTCTTCTATTATATAGAACGTTAGGGGACAACGTTCTTGGTGGGGGAGGTATGTGGTGGGGTAAAATGGCTCACGCCTAGTACCTTGGCATTCTCTTGTATTTATAGAGTCTTCGGCTTCCCTCCTTCTTAGACATCATGACCTACCGGAATACATTCTTTCCTTTCTTCTTACTGACTGCTTTCCTACTGATTGATTACGACTGACGACCGACCGACCGACCGACCGACCGACCGACAGACAGACAGACGGCACTGTGACTTTCCCATCTGAGAGTGGTCGTACCCTCCCACACTATAACTATATCGTATCCGTTACGGTCCCTAGGTAGTTTATAAAAGTCTATAAAAATATACTGCTAAGGGCGCTTTGGTATTAGGAGTGGCTTAAGTAGTCCTAAGGTCTTATCCCGTAGGATTATAACTCTCTTATAGTCTTCGTAGTTCCGTATATATCGATTAATATTTATAACTATTTTTAGCTAGTAGTAGTGGCAGTTAATAATTTTACGGGTCTTGTTTTTACTAAGGTATGCCGTAGAAACTTAGTAATAAGCTTCGCGGATTAGTTTAGTCCGTAGATTATTGATGTTAGGGACTATAAGCCGCTCCTAATATAGGAGTAACCCTTCCTTTACTTTAAAATTGGGGTTTCCTTTTACAGCTTAATCGCGGAGGGCCTTTAAGGCGTTAGCCATGCGGTTTGTAGTTAGGAGGTAATTAATTAGCCCTATTAGTTTATTTAAGGTCTTCTTTATTAATGTTAGCTTGTTTAGCTGGGAGTCTAGCTCCTTAAGAATCTGTAGGTTAAGCTGTTTAGGATAAAGAAGGGCGCGCGTCTAATATTAGGTCTTTAGCTTATCCTAGGGTCCTATATCTTATTCTTTTTAGGTTAAAGTATTAGCCTTAGAGTTTTACTTACTAGAACGATATATAATTATAAAAAAGAATTAGGAGAGTATTTTAGCCTACTAGGCTTATTATTTAATAACCTACTTTATAGTTATAAAGTACTCTAGGGCTTTATAGTCTGTATATATCTTAATTTAAAAGTTCGTTCCTTTAAGCTCTATGCGCTATTAAAATAGTAATTAAATAATTATAAGGTAAGGATATAGATAGGGAGTCCAATAATAGAACAATAGGGTATATTATACAGTAGACGAATCCTTAAGGTAGAAGGAGGAGTCTAAGGTACGAGGTAAGGAAGGGGTTTCCCTAGGTATATATAGAGCACGTGCCTTATAGGCAAGTTATATACAAGTTGCCTGTGCCTTGCAGCTATATAATTATATACTCAGGTTTTACCTAACAATGCCCCCCCCTTTAAAAAGGGTCGTCCCTAATCCTTTATATACTTAGGCCTTAATAAAACCCTATAAAAACCTTAATAAGGGAAAAAATTAGAAGGGAAAGAGCGTCCTAATTTTGCGTATAGAGAGATAGGTAGTACACTTGCGGCGCGAAGATGTTAAGGAACTTTGACCGCCGGTTAAAGTTGTCTAATTAGTTAGATTTAGCTTGCTAAGACTTCCCTATATTTCACCAAGCTAATAGCGATTTTGTATGCCCGGTATAGAAAATCCTAATTAGTTTATTTAATAGGTAGAGCTAATAGCTTAATACTATTGCCTAAATTTAGTAAATAAGAAATATTCCAAAAGCTCGCTTATATAAGTAGGTCGCTAGTACCTCGCGGGTAGGTTATAAATTACTTATATACAGCCAGATTTAGGACGGTAAGGCTATATATCCATTAAACCCGCCGTTAACCCTTACTTTAGCCTTACGCTATATAGGCGTAGCGCCGTATATACTTCGTGGGTAGGTTATAAGTTACTTATATACAGCCAGTTTAGGACGGTAAGGCTATATATCCATTAAACCCGCCGTTAACCCTTACTTTAGCCTTACGCTATATAGGCGTAGCGCCGTATATACTTCGTGGGTAGGTTATAAGTTACTTATATACAGCCAGTTTAGGACGGTAAGGCTATATGCCCGTTAAACCTACCGCTAACCCATGCTTTAGCCTTGCGCGTTATTTGTATAGCATATACGTAGAATAGTATAAGTCGTCGGTGTAGGTTACTACTAGTAGGTTACTAGTGAGTCGAAGACCCTAGTTAAAGGACCCTAGTTATAAACGGACCTATCTAGTATAAATCGTTAGTATAGGTTACTATTACTTAATATATAAATAGTCTATAAAGGTAGTATAGAGTAACGGACTAGGTCTAGGGAGAGTACTTTTAATTGCTTTAGGGTCACCAGCGGTGCGCCTATAAGTCACCTGCGGGTCGCTTATAAGTCACTAGCATAGCTGGGTTGCGTTAAAGTGTAGCCTATATAGGATATTAATAAATTAAGCTTCACCCCATATATATACCGCAACTCTTACTATAAGCGTTAGCTTACTCCTTAATCCCTTAGAACGTCCTCTGCCTTTCTTTAATACAGGCTATCTTAGCAGCGGCGCTTGCTTTTCGCTTACGCTTTAGCTACAAGGCTGAGTAGTAGTATACTAGTTTTATGAAACGGTTTATAAGGATAAGGAGGTGTCTTGGCCTTAGGGAGATCCGTAACAGTTAAGTAAGTAATACCGCTAGGCTTGTGTAGGGGCCTTAGGGGCTGCAGCTCACTATATGTCACAGTACGTGCGGACTGTCAAGGTACGATGTACGAGGTGACTGTATATGATTGACAAACGATGTCGTGTGAGGATCTATGTAGGAGGTGAGGTGGTATATATACACGTCGCTCAGGGGTCAGGTCCGTGCTCGTGTCATGACAACACTGAATTATAACAACGTGTCAGGTCAGTGCCGTGACACTATAAGGTGTATAGCGACGCGATTTAAGCATTAGCAGGTATTATAGTACCTAGGTATTTACGGAGGTCCTTAGTAAGGCTAGACCTTATTATGCCTTAGGAGTCCTTAAGTATTACTAGCAAGAGCTTGCCCCTAGGTGGTCACGTATAAAGCGTATAAAGGCGTCCCTTATACTCTACAGATAGACTAGTAACTTAGGGGTGTTCTATAAGCTATTTCGGCTAAAGCAGCTACCACTACTCTTACTGTAACACGAGACTCTGCGTAAAGTTAATGCCAGCGAGGTAACTCGCAGGGTTGTTATAGGGGACCGTCGCTTAGGTTAAGGGTTTAGCGCTATTAGGTTGGTTAAAGTCTTAATAAGAATAGCAGAACACTTTAGTCCGCCGGCGCTAGGTTATTGGTGTAGTAGCACTAGGGCCGCCCATAAGGCCCATAACCCGTAACTTTTTGGTGTAGTATAGGCATAGACGTAGTCAGGTCGCGATGCGACTATATAAAGTATATATTTAGGGGTATGCGGTGTCCGAGCCTTCTACCTATACTAACGTCGGGTCGCGATATCCTGCGTATAATATGCGTTTAGGGTATACGGTATCCTAGTCTCGTTCTTTAACGTTAGGTTGTAATGTCCTGCGCATAATGCGTTTAGGGTATACGTTATCCTAGTCTCGTTCTTCGACGTTGGGTCGCGATATCCTGCGCATAATGCGTTTAGGGTATGCGTTATCCTAGTCTTCTCATCTAACGTCGGGTCGCGATATCCTACGTATAATATGCATTTAGGGTATGCGGTATCCTAGTCTTAGGTAGCTTGGCATTAAGGTTAATTTAGCACCTATTATTGTATTAAGCATATAGGCGGACTTCGCTAGGGCGTATCTATCGCAATATATACCACAATGCGTTCCTTTTCTCCCTCTATATTAGGCCCTAGTTATAGCTAAGAGGTATATTACTAGGGCCTTAGGTTTTCTGAAAGCTATATTTATCTAGTAATTTATATTTACAGCGCTAGCGTCCAGGGGGTCCTTAAAGCCGTCCGGCTGTTAAGTAGTCTCCCTTAGAGCTTAGTTAGGAAAGCGTTGCCTTTCTAGGGTTCTGTCCTCTAAACCTAACCCTATAAAGCCTATACTACGACCGCGCTTTAAATATAAGGATCTGTTGCTACTAGCTACGCGGTCTTCTGCGAGCTTTATAGTATAGAGTAGTTACTTTATATAGCGGATTTCTATAAAGAGGTTTTTAGCGGTTCTTACCCGTATAGCGAAGTTCTGGCGGAAGAGCTCTGCTTATAGGTAGGTTAGAAGGCATAAGAACTAAAAGCCTACCTCTTAATTAGGGTCGACAAAAGGGGTGTATAAGAAGAGGTTCTCTAAGCTATATATACGGGCTAAAAAGGTGTTAAACTTCTAGTTCTCCTTTATTACAGTTATATAGTATATAGTAGCATTTTTAAAGCGTCTTACTATAGGGTTCTTAATCTGGTCTTGGACTATAGTCTTAAGTTTATTCTATAGTAGAGGACCTTTATCTTTAGCGCCTAGACGGTAATATACTAGTTAGGCGACTATCTTCTTTTTTATAAGACCTTTAATAGCCTAGCGCGTATATTGCTTGCAGTTATAGTTAGCGTTATAGATCTTAAATTAATTCTTAATTGCAGCAATCTACCGGTTAAACTTCTGTTAAGTAGTGCCACTAATATTAAGCGGTAACTTCTTAACTAGGGCGTTAAGATTCGTTCGTTATATACGTTCGCTGCGCGACTTATACTCTTCGCTAGAGAGACAATAGAAGGGCTTTATTAAATTAATAATACTCCATAAGTTGGCTATTTTATTAGCCAGCTTATCTAGCTCCTTTAGGTTAGCAGTATTTGGTAGGACGCTAGTAACCTTACTAAGCTCCTATTAAGCCTAGGTATATAAGTTAAACTAGTCTCTAGCGTTTATAGATGTCTAATCTTAAGATTTAGGAGGTGGCTTAGATTCTGCTAGTGTGCTACTAGCGTTTTTATCTGCACTAGATGCTGAGGCGCTTTGCCGTTGTGTTGCGGGCGTATTACCGTTAAGTATAGGCGTTAATTTTGTCTTCGGAGGCATTGTGGATCGTAGAAAATTAAACCGGCTATCCTCCTAAGGGGATTGGTAAGGATATAGATAGGGAGTCTAATAATAGAACAATAGGGTATATTGTACAGTAGACGAATCCTTAAGGTAGAAGGAGGAGTCTAAGGTGTAAGGTAAGGAAGGGGTTTTCCTAGGCATGTATAGAGCACGTGCCTTATAGGCGAGTTGTATACGAGTTGCCTGTGCCTCGTAGCTATATAACTATATACTTAGGTTTTACCCAACAATAATAGCTAGTATTTCTTTATTATATATTTTGTAGTTATACTTAACTAGGTCTATTATTTTTAAGAAGAAAGTAATAGGGTACTATTTACTGTCTAAATATAACTGTAATAGGATTCCCACTATAACCCTATTAGAGGCGTTCGTTTTAAGCATTAATTTAAAGTCTAAGTTATAGTAATAAAGGATTAAGGAAGAGATAAGCTAATCCTTTATCTCTTTAAAGGCTTTTATATAGTTATTATTAAAGATAAAAGGCGTGTCCTTCCTAGTTAGTCGTATAAGAGGTTTTACTATAATTCCGTAGTCGCGGATAAACTAGCGGTAGAAGTTATAAAAACTAAGGAAGGATTAGATTTCTTTTACTATATAAAAGGGCTTTAAGTTATAGATTGCCTCTACCTTTTTAGAGTCGACCTTAATTTCTTTTATAGTTATAATAAACCTAAGGTATTTTATACGTTTTACCCTAAACTTATATTTTTTAATATTAACTTATAAGCCCGCGTTCCGTAGTCTCTCTAAGACCTTTTTAATATAAACTTAATACTTAAGTTTATTATCTAAGTATATAAGAATATTATCTAGGTATATCGTGTAGAATTCGTTTAGGTAATTAAAAAGAACGTTATTTATATACCTTTAGTATATAGCTAGTCCGTTTATTGGTCTAAAGGGAAGAACTTTATATTTATAAAAGCTATAATAGGTACGGAATATGGTTAAATCTTTAGATATAGGGTTTATCCTAATTCAGTAGAAAGCTTAATAGATATTAAGTTTAGTAAAGATCTTTACCTAGCTTAAACGTGTAAGGGTCTTATTAATTAAAGAAATAGGATACTAATCCTTTTAAGTAATAGCGTTTAGCTTTTAGTAGTTAATATAAAAGCGGAGGCCTCTATTAGGCTTTTTTATAAATAGAATAGGGGAGGTAAAAGGGGCTTAACTTGGCTTAATAAACCCTTTATCTAGGTTATTAATTAAGTACTACTTTATTACTTTTAGCTTATCCGTTAATTATTAGTAGAGGGGGCCATAACCTAGTAAGTTATTGGCTTTTAATTAAATCTTATAATCGTATATTTGGTAAGGGGGTAACTTATTTAAAGCCGCCTTTAAGAACGCATCCTTATAATTTGTATAA
Source organism: Cenococcum geophilum 1.58 (assembly GCF_001692895.1). Classification (NCBI taxonomy): domain Eukaryota; kingdom Fungi; phylum Ascomycota; class Dothideomycetes; order Gloniales; family Gloniaceae; genus Cenococcum; species Cenococcum geophilum. Next base: position 2,362,596 of record NW_027137564.1, on the reverse strand, counting down.
ATAGTAGGAAGAAGGCGTTTAACTAGTTCCTTATTACTTTCCTTAGCTAGCTCTTCCTCCCTATTATTAATAATTTAGTTAATCTTATATAGGCTTGTTGTAAAGACCTTATTATCCTTTTAGTATATATTAAAGTAAAACGCTATAGCGCTAATTGCGGTGATGTTTATAGTGGGGTGTTTATATAACAATAGGGGCGTATATAACTTTGTGGACTTCTAGGGCACTAGCGTTATTATTACTCCTTTTAACTCCTGTTATATCTTTTAGAGGTTATCCCTTATATCCTATTAATGCGTTCTTTTCCATACCGGTTAGATCTACGCGATTTAGATATTATCTATATTACTATCTATCCTACTTTTATATATAGAGTCCTCTTTAAATATAGTGCTTTAAAAGAGTGTCTTTATTAGTACGGAGTTCTTTCTAGCTTTATAGCGGGCGTCTTTTTAGGTAAAGGCTAGATTACAGGCCAGGACATCCTACTAGTAGGTAAAATTAGCCCTTACAGCTAGTGTCTTATGGTTAGTTTAGATCTCCCTAATAAAGGAGGGTAACCTTAGTCTATCCTCCGGCTAGATAAACTGTCTTTATTATATATTTAACTAAATATTAAAATAGGACATCTATTTTCGTTTAAGGATTATATTATAAGACCCTAGGTCTAGGATGTAAAAGGGAATACTATATTAGCGTCGTCCATTAAGAGCGATATATAACTTTAAGACGTAGGTAACGGGCTAACCGACTTAGCTATTATAGCCTTTTACCTAAATAAGCTTCTTTAGTTAGATAGCTTCTATATTTAGAAACTTGGCAATATTATTTATATAGGCAGTGTTTATAAAGGTAAAGTTATTTACTTTAGTGTTAATAAGGGCGGTTATATTAACTTTATATCTATTTTAAGATACTATATATAGAACCGTAAAATGCTTTCTATCTATTAACTAACTAAGATTAATTTCTTTAAGATTAATAGGGTACCCTAGGGGGGAGTTTTTCTATAGGGTTTTTCTTTTCCTAACTTATTGGACGTTTCTCCTTTCTCTATCTCCTTAATATTGCCTATATCCTTTAGCTCCGGGCAAGGTAAGGTAAAGTAACCCTCCTTATTATAGTTGTAGTACGTAGTCAAGGTAGGGTTAATTAGAGTATTGCGGCGAATACTAGTTAATGGCGTAGTACGTAGCTAATTAGGCGTCGCTCGCTAGTGCGTAGTTATAACCGCTTTTAGTATAAGAGTAATTATAGCTTATCTTCCTGCTTTAGCTCTTATAGGTATAGCTAGCGAGTTCTAATTGCTATAGAGTTACCTCTGCCGATTAGGACGGGCTTTAATCTACTTTAATTTAAAGTTTAATAATAGGTAATAAGCTGCAAGTCTATTATAAGTTAGTAAGTTATTTAAGGTTATAGCAATCTTCTCTTATAGCTAAATTATTAGCTTATTGTACAGGTCTAATTAGTAGTTCTTAAGAGGAACCTAGCCTTCTCCTATAAGGTATAGGAATTAAGTTTAGAATTTAGTAAAGGGTTAGTTTGGTTTTATTATTAGGCGATTATAATTATACTAGGCGTCCTATACTTTATTTAGGTTAATATAGATAGCCGCTAGGTGCTATATTATCTTATTAATAGATATAAATTAAACAGGGGATTTGTCCTTAAACTTGGCTTAAAGGTGCTATTAGGCGTCCCCAATAGTTTAACTAAAGAGGTAGAGCATTTTGGATTCTTTAAAAAGGAAATAGTTATAGTTAACACGAAGCTTTCCTTATACTTAAATCCTCTAATTCTTAAAGGTAGAGTTTATCCTATTAGATAGTGGTAGGGGGTTAGGGAGCTTAACGGACTTAAATTGCTTTATTATTATATCCGTACTCCCTAGTATATTATATTTAGTAGAGTAAATAGGTTAACTAGGGCTTTAAAAAGGGGAAGCTAGGCTATTTTATAGGGCTGTAAAGCTTTCTAAAATCTCTTATAAAGTCTTTTCTATATTTCTCGCTTTAAGACGATTGGCTTCTTAGCTAGCTACAAGGGCGCGAATCTACTCGCGTATATCTACAACGTTATTATTATCTTTAATTTCTGATCCTAATTAGATCTTAGGTTCCTCTTAGGTAGAGGCAGCTCTCTTAAATAAGCTTGCTTTAGGTGCCATTATTAGCTTCCTAAGGTTTATTAGTATTATACGCTTTAGTTTTAATTTTAGGGGTATAGGTTTAGTCCTATCTAGCTTATAAGATAGGATATTATCTAGGCCTTCTGTAACCGACTACCGGACCTTGCATATTACCCTGTTTTACCTGCGTCAGCACTACCCTCGTATGTCTCAGATACGTTGGAAATGAGTCATGGGCTTCGGAGTTCGGGGTCTACTTTCATGTATTTATACCACTTGATTTCCATAGATTTACAATCAAGTCGCTCATTCTTTTCCTCACACTGTAAAGCTTACACCTTCCCAGGTAATATAGAGTTGTTTTAGTGTCTAAGTATAGCGTGTTGACACGTTATTATAAACGAAGTTTTTTTGGGGTAGGATATTATTAAGGCCTTCCTAGGCAGGGTAGGGTGAGCTTAGTATAATATTATGGCTTGTATAAATGCCTCTAAACTTAAGCTTATAGAATGCTGTATTACGAAGATACTAAGCTAAGGAGAAGGGGAAAAAGGGGTTGCTAGGACTAATGTAAATAAATATATAGGGTAAGCCGCTAAGGCGCTAGCTCTGGGCGAGCTAATCGCAGGTTGGCAGAATTGGCAGGTAATGTGCGATAGCGCCGTTATAAAACCTAAAGGTAAATAAGAAACTATGTAAGAAACTATAGATAACCTAAGTAAGCTTAATACCCTAAATATCCGCATAATTAGAGCTACCCCGCTAGCTTAACTTGCTAATAACCCTAAATATACAATCTTTGCTGTTATAATAGCCGATATTAAGAAAGCCTTAGTATTAAAAAAGTACACTAACCCTACTATAAAGGTACTAGTATAGTAGTGTAATTTGGCCTCTTGGATTTAATATTTAGATTAGGTATAGCTTTAGGAGAGCCTAGGCCTTTAATAGTTATATAGATCGGTTTAGAGCCCTAAAGTTTTTAATAACTTAGGTAACACCGACAGATATATAAATTTCCTTTAATACACTCTACTAAAATAAAATTCCTTAGCTTAATTATCTTAACTAATAGTATAACTATAGACCCTAAAAAAGTACAGGCCTTATAGAAATAGAAGAACCCAACATTAATTAAAGAATTATATTAATTTCTTAGCTTTGCGAACTTCTACTAATAATTTATCTAAGGCTACTCTACCGTCGCTATACCTATAACAAAACTCCTAAAGAAGGATATTAGATAGCTATAGGGACTAAAATAAGCTAAATTATTTAAGGCCATTAAGGGAGCCTTTACTTTAGCACTAGTATTAGTATACTATAACTATATAAAGAAAATAGTAGTAAAGATAGATATATTAAATTAGGCTTCTAGTAGAGTTCTTTCCTAATATAATAATAATAGTAAATTAAAACTGGTTATACTCTTTTTCTATAAAGCATTTTATACTAAAGTATAACTATAAGATCTATAATAAAGAACTCTTAGCTATTATTAAGGCTTTAAAGGAATAGTGTCCTAAGCTATAAGGGACTAAGGAGCCGTTTAAAATTATTACTAACTATAAGAACCTATAGACGTTTATAACTACTAAGTAGCTAAATTAACGCTAAGTTTAGTAAGCAGAGTTCCTTTTATAGTTTAACTTTATAATTATATATAGACCTAGTAACAAAGCTACGCTCCCTAATACCCTAAGCTAGCTACTAGAAATAAGGCCTAAAGACACTAATAATAAACGCCTCCGCTATTAAGCCTAAGTTATTATACCGCCCTAGAAAGTTAACCCTATAATCTTAAAAGAATTACTATATAAATCCTATAACTTTAATAATATAAAGTTTATAGCCGCTCTAAACCCTAAAATAGCCGAAAAGTTACTAGATTAGTTAGTTTAGTTAGGATATTAGGAAAATAAACTTATAAGAGATATAGTAGCGGCCTTATATAATTAGAAAGCTTACTATTAGCTAAAGAAAATTAGAAAATTACTCTATTATAATAAGTTAGAATATAGTATTATTAACGGACAGATCTACTTCCACTAATATCTCTTTATCCTTAACGCCCTAGACCTTTACCTAAAAGTTACCTATTACTTTTATAGCAGTGGCTCCGCTAGTTACTTTAGCTAGGTTAAAACTCTTAACCTTTTAAACTAAATATACTAGTAGCTAAGAATTACCTAGTTTATAGCTACCTTTATTAAAAACTATACCCTATACTGTTATACTAAGACCCTCTATTCTATCCTACCTAGTTTTTTAAAGCTACTAAAATTACTTACCTACCTATAGACTAATATCTTAATTAACTATATTATAATGCTACTAGTATATTAACGCTATAATAAGGTATATAAATATATCCTTATTATTATAAACCGCCTAATTAAAATATAATACCTTATTTTAGTAATAGGACTCTTAATAAAGGAGTTAGTTAATAGCTTTATTAATAACGTATATAAGCTCTACGGTATACTAAGTATAATTATCTCTAATTACGGTATAAAATTTATTAGTAATTTCTAGTAATAACTAAGTAAACGCCTTAAGATAACCTTATAATTAAGTTTAGCTTAGTACCTAAAAATAGACAGCTAAACTAAAATTATTAACGCTACTATAAATAAATACCTTTATACTTTTATTAGCTTTATATAGGATAACTAGGTTAACTACCTACTACTTACTAAGTTTACTATAAATAACTAAGTTAATAAGAGTATAGGTATCTCCCTATTTTTTATAAACTATAGCTTTAACCCTTACTTTAGAAATAAGCTAGCTAGCCCCTACTTACTAACACTATTAGTATAAGTAAAGAAGGAGTTCTTTTATATAAACTCTATAGCTAACTACTTTAAGTAGATATTAATATAGCTTAAGGCCCTAGCTTAAATTTTATAGTAATGCTATAAAGATAATACTAATACCTATAAGGATAAGAGCGTATTATTTTATAAAGGTAATATAATTATATTTAGCTTAGAAAATATAAAAATAAATAAACCTAAAAAGAAATGGGATAATAAATAGGATGGCCTATACCTTATATAGTATACTAAGGGGTAGTTATAGTAGACCTTCTAAACTATATCTAAGTAAATAAATACTTTTATATATTTAAGGTCCGCCTTTAAGCTACTAAAGAGATCCCTAGCTAAGTAAATATTAATACTATAAAGCGCCGTAATATATAAGGACGAGTAGTAAAGAGAAATAATAACGGTAATATAAAAGATAAATAGAAGTTTAAAAAAATCCTTAATATATATAATAAAGACCCCTAAGGCCTAACTTATAAAATTAAATAGAAATATTATAAGGATATAACCTAGCAGCTAAAGAAAGACCTAAAGGGTTATAAATAAGCTATATAGTGCTTTTATAAGCAATACCCTAAAAAGCTAAGATTTTTAGACTAGGTATAAAATAAGAAAAAGTTACACTAAGGTTACGGCTAACTATTATATTAAAATTTATAGTGGTTAAAATATTATAGAATTTTAACTAGTGGTTAAAGTTATCTAATTAGCTAAATTCTTGCTAAGAAACGCTATACGGACTAATTTAGGTAGTAGTATAAAGTTTTACTAACCTTACTTACTAAACTAACTAATTAGGATTTTCTATACCTAGTATAGAAAATTACTATTAGCTTAATTAAGGGCGGTAAGTAAAGCTAATATCTTTATAGTAAAAAATAGGTAACCCTATATACTGCCTATTTTTAAGTTATCTATTTAGTTTAAAGACTAAACTATTTAAAGGAGAGGAGTACTATTATAGCACTAACCTAACGTATACTGTTTTATACTATCTTATACTATTTTCTACTATTAGCTAGCCTACTACTACTGACTTAGCGGCTAGCCCTACTATTTATATATAATACCCCCTTTCTACCTTCTTCTCCTCTTTATACTATAACATAGTTATTTAATTTACTTTATTATAGTATTATAATATTATAGGTAAACAAACGTCTCTAATAATATTAGTAAGGAGGATAGCTAACCTATACCGGCTATAACCTTATATAATAGTAATTTTATAGGCAGTTTTAGAGAGTTAAGCTAGTAACTAGAGGTATAGGTAAAGTTAACTTAGGTTATATAACTATAGGGCTATAGTTAGCCTATATACTATAGCTCCGTATAGCTATAAACTAAGCGCTTAATTAATCTAAGTAAATTATATAGTACTAGTTATATAAGACGTGCTAAATAGTATTACACTAGCCTATATTAATAATTACTTTTATTAAAGGTACTAATATACGTAGTAACCTTATATAAATCTCTATATAATAGTAGCTATAATACTAATAGTAGCTTTTAAATACTATAGAGGAGTTTATAGGCTTAGATAAAACTATTTTATAGGTTTTAATAGNGGTAAAAGCNTAATAATAGTGTTATAATAAGAGGAGTCTATTTTATAATAGAAAGAGGCTCTTTATAAATTAGCCGCGGCAATAATAATATAATAGAAATTTTTAGATGCGAANNTNCNTATATATTTAGGATTANCTATAGTATATATATAATATAAAAATATATTATATAATAAAGTNTATATAGAGTTTAAGTAGTATAAAGTTAAAGTACCNTTTATTTTTCTTANTATAGGGGNTTTNTTAACCTATAGGNAGGGATATTANATAAAATAAGTCTTNTTAAGCTTTTAACACCTATATAACGCCGCTAGGNTAATATTACTAGTATTAGTAATAGTTAGCCTATTATATTATAAACGATNCTATTATATATAAGCTATATAAGTAATATAAGTTAAGTTACTTTAGAAAATAGCCTTTAGATTTTTAAATAAAAACTATCTTAGTTATTTAGTATCTTATTTAAGTTAACTGCCTTAACCTACTAAGATATACCATTTCTTACTTTTCTATAATATTATTTATCTAAATCTCCCTTTACTATAGGTTCTGACAGCGGTATAGTATATCTTTTAAAATAGATCTAATTAGGCTTGTAAAAATATACTATAGTTATCTCCTCTCTATTAATAAATAGAGGTTTTAATATAATATAAGGAGTATAAATCTGCTCTTCCTCTAATATACGTATAAAAAAGCCTTTTTTAGGCTATATAAATGTATAACTATATCCGCAAAATATAATACTTTATTCTAATTTTAGTACTATATAGTGTTTTAGATAGAGGAAATACTTTAGACTAACTCTATAGTATTTTTTAAAGATAAACTTTATTATAATAAGAATAGAGGGGATTAAAGGTATATAGTATTAAACGTAAAAGTATACTTATAGATATAGAAGCTTACTAAATTAGTTTCTACTTTTTCCTATATATATCTAATTTAAAACAGTATAGCCCTTATAGTGCTTAGCATAGACTAGGCCGGTCTTATACTAGTATAAAAGGGTTATAGCTAAAATATATAATAAATAAAACTACTTACTTACTAAGTTACTACTATATATAACTAATCTTCTTACCTTACTCTAAATATTACGTACCTTTTTAGGTATAACTCTTTAAATAGTAGCATTAAGATTAATATAGGGATATTAAAGATTAAGTTTATTAATTTTTTTATATTACTTTAAATCTAGACTATTAAGAATTAAATATCCTATATTTAATTTCTATATACTAATATTCTAAATATACTCTTTATTTCTAAGTTGCTATTACTTCCTAAGCTACCTAAGAAGTAAAAAATCTCCGCATCTACCGCTATTCGTTTTTAGATAGGGTCCTTAAATAAAAGTATTAATTAATAGTTTATGCACTAATTATAAGAAAAAAATAAGAACTTTATTAATTAAATATAGCTCTAAAAGCTCTCTATATATATAAAATAGGTAATAGAAATAGGTAGTAAGATATAGGGTACTAGGCATTAAAGATAGTAGTAAAATAATAGTAAAATAGTAGTAAGGAAACCTAATCTAGATTAATATACCCCCCTAGCTTTAAGCCCTAATAGGTTAAAGCTATATTATAGGTCTTAGTATAGTATTAAGTTAAATATACCCTATATCTTTCTCTTCACTTACCTTTATAAATTTTAGATCTTTTCCTTAATATTAACTAAATTTAGTTAATAAATAAATATTTTATGCTTCTGCCTTAGTAGAGCTTTCTTTAAGCCGTTTACTATTATTACTATAGTAGGCGTCTAGTTAATTCTAATCTAATTATTATATACTTTTTAACGTAACTAGTAGTAGTATATATTAATATATTAGAGCTTTATAAATAGCTCTAGTCCGTCCTTTATAAGTAGTTAAATTGTCTATAGATTATTATAGTTAATTATTTACCTATTATTTAAGGTTAATCTAATTTCTTTAAAAAAGCGACCCTACTAGATTAATTCTGTCTTTATATATAATAGAGCTATAAGCTCTACCTTTATACTTAACTTTATTACTAACGTCTGCATTAGGAAATTATTTATACCTTTTAATAGTACTAATAGGCTTCTAGTAGCTCTTATTAGGGCTACTAGGATTTCTAGAAGACACTTATACTTAGTTTCCTATTAGGAACCTATTAGGAGCCTACCCGGACTACTTAGACTACCTAGACTACTAGGACTATTAGGACTACTAGGACTACTAAAATAACTAAAATAATTAGAATAATAAAATAAATAAAATCCTAGATTTAAAAATTAAGTATATTAGTAAAATACTAGTTTTTCTATTACCTTTAAATTATTAAAATGCTTAAGTAAATATAATACTTTAGCATTTATAGCTAGCTAGAAAAAGTAAAAAATAGCTTAATTATTTAATAATACTAAAGACTTCAATAATTTACTATTTTAATAAAAATTAAGACCATAAGTATAAAAGGCCTAGCCTAACTATTAAAGTAATATAAATATTATTTTATAATTACGTGCGCTAGTATAAGTATAAAATACTTAGGCTTAGACTTAGTAATACTATATAACGCTATATACTTTAAAAATCCTCCTTACTACTTTACTAAAAAAATAACCCTACTATAACCTTTTATAAACCGTATAAACTTCTAAAATGCCTTATTATTATATATATACTAATCCTTATTAGCACCGCTATTATACTAGCCAGCTCTATTATCTAGTAAACCTAAAATATTTTTAAAATTATCCCATATAAATTTAGAGTAGATAGGTATTTATACCCGTACTTTCTTTTAGCCTATTATAATTAAGTAGAAATCTAATATTTCCTTTTTATTACCCTATATACTTATAATTTCCTAAACAGTTATTTATATAGATACTTAAAGTTAGTATATAACTATATAAAAAAACTTAGGGTTAAAGAAACCCAATATTATATTAGGTTATTTCCCTTTAAAGTACTTCCTCTAATTAGGCTAGGCCTAGGTAAGTTAAAAAAGTAAAACTATATTAATAAGGTAGAGTAATCTAAATTAGCACCGCCGTACTATATTTAAATAGTAACCTTTAAACTTTTAGTGCTCTTATTATCTAAATCCTTAAATAAATTATCTAAGATATTATTATATAGATTCCGCCATAGTTCGGCATTACAGTACTATTTATTATTATTATTATTATTATTATTATTATTATTATTGTTATTATAGTAGAGTTATACTTTTGTCTTTATATCTTTAAATATATAAAATTTAATTATAATCTAGCAATATAGTGCCGTAGCGTTTTATGTCGCAAGTAGCTCCCTATAGATTACTTTATACTTATTAGTAGTAAAATATAAAATATAGTAAATTTATTTTACCTTAAACCTCCTTACTACTAATATACTTAATAGTCTTATAGTAGCTAGATAGGTACTCTAGAATACTATACCTTAAACTAACCGCAATAAAGTATATAGTTATATTAGTAAGCTTATTAAAATATTTAGCGGAAGACTAGTATTAGGCTATTTTTATTAAACTATTTACCTAGAATATATCCGCGTAGGTAGCAACAATTACTTTATAATAGAATTATCTCTTACTAACCTATTAATATTAGTAAAGTAATATAGTTTTTATTTATAATATAGGTAATATATAAAAGGGAGGCTATTAGTAGAAGATAATAGAAAGTAATAGAATATATAGTAAAAAGAAGCAGAATTATTATATAAAAGTATATAAATTTATATAATAGAAAATAGTAAAAAGTTTAGGTAGAAAATAAAAGAAATTTAATATAAAAGATAGCTAAATTTAGGGGGTAAAAAACGGGGGATCTTTAGTATAAAAAATTGGGTATAGTAATAGAGGGGTATATTTAAGAAGTATATATCTTTTTAGCTAGTTCGTATATAAAAGAGTAGTCTTTTAGTAACCTTTTTACCTTTTTAGTATTATAACCGAAGCCTAGGCTATATACTTCCTTAATAATAGCCTAGAACTTATAATTTACCTTAACTCTAAAGTCTCCTAACCTATTCTTTATCTATACGTATTTAGTTAGTATAACTCTCTTATATATTAATATACTCTAAAAGTATCTTATACGCGCTAACTTAATTAGGTTTATAATCTACTTATTTAGGCTAGCTAGCCCTACTAAGACCTAAAAAGAAGGTCTACTTTATACTACTACTATTAAAAATCTAACCTTAACCTAGGCACTATTTAAACCCTAGCCGCCTAGCCTAATACCTAGAACTAAGCTATATACTATATACGCATACTATAGCTCGCGTTATAATAAGGACTAGCTATAGAACTACTAAGACCTAAATAATAGAAACTGCGCCACTATAACGCCTAACCTTATACCTATCTCCTACGCGTACTATATAGGGCCGCCGCTTTATTTCCGCCCCCTAGGCTAACTAAGTTATATTAGCCTAGCTATAGCACCAGAGAACTAGATACGCCCTAACCTAGATAATATTAAATACACTTATACTATTAATTTTACCTAGTTCTGTAAATAAAAAGATATAAAGGTAATAAGGATTTATATAGCGGAGCTAGTAGAACTAGTTAAATAAGATAAACACTAACAGCTACTTAAAGAGCTGCCTATAGGCCTAATAGAAGTACCGAACCTATTAAAAAGGTCTTTCCGCTAGCTGGTGGAAGGCGACTATATAATAAAGGAAGCCCGTAAAGTGCTCCCCCCCCTATTTTTATAACTTTCTTAAGATAAATCTAAAAACTAAACCCGAGCTTTTATATTGGAAGATAGTTAACACTAATATTAAAAAATTCCTAAAAAAGCAAACCAGGATTAACCTATAAAGACATTCTATAATACCTACTAAAGGAGTTTCGTAAATATATTAAGCACTTCTTCCCTAAGAATATAGATAAGCTGCCCCTTACTAACTATAGGACTATAAAATTAAGATTATCTCTAGAAACTAGGCCCTATATTATAAAAATAGACCACTCTTACCTGCTAAACTTAGATGTGTAAAGAAGTAGATTAATAAGATACTAGATAAGGGTTTTATCCGCAAATTAACCTTACTAGCTACTATACTACTCCTTCTTACTACTAAGCCTAGCGGTAGTATATAAATCTACTATAACTACTAAGGCCTAAATATAGTTACTATTAAGAATTGGTACCTACTGCTATTAATCTATAAGATACTTAACGCACTTTATAGTGCTAAGTACTTTACTAAACTTAATATAATTACTGCGTTTAGCTAAATCTAGATTGCGAAGGGCTATAAGTAGCTTATAGTATTTATTACCTAGTTTAGACTCTATAAGATACTAGTTATACTATTTAGCCTCTATAACGCACCCGCTATATTCTAAAACTATATTAACTATATTTTATATAATGCCCTTAATACTACTGCACTGCCTACCTTAATAACGTCCTTATCTTTTCTAAAACACGCGCTAAGTATACTGTTGGTTACACAAGGGGATATCACATAGCTACGGTTCGTAGATAGTATAATAATTGTTATTCTATGTTCTTTCTGCTTAAGGGCGAGGAGCTTAAGGCTCCTTACTACGCTAGTGCCGCGGCAATACGTGACGGCAACTTGCCTTACGTGATGGCAACTTGCCTATATTTCTAACACTAGCAACTCTTCTTTTACGGTTGCCATCTATATATATATACCGCTCGACTAGCATAACAAATATTAATCCTCCTTACTATTGCTATTATAATATAAGTCTCGCTATCCCAAAATTTGCCTTTTAGCACGTAGTGCTTTCTTACTTAGGAGTCGTAAGTAGATATTTTATTTAGAGGGCCGCCAAGGCGCTAGTAGTAAGCGAGCCAATAGTAATTTTCTATCCCGGGGATAGAAAATCCTAATTAGCTAGGTTAAGTTAAGGTCTACAAAATATTATACTTCCCCCTCTAAAAAAGTCTTGGCAAGAGAATCTAACTAATTAAATAACTTTAACCGCCGGTTAAAGTTCCTAGATATTTTAAGACCTTATATAACTAAGAAATTTCTAAGGACTCCCTTTTAACCTAACCTTTAACTCGTATACGTAGAGTATTTATATTAATAAACGTCTCTAGTGCCTTGTTTGGGTTCGCCTTCATTATTATATTTACTGGGTTATCTTAGCCATTAATTTATTAAATCTTAAAGAGTTTTTAACGCTTGTAGGATTGCTAAAGTGCCATAATATTAATTATAAGGCGCTTCTCCTTTATAGTACTAAGCTTAACTAAACACTTATAAAGGGAATATAAGTTAGTGTATACGATTATAGGGATAATAGGAAGTTTAAGTTAATCTATAATTATCTTTAAGGTAGTTCTAATTACAATTGCTATATTAACTCCGCTAACCATTCTATATATCTCTAACGTTAAAATACTTTAAGTAACGCGCTTACTCTTAATTAAGCTCTAATAGATAAGATTACTATAAATTATAAAGTTATTCTCTCTAGTAAATTTATTCGTAATAATAATTTTATATCCTAATTAGGAGCTAAAATCTTTATTATTTATAAACGATCTATTAATAAATATAAAGAGCTTAGCGGTAGGAAGATTAATAGGCACGTAGAGTAGTCCCTAATTAAGATAGTTTATTTACTAGAAAAGACGTTTATTTAGGGCAAGAACATCGTCCTTAGTTAGTTCCTAGTATTAGGCGGTAATAAAGAGATTAAATAAAGCCTTAGGTTAATAGATAGAAGTAATATAAGCTCTATAAGCGCGTTACTCCACGTATCTTTACTTTAGGAAATTTATATTAATAACATTAATCTTTTTACCTTAACCCTTCTAGCGAAAAGCAATAGAATCCTTATTTAGGGAGAGGATACATTTATTAAAAAGTAATAGTNTTNTTAAATTAAGCTTTTCCTTNNGCTTTACTATNAGATTTGCCTTTACTAGCTTATCCTCTTTAAGAGCTAAGAATTNGTNGTCTNCTAAGATNATTNTATTATTAGTTTATATANNAANAATTCNNAATAGGGTTCCNNTNGTTATAATAAGGAAGTAGGGATTAAATATAGAAGTAGTTATTAAAAGCTTCTCTTTATAGTGCTTGCTATAGGTAGCCCACTAGTAAGTTCCTACCTCTATAATTCTATATAATAGCTTAAGCATAACTATAATCGTATCTTTAGGATACTAGTGGCGAATTTGCTCCGGAAGGTATGCTAATATTAAGCGCTAAAGGTACGTCTCTAATTAGGTATAGGCTTAAGTAATATCTTATAAATAAACCGCCATTCCATTCTTTATTAAGGAGGGAGTTAATATAATAATAACTCGCTAACTAGCTCGTTAAATCGTAGGAGATTATATAAAAATTATCTATTTACCATTATTATTGTAACCTTAGATAATAAGCCTTAATTTCTTAAATAGGGCGTTAGTAGCTTTGCCCTTAATCTTATTAACTATCCTTAACTTAAAGATACGAACTTTATTAAACTTAGTAGGGTTATACTTCTTAAATTTAAAAACTCCTCTTATAATAAGACCGTTAATCTCCTGCTTATTAGATACTTAGAAAGGAGCTCCTAAGGTTATAATATAACCTTCCTTTTAGAGCTATTTTGCAAGCTTAAAGTTAGCCTTTTCTTTAGCTGTTATAAAGGCCATTAATAACTTAACTTTATTCTTAATAGCGGTAATAAATTATTCTTTAAAATTAATAAGATGTTGGCAATTTTATAATCCCTTTAGGCGACCTCTACCGCGTTATAGTTGTGGTATATCTACTATAATTATATTAAGATCGTAGTCGCCTTCTAGAGTATATTAAGTGTAGTTCTCCTTTAGGGTATCTTCTAGGGCATCCTATAAAGGCTTAGAATTATTATCTTTATAATAAGGCTTAATAATAGTTAAACGGAATTAAGTAGGTCCGTAAGGTATCTAAATAATATAAGTTTAGCTATTAATTATAATAAGTTAGTATAGGCCTAACTATTCTCCCTTTTTATGCTATACGCGGCGTACTTTAGACTAGAGTGGCAGATTAAGCGTAGTTAAGGTATTTAGGCCGTTTCTTATTTCTAATACATTATTAACCTAGCGTGTAGCGTAGAGATATTATACCTCCTTTATTGCCTTGTAAATAGCCTTAGCTTATTATATAATAAAGGGAGATAGTAAAGAATTGTTAGTTATTTAAGGGTAGGCGCTAAAGACTAATAATATAGGTATAAGTCTATTTAGGTCAGTGGAATTATTAATAGCTTTAACAGCTATTTATAAGGTAAGTTCTTCGCTAGCGTTCTTTAGTTCTAAAGAGATAATCTTATATACGTAGTATAATGGGGCGTAATATTACTTTACTTTTCTAATACTATTATATGCCTTAACGGGGACTTCTTTAACCTTAATTACTATTACCTTTATCTATTATCGGAACTCTATAGATAAGAAGTTCTTTTCTATATTATAGATAATTTAATTAGGGGGTCCTAAATAGATATTAATCTAGTATAACTAAAGGGTATCCTATANNTTTCTAGCTAATATATCTTTTAAGAAACGCGCGGCTTAGAAGGAGGTTAAGAAGTTAATAACTTAGAGCACTAGCTTGCCGCTAAGATATATAACGTTAATAATAATATAGAAGTTAAAGTCGTAGTTATCCTTAAGGGTAAATGTTACGGACGCTTTAAGTACAATATTACGACTACTTAGAGAAGAGACGGAAGAAGCTAGTTAGTTAATTCAGGCACGGTCCGGAATGGAGCCGATAGAACCATATAACGAGGAATGGTAACCGAGGTCACATAATATGCTATGTATTAAACGAGAGGAATAAGAGGAACTCACGTACCTTATATATAAGACGTATATTACGTATAAGAAGGATTTTATAGGAGTACGGTCGTGTATTTAAGGACCCTTAGTCCCTACCTAGATAGTTCCTTCCTTATAGTAATTCTTAGAATATAATTAGAGTTAATCTATTGGGCAACCACTCCACCAGTTATTATTACGTTGTTGACTTTTATACTTGCATTTCCTATACACCTAGCCTATTAATAAACCTATCGTAGTTCTTACTATAAGGTTCCGTTATACAATTACTACCCGGTTACGGTATTAATATAAGAAGTTGAATAATATGCCACTAAAAGCAGCCACTACGACGCCATTGACGGCAGCAACTACTTTAAGGACAGGAGGTGATACTAGTATGGCGGATACTAACTTATAGCAACCTGTAACGGTCGGACAGCTATAGAAAATAGTTAACTAGCTAATAGCTAATAATGTAGTATTAGAAGAAAGACTTAATGGGATAGGAGCAGTAAAGATTAAGCTACTATTAATTGAGAGATTTATAGGAGAGAGGTTAAAGCTTAAAGGATTCCTTACGTAAATGCACTTTAAGGTCTTATAGGAGGGAGTAAAGTTACCTATACCCGTGGATTGGATAGCCTATGTAGGACTATTCTTATTAGGAAAAGCACTTAAGTGGTTTAAACCTTACCTTATAGAGATATAGGTAAACGGAATAATAACCACTAACTAAGACGTGCGATTTATGTTCTTAAGTTAGGAAGGATTTATAGAATAACTTACGCAGATATTTAGAGACCTGGAAGAAACAACTATAGCGGAAAGAAAACTCCAAAACCTTGTGTAATAAACTTTAGTAATTAAGTATATAACATAGTTTTAGACACTAGCAATATAAGTAGAGTGGAATAATAGGGCGCTTATAGCATAGTATAAATAGGGACTTAAGGCTAAAGTTTAGGACGTGATTATCCTAATGGAAGATGTGAATACCCTAAGGGAACTAATAGATTAGGTGATTAAGATTAATAATTGGATCTACTAAAGGGAATAGGCTAAGAGAGGCTAGGATAGAGTTTTATAGTTATATAAGGCGTAGAGTACGCAACAATAAAAGCTAAGTTAGAAACTATAGTATGGCGCAGAGCTAATAGACCTAAGTAGTACTAAAGAAGCCTATAAGAAATGGAGCAAACTATAGAAACCTAGAGGATAAGAATTAAGTAATTAAAGGTCTAAGGAGTAGAGGCCGAATTAGGGATCTTAATAGTAGAAGATATTTAGGCGGACTCTATAATAAGAGAAATAGTTTAAAGAAGGAGCTTGTATAAATTGCGGAAAATAGAGTTATTATATTAGAGACTATAGAAGTGGGCAGAGTTACTATATAGTAAAAGGTATGAGACCAGTAGACGATATATATGTATAAAGGGATAATAATATACTGTAAGGAACAAAAGAATGTTTAATTAGAAGTTTTGCGTTTTGTTATAACAATACATGCTAAATTTATAAGGACGCTAAGTATGGCGTAAGCTATTGGCTATAAGAGCTAGCACCTATAGGATATAGAGGAACTAATAAACTAGTTCGCAGATCGGACATTAAGGATGATAAATTTAACTTAGGCGAAACATTCCGTAACGATAAGGTAATAAGGGCCGCTTACTGGGAGTGAGCAGACCTCGGAGATATTATACTAGAGGTAGAGGATGATTCTATTATAGAATAAGGAATATTAGTAGGGATTGAAACCCTACTAGACACGATGTTTATTACTTTATAAGACGCAAGAGAAGTAGGATAGCGAACTACTTTGGTACTCAATAAAGGCAAAAGGCTAAAGGCTTAAGATTCTTAAGATGAGATAAGAGACGACTAAGATTCTTAAGATGAGATAAGGTAAGCTTAGGGGCCTGTGGTGGATAGGGGCCGGTGGGGTAGAGTAGCGGCTTAGTTTAAAGATATACGAATAAGCTTGGGATAAGAATTCCTAATGATATAAGATTTTTAAGACAAGATAAGTAAGATCTAGGACTCTTAAGACGAGGTAAAGACACTAGTCAAGCCTAGTTAGACTAAGGCAGGGGCTAAGCTTAAGTTAGAAGTAAGCTTGGGATTAAAGAACCTAAGGGGTTAAAAATTTGGGGTATATAATTAGGATACCTA
Source organism: Cenococcum geophilum 1.58 (assembly GCF_001692895.1). Taxonomy (NCBI): domain Eukaryota; kingdom Fungi; phylum Ascomycota; class Dothideomycetes; order Gloniales; family Gloniaceae; genus Cenococcum; species Cenococcum geophilum. Next base: position 2,345,092 of record NW_027137564.1, on the reverse strand, counting down.
TAGATAAGAGGCTAGGAGCTTTTTTATAGATTAGAGAATCTGCGGTATAAGTAGTAATTAGACTGGGAGACAAATATATAGACCTAGAGAATTTACTAGTTAAATAAAGTGTTCGGATTAAAGATTAAAAAGCCAATATTAGGATTAAGAAGTAAGATAACTTTAAGGATTAGAGCGTAAGGCGTAAACTAAAAGAAACTATAGAAGAATTTAGGTAAAGAATTATCGCGTGGTAAGAATAGAAACTAGATAAAAGATTTAGCATATTAGGACGTATAAAGGATAGAGTATTAGTATAAAGAATTACTAATAGGCCAAGAGCAGGTATACTAAGAGCTAAGTGGCTTACTAAACTAAAACAAGAAGAGGATCTAGGGATTCCTATTAGGTTCGAGGAACGATATATTAAGGGCTATTATAATATAGTAATAAAGAGATATTTCCTTATAGACAGACCGTATATACTTTAGCAGCTATATTAAAAGTGGTATAGGTAAAGATATACTAACGAATGGGAAGATTTCTATATATAGTTAGATAAAAAAGTTATCTAGGACCACCTAATTATAGAAAAGGCCATAACGTATATTAAAGGAGCCTTAATTATAATGTTAAAGGATTTAGAGGAACGTTTAGAGGACTAGAGAAGCGAAAGACGTATTTTAGTACCTGTAAATAAAGTTATAACGTTTAGATTAGTATAATAAAGGTTTAAACTTAGGGATAAAGACGAGTTAAGAGTTAACCTAAAGCACCTAGTATACTATATGATATTATGGATTGTATGCGTGGACGATATGTGCGAAATGCATAAGAATCCAAAAGAGAAGAATTGGAAATACCCTATAAGGATATACTAGATAATGGATAAGTAATAGTATAAGAATGCTAAATATATATATAGATGGCATCTAATAGAGGTCCAAGAGGAAGGAAGTTTAGTACTTTAACCAGAAAGATTCCTTATGGAAGAATGCTTAGACGGATAATAGTGGTGGGAATGCCTAGAAAACATATGTCTATAGTATATTAAAGATAAAAAGTGAACTAGGTATTGGCTAAAGAGCGAGCTAAGTGCACTAGGATTAAGCAGCTAATAGTTAGGAAAAGTAGAGGCCTATAGGACTAGAGGGAGCTAGTAGTAGAGCCTTAGACCCTTAAAGGAATTTAAGGATAATACCTAAATTTACAAATTAATTAGTAAGATTAGCAGTTTAAAGCGCTAATAGATAGTGGAGTAACGCGAAACTACATCTTACTAGTAGTAGTTAAGAGAATGGGACTACCTTATAGACAAAAAGAGTAACCTTATCTATTAGTTACAATTTTAGGAGATTTAATAACCTATAGAGGAGGGATTATTAATCTTGAAATAGGACCTATTTAGATAACTATTAAAGGAAGATAAATTAAGATGTCTTTTAATATCCTACTGTTGGGACGGGATGAGGTAGTATTAGGTATGCTTTAGTTACAGGAATATAATTTAAGGATTAATTAGATTATAGGTTAGGTTAATATTAGAGATACTTAACGCCGTAAGATGCGATAATAAGCTAAGTTGGTATAGTACTAAGTAGGAGCAACCTATAAAGAAATAGAAAGAGGACTAAGCTATATACTAAAAAGATACTATAAGTATGGTAAGAAACTATGGTTACCGGAAAGTAAAAAGCTGTTAGAATATGTAGTATGGGATTATAAAATAGAGTTAGAACTAGGAATAAGTCTAAAGTTTTTTTTAATCTATAAGCTTACTAAAGAAGAAGGTAGAGCGTTAAAAGAGTTTATTTAGGAAAATCTACGAAAAGGATATATTAGACTATTGTAGTTATTAGCGGGTTATCTAGTACTATTTATACTAAAGAAGAATGGTAAACTAAGGCTGTGTATTAACTATAGATAGTTAAACAGCATTACTAGAAAGGATAGGTATCCTTTACCCTTAATTAGCAAAATCTAAGATAGGATAGGTAATGTGTAAATCTTCACGAAGATAGATCTAAGATAGGCGTACCATTAGATTAGGATTAAGGAAGGCGACAAATAGAAGGCAGCCTTTAGGTTAAAGGAAGGACTGTATAAACTATTAGTTATGTAATTTAGGCTTATAAACGCACTAGCAACGTTCCAGAAGTGTATTAATAATATATTAGGAGAATACTTGGATGAATTTGTTATAGTATATCTTAACGATATTATTATCTACTTAATAACTGAGGAAGAATACGGGGAACACGTTAAATAGGTCTTAAAGAGACTATAAGAAGAATAGATGCTAGTAGCAATTAAGAAATGCGAGTTCTTTACTAGGAAGACCGATTTTATTGGATTTATTATTAAACTAGGTTAACTTAGTATAGATCTAAAGAAGATTAAGGCTATAGTGAATTAGTAGGAACTAGAGAACGTTATATAGTTAAGATTATTCTTAGGGTTTTATAATTACTGCAGAAGGTTTATAGCGTAGTGGTTAAAGGATATTAAGCTATTTATATAGTTAATAAAGAAAGAAGAACTATAGGCATGGGGAGAGGAGCAAAGAGAACTCTTTAAGAAAGTTAAAGAGTTATTTACCTAGGAGCCAGTTCTTAAGATCTATTAACTAGGACTAGAGACGGTTGTAGAAATAAATACATTAGACTATATACTAGGGGCGTGCTTTATATAAAAGCATTAAGATAGATAGCACCTAGTAGCATACTATAGTTAGAAGATAATACTACCGGAGTTAAACTATAACATCTACAATAAGGAGTTATTAGGTATAGTTGTAGTATTAAAGGAATAGAGAGCATTCTTGTAAGGTATAGAGAAACTATTTATAGTTAAGATGGATTATAAGAACCTAATAGGATTCTTAATGATGAAGGAACTTAACTAAAGATAGGTTAGATGGGCAGAGATACTTACGGAATACTATTTTAAGATTTAGTATACTAAAGGTACAGATAATATATGGGCAGATACTCTAAGCCGCAAAGCTAAACTATAAAATAAGGAAAAGCCATTAGGGGCTTTATTGCGAAAAGATACAAACAGATTAATTAGGTATAATTATCTAAAAATTATAGTAACTTAAAAAGATGATAAACTAGAGAAAGTCTATAAGACACTAGAAAGTTTTTAGGTATAAAGAATTCTAGAAGTATAGCTAGAAGATCTATAGACGGATATATATAAAAATTAAGAAGTAAAGTACATCCTAAGAAGTATAGTAGAGTAGTTTATAGAGGACTTTTACAAGGGACTAACCTAAGGACATAATGGAGCTATGGGCTTAGTGTTAAGACTTTAGGAGGAGTATATTATTAACGGAATTTAGAGGATAGCTAGAAAGGTTATAAAGGAATATCTAGATTGCTAAAGGAATAAACTAATAAGGTATAAGCTATATAGAGGGCTATAACCTATTGAAATACTAGAGAGACTATAGGAGGTTATATTATGGGACTTTATTATTAAGTTGCTAAAATTAAAAGATCCTATTACCGGATAAGATTATAATATAATCTTAGTAATAGTAGATAAGCTTACAAAGTGGGGATACTTTATAGCATACATAGAAGAAATCTTAGCGGAAGATGTCGCTAGAATTTACGTTAAAGAAGTGTTTATAAGATATGGAGCACTAAGTAAAATTATATTGGATAGAGATCTAAGATTCGTAGCAGTATTTTAGGAAGTATTCTTAGCGGAGTAAGGAGTTTAAGTAGCAACTTCTACTATATATTATTCGCAGATAGACGGTTAAACGGAAAGGTTAAATTAGATGCTAGAGCAGTACCTAAGGCATTATGTTAATTATATATAGAATAATTAGGTATCGCTATTATTAGTTATATAGTTCACATATAATATAACACCTTAAAAAGGAATAGGCATATTACTATTTAAGGTAAATTATAGATACGAGCTAAGAATATCATTGTTACTACGGTAAGTAAAGAAAATAAGTAGTATAGCTAAAGAGAGAATAAAGACATTAATGAATCTTTATATAAACCTTATGGAATTAATAAAGAAAGTATAAGAGAGAATAAAAAAGTACTATAATGCTAAGAGATCTAAGGGACCAGATCTTAAGGAGGGAGATAAAGTGTGGCTACTATACAAAAATTTTAAGAGTTGATGACTAAGCAAGAAATTGGATTATATTAGGCTAGGACCTTTTAAAATTATATAAAGGATTTCACTAGTTATGTTTAAGTTAAATCTACTAGCTAAAATAAAGATCTACCCTATACAGTATATCGCAATGCTAGAGCTAGCATATAGGAATGTTAAGCTATTGGTCTATAAAGCAGACACGTATAGAGGATAAGAAGAAGATAAATAGCAAGTATTAAAGATCGTTAATTATAAGGACATTAATAACGAAATATGGTATAAGGTTAAGTGGATAGGCTACACTAAGACTACCTAAGAGCTACTAGAGAATTTAAAGAACGCTATAGGAAAGGTATAGGAGTATCGGAAGAGATTAGGTCAGATAGCATTAATAAGGAAGAATTGTTAAAGAATAAGTTACCTAAGGGGGATTTAAGAAGAGTAGCTACCGAACTACTTGGATCTGTTTCCTTCTCTATTGGAGGAGAATCTGTTTTTTTATTACCTAGTTCCTGCAGACCTTATTTTACAAGTTTCTACTCCTTAGAATAAACCTTCTTATAAACCTTCTTAAGACAAAGCAGATAAGTAGACGCTGTAATTTAAGTATCTAAAGCCTTCTGTTCCGTATTATGGGAACGTTTTAACTTAGTAAGGGCTTATAATAGTTTACTATCTAGCCGCGTAGTAGTAGATTAAATATAAGACCTTAAGATAAATTAATTAGGGAACTAGATAACTATTAAGAGTAATAGGTCGCGTATATTTAGTATTAGAAGTAGAGTAAATGTTATAGGACGAATAAACATTTGCTTTAGTATACTCTAAGTAAAAGGATGGTTATCGCGAAGATAGGTTCGCTAACGTAATATAAACTAACCCCTCTTTTAAATAACGAGAATATGGAGACGGTATAATCTTACTAAGAGATAATATTGCAGCAATAGTGCGAGCGCAACGTTAGGCGTGTAAAGAAGAAATTACTTTAGGTATAATAAGCAATAATATTAACTAAATTAATTAAACGGATATTATACCTCTAGTAAATAACTTAGAGATGTTTTAAATTTTTAAGGACAAAGATAAAGAGGAGGGAGATAGTGTTACAGACGCTTTAAGTACGATATTATAACTACTTAGAGAAGAGACAGAAGAAGCTAGTTGGTTAATTTAGGCATGGTCCGAAATAGAGCCAATAGAACTATGTGACGAGAAATGGTAACTAAGGTTATATAATGTGCTACGTATTAAATAAGAGAAATAAGAGGAACTTACGTACCTTATATATAAGACGTACATTACGTATAAGAAGAATTTCATAGGAGTACGGTTGTGTATTTAAGGACCCTTAGTCTCTACCTAGATAGTTCCTTCCTTATAGTAATTCTTAGAATATAATTGGAGTTAATCTGTTAGGCAACCACTCCACCAGTTGTTATTATGTTGTTGACTTTTATACTTGCATTTCCTACACACCTAGCCCATTGATAAACCTATCGTAGTTCTTGCTACAAGGTTCCGTTATAGTAAACTTAAATCGGCTAGAGGACTTCTAGTTTATTTAGTAGTAATAGTAGTACTTTATAAGATGCTTAATTGTCTTAACCTTAACTTTATAGCCTGCTTACTAAAGAACCCTAAGTAATTAATAAACGGATAAGTGGCTAAAACAATGGTATAGTTAGCGTAATTTTAACTTAGTTAAGTGGCTTTAAGCAATACTCTTTTCTAGTTAATAAAGGAGTAACTAGGGGTAACCCTACTTACGTATAATAGGTACCCGATTATCTCCCTAAATAAGTATATATTTAAGGTTATTAAGCCTAATACCTAATTTATCTATATCTTTAATGCAAAATAGAAATGGAGTGTTTATAGGAATAATATAGAAAGTAATATATTCTAAGAGGGTTTAGACCCTAATTATGCTAAGAGAGATTATAGTACCTTTATTAAAGCAAATCGTATATTAGCCTACTGTTAATTAGTTAATCTAAATAGAGCTATTAAGCTACTAAAGAGCTTAAACTTAAGGTTCTCCTACTATAGATACTCCTACGGCTCCTATATCCGGTATAATATTATAAAAGACGTACGCTAAGTATCTATTATTAAAGGAAAACGCAGAACTCTCCTTTAGCTTATTAAAGATATCTAATTTCATAATAGAATAGAGCGTAAATTGGTTATTAAGAATAGTAACAGTTTATATACCATTTACCTCACCATACTTTATAAAGTATTAGTTAGGAGAGTAGTTCTTAATTTCTATATCTATAAGGAGCTATTTAACCTTATTAACCTTACCCTTAAGATCTTTTACGCCTTCGTATTAAACTAGGAAGCTTTAGAAGTAGGCTATAGTAACTTTATAATTTCTAATATTTCTTATACTCTAACAGAACTTATTATATACCTCTTTTCGCTTATTAAGGGAGTGTCTAGTTAACTAGTAATTTAGCTTCTTATAAATATAGTACTTCTTTTAGCAATTACTTTAAAATAAACCTCTACGAGGACCTCTATAATTGCCTTATAGTTAACATTAATTATACCCTCTTCTATATTCCTTACTACGGCCACTATATATTTAATCAGTCTAGTTATAATTATATTAGTTAGGAATACTTAGTTAGGTAGGGTTTTTAGTATAGAACTATTAAGATTCTTATATTTATATTATAGTACCTATAGCGGAGCGTAGCTTAGTATATACCCCTTTAAATATATCTATAGGTTTATATAGCACTAAGTTACACTTAGGAATGCTATAGCAGGCTAAGATAACTTAGTCCCTTAGGCTGTTCTTATTTTAGTAATTTTTAGTAAGTCTGTATTAAATTTTCTAGAGTTTATTAAAGAGTAGTTAAAGGCACTCTAAACGAGTCTTTATTAGGTTAAAAGTAATAACTCTTTAAAATATAGTCTCTCACTATTCGGATATATAAAGTTAGCAATTTTTATTAGTCTTAAAGTAGGCTTTAGTAAGCTAAAGCATTATATTAAAGTTATAGTTTTTACCCGTAATATAGTTATAATAGAATATTGCTGCCTATCCCTTTAATATAATAGAGAAAGCGTAGTAATACTAGTGGCTTTAAATTCTAACCTTATTATAAGAGTTATAGAAGACCTATAGTTTTACTCTAAGTATATTATATAATTCTTCTCTAAACTTCTTCTCTTTGTCTAAATATACCTTTATTAAATTCGTAACTTCTTATAGTAGAGGGTTACTAGTTAGCTAAAGTAGAGGAGCTAAAGGCAGCGGAGGTAGAGGAGGAGTACCTCTAGGTAAGAGAGCACCTCTAGGTGGGAGAGTACCTTTAGGTAGGAGAGTAGCGTTTTAGGGGTTTCATTCTAAATTAAAGTTGCCTTTTAAAGAATATAGGTTAGTTTTAGGTTTTCGTAGTTAATATATAATCTTAGCTTCTGTCTATACTAGTTCTTTTATACTAGTAATAACAGCCTAAATATTACTAGTAATTAGGTTACCGTTTTTAATAATATATACCTTATTCCTATAGAGAAAGTCTTAAAAATTCTAAATAATATTAATATTGCTAAGTGCCTAGGTGTTAACGGTCTATCCTGCGAAATCCTCCCTAAAATATTCCTATAGCTGTAAATTAGCATAGTATTTATTTTAGTAGAACATAATATAGTATAGGAGAAAGCTATTAACTTATTTTATGGTACAAGTTATTATATTAAAGATAAATTCGTCCTAATTTTTATTAATAAGTTTTACGTACAAAGCTACCCCTAGTAGTAAGGAGTCTTCCTAGTCATTTAAAGTAGGCGTAGCCATATTTTTAGAGGGAGGAAAGTGTTATTGGCGTAGGGATTGTTATTTAGTATACGTTTATAATATATACTTATCGTTTAGTACGCGTTTATAATATATATTTATAATTATAGGGCTTAAGACTAGTTCTAGCCTTAAATTATAAAGACTTATAAAGCGTGTTGTTCTACGTAATAGACGCAAGAATCTATAATTTAGGAAAGGCTTAGAACTAGTTCTGGCCTTTAGATCCTTAGATTTATAGAAGAGTTTTATTTAAGGTTTAGGACTAGTTCTAACCTTAAAAGATAGCTTTCTCTAGTACGAGTAGTACTAGTATAGTAGCTCGTCTCTTCTTAGTGGAATACCTAGCTGTTCTGTAGTATAATAGTAAAGTTAATTACTAATTAGTGTTGGTTACATAAGGTGATATTACGTAGCTATGGTTTGTAGATAGTATAATAATTATTATTCTATATTCTTTCTGCTTAAGGGCGAGGAGCTTAAGGCTCCTCGCCACGCTAGTGCCGCGGCGACACGTGACGGCAACTTGCCTTACGTGACGGCAACTTGCCTATATTCCTAATATATACTAAGTATATAAATAAAGTTATTTAAAGACTTAGTAATGCTAGACTTTAGATTAATATTAATAAGTTTAAGTTTTACTCTACTAAAATAAAATACCTTAGCTTAATTATCTTAACTAATAGCATAACTATAGACCTTAAGAAGGTATAGGCCTTATAGGAATAAAAGGACCTAATATTAATTAAAGAACTATAATAATTTCTTAGCTTCGCGAACTTCTACTAATAATTTATCTAAGGCTACTTTGCTATCGCTATACCTATAATAAAACTCCTAAAAAAGGATATTAGATGGCTATAGGGACTAAAATAAGCTAAATTATTTAAGGCCCTTAAGGGAGCCTTTACTTTAGCACTAGTACTAGCATACTACAGCTATATAAAGAAAATAGTAGTAAAGATAAATATATCGAATTAGGCTTCCGGTAAAGTCCTTTCCTAGTATAATAATAATAGAAAATTAAAACTGGTTATATTCTTCTCCGTAAAGCACTTTACGCTAAAGTATAACTATAAGATCTATAATAAAGAACTCTTAGCTATTATTAAGGCTTTAAAGGAATAGTGTCCTAAGCTATAAGGGACTAAGGAGCCGTTTAAAATTATTACTAACTATAAAAACCTATAGACGTTTATAACTACTAAGCAGCTAAATTAATACTAAGTCTAGTAGGCAGAGTTCCTTTTATAGTTTAACTTTGTAATTATATATAGACCTAGTAGCAAAGCCACGCTCCTTAACGCCCTAAGCTAGCTACTAGGAATAAGGCCTAAGGACGCTAATAATAAACGCCTCCGCTACTAAGCCTAAGTTGTTATATAGCCCTAGAAAGTTACCCTATAATCTTAAAAGAATTAATATATAAGTCCTATAATTCTAATAATGTAGAGTTTATAGCCGCTCTAAACCCTAAAATAGCTAAAAAGTTACTAGATAAGTTAATCTAGCTAGAATACTAGGAAAACAAACTCATAAGAGATATAGTAGCGGCCCTACGTAATTAGAAAGCTTACTATTAGCTAAAGAAGATTAGGAAATTACTTTATTATAATAAGTTAGAATATAGTATTATTAACGGATAGATCTACTTTTACTAACGTCTCTTTATCCTTAACGCCCTAGACCTCTACCTAAAAGTTACCTATTACTCTTATAATAGTGGCCCCACTAGTTACCCCAGCTAGGTTAAGACTTTTAACCTCTTAAACTAAATATATTAGTAGCTAGAAATCTCCTAGTATATAGCTACCTTTATTAAAGACTATACCCTATACTTTTGCACTAAAACCCCCTATTTTACCCCGGCTGTAAACCAATATCTTAATTAACTATATTATGACACTGCTAATATATTAACGTTATACAAAGGTATATAAATATATCCTTATTATTATAGACTACCTAACTAAAATATAATACCTTATTCTAGTAATAGGACTCTTAATAAAGGAGCTAGTTAATAGCTTTATTAATAATATATATAAGCTCTACGGTATACTAAGTATAATTATTTCTAATTATAGTATATAATTTATTAGCGACTTCTAGCGATAACTAAGTAAACGCCTTAAGATAATTTTATAACTAAGCTTAGCCTAATACCTAGAAACGGACGGCTAAATTAAAATTATTAACGCTGCCGTAAATAAATACCTTTATACTTTTATTAGCTTTATATAGGATAACTAGATTATCTACCTACTACTTATTAAGTTTACTATAAATAACTAAGTTAACGAGAGTATAGGTATCTCCCCGTTTTTTATAAATTATAGATTTAACCCTTACCTTAGAATTAAGCCTATTAGCCTTTACCTACTAACACTATTAGTATAAGTAAAGAAGGAGTTCTTTTGCGCAGACTCTATAGCTAACTACTTTAAGCGGATATTAATATAGCTTAAGGCCCTAGCCTAGATCTTATAGTAATGCTATAAAGATAATACTAATACTTATAGGGACGAGAGCGCGTTATTCTACGAAGGCGATATAATTATAATTAGCTTAGAAAATAAACCTAAGAAGAAATGGGACAATGAATAGGATGGCCCGTACCCCGTACTTATAGTATACTAAAGGGCAGTTATAGTAGACCTTTTAGACTATATCTAAGTAAATAAATCCTTTTATATATCTAAGGTCTGCCTTTAGGCTATTAAAGAGATCCTTAGCTAAGCAAATATTAATATTATAGAGCGCCATAATATATAAGGATAAGTAGTAAAGAGAGATAATAATAGTAATATAGAAGACAAGTAGGAGTTTAAGAAAATCCTTAATATATATAACGAAGACCCCTAGGGCTTAACTTATAAGATTAAATGGAAATATTATAAGGATATAACTTAGCAGCTAGAGGAAAACCTAAAGGGTTATAAATAAGCTATATAGCGCTTTTATAAGCAATACCCTAAAAAGCTAAAACCCCTAGACTAGGTATAAGATAAGGAAAAGTTATGCTAAAGTCGCAGCCGATTACCGTATTAAAATTTATAGTAGTTAAGATGTTATAGAACTTTAACTAGTAGTTAAAGTTATCTAATTAGCCAAATTCTTACTAAGAAACGCCACGCGAATTAATTTAGGTGGTGGTATAGAGTTCTACTAACCTTACTTACTAAACTAACTAATTAGGATTTTCCATACCTAGTATAAAAAATCGCTATTAGCTTAGTTAAGGGCGGTAAGTAGAACTAATATCTTTACTATAAAAAATAGGCAACCCTATATACTGCCTATTTTTAAGTTATCTATTTAGTTTAGGGACTAAACTATTTAGGGGAGAGGAGTACTATTATAGCACTAACCTAACACATACTGTTTTATACTGTCTCGTACTATTTCCTACTATTAGCTAGCCTACTACTAGTGACTTAGCAGCTAGCCCTACTATTTATATATAATACCCCCTTTCTACCTTCTTTCCCTCTTTATACTATAACATAGTTATTTAGTCTACTTTATTATAGCACTATAACACTATATTAATATATACACGGCTAACGTATAATATACTAATACTAATACCTAAGATACCTTATAAGATAAGAGTAATACATTAATACTAGTACTAGGCACCTATAAGAGGCATCTACCTAATAGCATAACTAAGAATATATCCTCTATTACTTTATTTTTAAACTATACTATATCTAATTTAACTAGTAAACCGGCTATAGACGCTAAGCTAAGTCTTATAAATAGAATACCTTTAAAAATATATATATGGGGCTTATTTAAATTACTAATTGCGTGTTAATAAGCAGTTTAATTAGTAGCCTATCTCTTTTTATTGCACTAGGAGAGGACTAAGGTCTAATATGCTAGGCTTACCTAGAATACTACGTAATATTAAATATAGATAGCACCACCTAAAGCCACCTAGCTTGCCTAAAAGAGGTATTATATATAGAAGCACTTAACCTAAGTAATTATCTTATATAACACTTGCTTTAGCCTTATACCACTATTAATTAAGCCCTAAATTACTAGATACCGCACTTATCTATAATATTAATAGTGGTTTTAACTTACCTCCCTATAATAGATTAGTAGAATCTAATATAAATAAAACTAACCGGAAAAGGATATGTGTATAAGTATAAATATAATATTATCTCGGAGCGCGCTTTATATAGGACTACTGTGGATACTATATAAACTAAAAGGTTAAGAATGCCTATAAAGCCGTTCTTAACCGAGTAATAAGTATATTTCTTATGAAAATATATATAGGTAAGGGGGTGTCCTTAAACCTATAAGTTAATCCCTAGGTAGATTAATTTCCTTTTATATTAGAGACGCTAATTGTTAAATTATAGACTATAACCTAAGCTAGTCTATTAAGAGAGGAATAAAAATAAGTAGATTGTAAACCTAATTAAGTTAGCGCGTATAAGATACTTTTAGAGTATATTAATATATTAGAGAGTTATACTAACTAAATACGCGTAGATAAAGGATAGGTTAGGAGACTTTAGAGTTAAGGCAAATTATAAGTTCTAGGCTATTATTAAGGAAGTATATAGCCTAGGCTTTGGTTATAATACTAAAAAGGTAAAGAGGTTACTAAAAGACTACTCTTTTATATATAAACTGGCCGAAAAGGTATATACTTTTTAAATATACCCCTCCATTACTATACCTAATTTTTTATACTAGAGATCCGCTGTTTTCTACCCCCTAAATTTAGCTATCCTTTATATTAAATTTCTTCCATTTTCTACTTAAACTTTTTACTATTTTCTATCTTATAAATTTATATACTTTTATATAATAATTCTACTTCTTTTTACTATAAATTCTATTACTTTTTATTGTCTTTTACTAGTAGCCCCCCTTTTATATATTACCTATATTACAAATAAAAACTATACTACTTTACTAATATTAATAGGTTAGTAAGAGATAATTTTACTATAAAGTAATTATTATTACCTACGCGGATATATTCTAGGCAAATAGTTTAATAGAAATAGCCTAATACTAGTCTTCCGCTAAATATTTTAATAAGCTTACTAGCGCAACTATATACTTTATTACGGTTAATTTAAGGTATAGCATCCTAAAGTACCTATCCGGCTACTATAAGACTATTAGGTATATTAGCAGCGAAGAGGTTTAAGATAGGATAAATTTATTATATCTTATATTTTACTACTAATAAGTATAAAGCAATCTATAGGGAGCTACTTATAACGTAAAACGCTACAGCACTATACTACTAAATTATAATTAAGTTTTATATATTTAAAGATATAAAGATAAGAGTATAACTTTAGTATAATAATAATAATAATAATAATAATAAATAGTACCTTAATGCTAAACTATGGCGGAATCCATATAATAATATCTTAGATAATTTATTTAAGAATTTAAATAATAAGAGCACTAAAAGCTTAAAGGCTACTATTTAAATATAGTACGGCGGTACTAATTCGGATTACTTTACCTTATTAATATAGCTCTATTCTTTTAACTTACTTAGGCCTAGCCTAATTAAAGAAAGTACTTTAAAGGGGAATAACTTAATATAATATTAGGTTTTTTTAATTTTAAGTTTTTTTATATGGTTATATACTAACTCTAATTATCTATATAAATAACTATTTAGGAAATTACAAGTATATAGGGTAGTAAAGAGGAATTATTAAATTTCTACTTAATTATAATAGGCTAAAAAAAGTATAGGTATAAGTACCTATCCACTCCAAATTTATATAGGATAATTTTAAAAATACCTTAGGTTTACTAGATAATAGAGCTAGTTAGTATAATAGTAATACTAGTAAGGATTAGTATATATATAATAATAAGGTATTTTAGAAGTTTATATAGTGTATAAAAGGTTATAGTAGGGTTATTTTTTTTGTAAAGTAGTAAAGAGGATTTTTAAAGTATATAGCGTTATATAGTATTACTAAGTCTAAGCCTAAGCATTATATACTTATACTAGCGCACGTAATTATAAAATAATATTTATATTACTTTAATAGTTAGGCTAGGCCTCTTATACTTATAGTCTTAACTTTTATTAATATAGTAAATTATTAAAGTCTTTAGTATTATTAAATATTTAAGCTATCTTTTACTTTTTCTAGCTAGCTATAAATGCTAAAGTATTATATTTACTTAAGTATTTTAATAATTTAATGGTAATAAAAAAACTAGTATTTTACTAATATGCTTAATTTTAAATCTAGGATTTTATTTATTTTATTATTCTAATTATCCTAGTTATTCTAGTGGTCCTAGCGGTCTTAATAGTCCTAGTAGTCTAGGTAGTCTAGGTAGTCTAAGTAGGCTCCTAATAGGCTCTTAATAGGAAACTAAGTATAAGTATTTTCTAAAGATCCTAGTAGCCCTAATAAGAGCTACTAAAAGCCTATTAATACTATTAAAAGGTATAAATAATTTCCTAATATAGACGTTAATAATAAAGTTAAGTATAAAGGTAGAGCTTATAACTCTATTATATATAAAGACAGAATTAATCTAGTAGGGTCACTTCTTTAAAATAATTAGATTAACCTTAAATAATAGGTAAATAATTAACTATAATAATCTATAGACGATTTAACTACTTATAAAGGATAGACTAGAGCTATCTATAAAGCTCTAATATATTAATATATACTACTACTAGTTACATTACAAAGTATATAATAATCGGATTAGGATTAACTGGACGCCTACTATAGTAATAGTAGTAGACGGCTTAATAAAAGCTCTGCTAAGGCAGAAGCATAAAATATTTATTTATTAACTAAATTTAGTTAATATTAAGGAAAGGATCTAAAATTTATAAAGGTAAGTAAAGAGGAAAATATAGGGTATATTTAACTTAATACTATACTAAAACCTATAATATAGCTTTAACCTATTAGGGCTTAAAGCTAGGGGGGTATATTAATCTAGATTGGGTTTCCTTACTACTATCTTTAATACTTAGTACCCTATATTTTACTACCTATTTCTATTACCTATTTTATATATATAGAGAGCTTTTAAAGCTATATTTAATAATTAAAGTTCTTTTTTTTATTATTATAATTAGTATACAGATTACTAATTAATACTTTTATTTAAGGACCCTATTTAAAAACACATGGCGGTAGAGATAGAGATTTTTTACTTCTTAGGTGGTTTAAAAAGCAATAGTAACTTAAAAATAAAGAGTATATCTAGGATATTAGTGTATAGAAATTAAATATAAAATATTTAATTCTTAATAGTCTAAATTTAAGGTAATATAAAAAAATTAATAAACTTAATCTTTAATATCCCTATATTAATCTTAACGCTATTATTTAAAGAGTTATATCTAAGAAGGCATATAATATTTAGAGTAAGGTAAGAAGATTAGTTATATATAGTAGTAACTTAATAAGTAAATAGTTTTATTTATTATATATTTTAACTATAACCCTTTTTATACTAGTATAAAACTAGCTTAGTCTACGCTAAGCACTATAAGGGCTATACTGCTTTAAATTAGATATATATAGGAAAAAGCGGAAGCCGATTTAATAAGCTTCTATATCTATAAGTATACTTTTACGTTTAATACTATATACCTTTAATCCCCTATATTCTTATTATAACGAAGTTTATTTTTAAAAATACTATAAAGTTAGCCTAAAGTATCTCCTTTATTTAAAATATTATATCGCACTAAAATTGGAATAAAGTATTATATTTTGCGGATATGGTTATATATTTGTATAGCCTAAAAAAGGCTCTTTTATATGTATATTACAAGAAGAGCAAATTTATACTCCTTATATTATACTAAAACCTTTATTTACTAATAAAGGGGAGGTAACTATAGTCTATTTTTATAAGCTTAGTTAGATCTATTTTAAAAAAAAATATACTATACCGCTGCCAAAACCTATAGTAGAGGGAGATTTAAATAAATAATATTATAGAAGAGTAAGAAATAGTATATTTTAGTAAGTTAAGGCAGTTAGCTTAAATAAGATACTAAATAACTAAGATAGTTTTTATTTAAAAATCTAAAGGCTATTTTCTAAAGTAACTTAACTTATATTACTTATATAGCTTATATATAATAGNATCGTTTATAATATAATAGGCTAACTATTACTAATACTAGTAATATTANCCTAGCGGCGTTATATAGGTGTTAAAAGCTTAANAAGACTTATTTTATNTAATATCCCTNCCTATAGGTTAANAAANCCCCTATANTAAGAAAAATAAANGGTACTTTAACTTTATACTACTTAAACTCTATATANACTTTATTATATAATATATTTTTATATTATATATATACTATAGNTAATCCTAAATATATANGNANNTTCGCATCTAAAAATTTCTATTATATTATTATTGCCGCGGCTAATTTATAAAGAGCCTCTTTCTATTATAAAATAGACTCCTCTTATTATAACACTATTATTANGCTTTTACCNCTATTAAAACCTATAAAATAGTTTTATCTAAGCCTATAAACTCCTCTATAGTATTTAAAAGCTACTATTAGTATTATAGCTACCATTATATAGAGATTTATATAAGGTTACTACGTATATTAGTACCTTTAATAAAAGTAATTATTAATATAGGCTAGTATAATACTATTTAGCACGTCTTATATAACTAGTACTATATAATTTCCTTATATTAATTAAGTACTTAGTCTATAGCTATACGGAGCTATAGTATACGGGCTAACTATAGCCCCGTAGTTATATAACCTAAGTTAACTTTACCTATACTTTTAGTTACTAGCTTAGCTCTCTAGAACTACCTATAAAATTGCTATTATATAAGGTTATAGCTAGTATAGGTTAGCTATCCTCCTTACTAGTATTATTAGAGACGTTTATTTACCTATAATATTATAGTGCTATAATAAAGTAAACTAAATAACTACGTTATAGTATAAAGAGGAGAAGAAGGTAGAAAGGGGGTATTATATATAAATAGTAGGGCCGGCTGCTAAGTTACTAGTAGTAGGCTAGCTAATAGTATAAGATAGTATAAAATAGTATATATTAGGTTAGTGCCGTAATAGTACTTCTCTCCTTTAGATAGTTTAGTCTTTAAATTAAATAAATAATTTAAAAATAGGCAGTATATAGGGTTACCTATTTTTTACTATAAAGATATTAGCTTTGCTTACTACCCTTAACTAAGTTAATAGTAATTTTTTATACCGGGTATAGAAAATCCTAATTAGTTAGTTTAGTAAGTAAGGTTAGTAGAACTTTATACTACTACCTAAATTAGTCCGTATAGCGTTTCTTAATAAAAATTTAGCTAATTAAATAACTTTAACTACTGGTTAAAGTTTTATAATATTTTAACTACTATAAATTTTAATATAGTAGTTAGCTGTAACCTTAGCGTAACTTTTCTTTATTTTATACCTAGTTTAAGGGTTTTAGCTTTTTAGGGTATTGCTTATAAAAGCGCTATATAGCTTATTTATAACCCTTTAGGTCTTTCTTTAGCTGCTAGGTTATATTCTTATAATATTTCTATTTAATCTTATAAGTTAGGCCTTAGGGGTCTTTATTATATATATTAAGGATTTTCTTAAACTTCTATTTATCTTTTATATTACTATTCTTATTTCTCTCTACTACTCGTTCTTATATATTACGGCGCTTTATAATATTAATATTTACTTAGATATAGTCTAAAAGGTCTACTATAACTACCCCTTAATATACTATAAGTATAAGGTACGGGCCATCCCATTTATTATCCCATTTATTTTTAGGTTTATTTATTTTTATATTTTCTAAGCTAAATATAACTATATTACCGTTATAAAATAATATACTTTTATCCCTATAGGTATTAATATTATCTTTATAACATTACTATAAAATCTAGGCTAGGGCCTTAAGCTATATTAATATCTGCTTAAAGTAGTTAGCTATAGAGTTTATATAAAAAAAACTCCTTCTTTACTTATACTAATAGTGTTAGTAAGTAGGGGCTAGCTAGCTTAATTCTAAAGTAAGGGTTAAAGCTATAGTTTATAAAAAAACAGGGAGATACCTATACTTTTATTAACTTAGTTATTTATAGTAAACTTAGTAAGTAGTAAGTAGTTAACCTAGTTATCCTATATAAAGCTAATAAAAGTATAAAGGTATTTATTTATAGTAGCGTTAATAATTTTAGTTTAGCTATCTATTTTTAGGTATTAAGCTAAACTTAATTATTAGGTTATCTTAAGGCGTTTACTTAGTTATTACTAGAAGGTACTAATAAATTATATACTATAATTAGAAATAATTATACTTAGTATACCGTAGAGCTTATATATATTATTAATAAAGCTATTAACTAGCTTCTTTATTAAGAGTCCTATTACTAAAATAAGGTATTATATTTTAATTAGGCGGTTTATAAAAATAAGGATATATTTATATACCTTATTATAGCGTTAGTATACTAGTAGCATTATAATATAGTTAATTAAGATATTAGTTTATAGGTAGGTAAGTAATTTTAATAACTTTAAAAAACCGGGTAGGGTAGAATAGAGGGTCTTAGTGCGATAGTATAGGGTATAATCTTTAATAAAGGTAGCTATAAACTAGGAGATTCTTAGCTACTAGTATATTTAGTTTAAAAGCTTAAGAGTTTTAACCTAGCTAAAGTAATTAGCGGGGCTGCTACTATAAGAGTAATAGGTAACTTTTAGGTAGAGGTCTAGGGCGTTAAGGATAAAGAGATATTAGTAGAAGTAGATCTATCCATTAATAATACTATATTCTAACTTATTATAATAGAGTAATTTTCTAATTTTCTTTAGCTAATAGTAAGCTTTCTAATTATATAAGGCCGCTACTATATCTCTTATAAGTTTATTTTCCTAATATCCTAACTAAACTAACTAATCTAGTAACTTTTCGGCTATTTTAGGGTCTAGAGCGGCTATAAACTCTATATTATTAAAGTTATAGGATTTATATAGTAATTCTTTTAAGATTATAGGGTTAACTTTCTAGGGCGGTATAATAACTTAGGCTTAATAGCAGAGCCGTTTATTATTAGTGTCTTTAGGCCTTATTTCTAGTAGCTAGCTTAGAGTATTAGAGAGCGTAGCTTTACTACTAGGTCTATATATAATTATAAAGTTAAACTATAAAAGGAACTCTGCTTATTAAACTTAGCACTAATTTAGCTACTTAATAGTTATAAATATCTATAAGTTTTTATAGTTAGTAATAATTTTAAACAGCTTCTTAGTCCCTTATAGCTTAGGACACTATTTTTTTAAAGCCTTAATAATAGCTAAGAGTTCTTTATTATAGATCTTATAGTTATACTTTAGTATAAAATGCTTTATAGAGAAGAATATAACTAGTTTTAATTTACTATTATTATTATACTAGGAAAAAACTCTACTAAAAGCCTAATTTAATATATATCTATTTTTACTACTATTTTCTTTATATAGTTATAGTATACTAATACTAGTGCTAAAGTAAAGGCTCCCTTAAGGGCCTTAAATAATTTAGCTTATTTTAGTCCCTATAGCTATTTAATATCCTTCTTTAGGAGTTTTATTATAGGTATAGCGACAGTAAAATAGCCTTAGATGAATTATTAGTAGAAGTTTACAAAGCTAAGAAATTATTATAATTCTTTAATTAATGTTGGGTTCTTCTATTCCTATAAGGCCTGTACTTTCTTAGGGTCTATAGTTATAAGTTATACTAGTAGTTAAGATAATTAAGCCAAGAAATTTTATTTTAGTAGAGTAGAACTTAAACTTATTAATATTAATCTAAAGTCTAGCATTACCGAGTCTTTAGATAACTTTATTTATATACTTAATATACTTAGCGCGTATTTTAAAAAAAATAAGGACGTTATTAAGGTAGGTAGTATAGTAGTTATTAAGGGCGTTATATAGAATATAGTTAATATAGTTTTAAAATATAGCGGGTGCGTTATAGAGGCTAAATAGTATAACTAATATTTTATAAAGTCTAAACTAGGTAATAAATACTATAAGCTACTTATAGCCCTTTATAATCCAGATCTAGTTAAATATAGTAATTATATTAAGTTTAGTAAAGTACTTAATACTATAAAGTGCGTTAAGTATCTTATAAATTAGTAATAGTAGGTACTAATTCTTAATAGTAACTATATTTAGGCCTTAGTAGTTATAGTAGATTTATATACTACTACTAGGCTTAGGAGTAAGAAAGAGTAATATAGCAGCTAGTAAGGTTAATTTACAGATAAAACCCTTATCTAGTATTTTATTAATCCATTTCTTTATATACCTAAGTTTAGCAAATAAAAGTAGAGTATTTTTATAGTATGGGGCCTAGTTTTTAGGGATAATTTTAATTTTATGGTCCTATAGTTAGTAAGGGGGTAGCTTATCTATATTTTAGGGAGGAAGTGCTTAATATATTTATAAAACTCCTTTAGTAAATATTATAGAATATCTTTACGGGTTAATCCTAATTTGCCTTTTAGGAATTTTTTAATATTAGTATTAACTATTTTCTAATATAAAAGCTTAGGCTTAGTTTTTAAATTTATTTTAAGGAAGTTATAGAAATAGGGGGGAGTACTTCATAGGCTTTCTTTATTATATAGTTACCTTTTACTAGCCGGTAGAAAGACCTTTTTAATAGGTTTAGTACTTCTATTAGGCCTATAGGTAGCTCTTTAAGCAGCTATTAGTACTTATTTTATTTAACTAGTTTTACTAACTCCGCTATATAGATTCTTATTACCTTTATATATTTTTATTTATAGAACTAAGTAAAATTAATAGCATAAGTATATTTAATATTATCTAGGTTAGGGCGTATTTAGTTCTTTAGTACTACGGCTAGGCTAATATAGCTTAGTTAGCCTAGGGGGGCGGAAATAAGGTAGTAGCCCTATATAGTATACGCGGGAAATAGGTATAAGGTTAGGCGTTATAGTAGCGCGGTTTTTATTATTTAGGTCTTAGTAGTTCTATAGCTAGTCCTTACTATAACGCGAGCTATAGTATACGTATATAGTATATAGCTTAGTTCTAAGTATTAGGCTAGGTAGCTAGGGTTTAAATAGTACCTAGGTTAGGGTTAGATTCTTAATAATAATAGTATAAAGTAGACCTTCTTCCTTAGTCTTAGTAGGGCTAGCTAGCCTATTATTTTAGTCTTAAGTACTAAGGTAGTCTAGTCTTCTACTATCTTATTACTTTATAGCTATATAGGCTCCCCTTTATTAGAAATATCTTTTATTATTAAGGCTTTATATATAGTCCTAGGCACTAGGCTTAATAGTGCTAAGTATCTATATAGGGCGTCCCTACTACCGTTAGTTATCCCCTATAGAAGGTAGTACCTAAAGTAGTAGTCTAAGTTAAAGCGGATTTTAAGTTTCCTAAAGCTAGGATAGGGCTTTTACTTTTAAAGCTAAGGTATACTTAGGATAATTAGGGTAATGGGTAAGAGTTTAGTAATAAAAAAGAGTATAGCTTTAGTATAGAGGCCAATTAATATTTAGGNNGTAAAGTAGTCNNTAATAAGCNAAGTTAGNATANTATNTGCNAGGNNTAGTGGCCTANGTGCTAGCAGCTTCTTAGTTATAACGTTATACTTTCTTATAATAGACTCTGCGTTAGTAAATGCTATTATAGTACTACCGGAGTCTACTAGGCTTACTATATTAATATAAACTTAGGGGTATAGGTTACGTAATAAGAAGAGTTAGGTTTAAATAAGGATTAATTTCTTATTACTATGTGCTAATTTAAGATTAAGTAGCAGCTTACTAATAGAAAGGATTAATTAATCTAATAACAGGGACCTAATCTTCTTATCTTCCTCCTTATATAGTTTAAACCCTTAAACGCGACTTAGTCTAAAGATTTACCTTTTAATAAATAAGGTACGGGACTGTTTTAGTGGGGCGGTCTAGTGTCTATCTAGCTAGTGGTATTAGTTTTAATCTTAGTCGGGGTATAGAAAGACAATACCTCGCTAACGACATAGCTATATTTATATTCGCTAGCGCGGAGTCACTAATACTAAGTATTATTAACGGGTTAGGCTCCTATATAGGGTATAGTTTAAAGTAATTAAGCCATAGGGTTAAAGGGGGGGGGATTTACCGCGGCTATAATAGGCTCCGCGATTGCCGCGTCTATAATAGACTCTATAGTTGCCGTATCTGCGGTTATTAGTTCGCGTTATTTAGCGGGGTGGTATTAGGACTAGGTTTACTATCTTAATAGGGTTATAGGTATCCTTTTAGTGGCCAGGCAAGCCACAGGCAAGGTATAATCTATTATTAATATAGCGCTTACGCTTTGTGTTTAAGATTCTATTAAGGTTTATAGGTTCTCTAATTATTACTAAGGTTAAGGTTAATATAGGGGTAGAGGCTTAGGTAGGTAGGCAGTGGTTAGCGTTCTTCTTAAGGTTGGCTTAGTATATATAGTTTATAAGGTTCTTAGCGAATATATCTATCTACTTACTCTAACCTATATAGTCACTACTATTAATTTTATAAGTAAGTCTAAGTACTAGCTCTTCCATCTTTAGAGAGATAAACTTTTAGAGTAGGTCTACCTTCTATTCGTCTATCTTCTTAGCGCGGACTATTAGCTTATTAAGCTCTCCCTTTTAGGACTAGTAATTATACTTACCCTAAGGAAAATGGTTAAGCTTATTCTTTGCGACCTAGGTTATATTAAGGACCTTATAGTAGGTAGTAAGGTCTTTAAATATATCTTCCTTAATAGGCTATTTCCACGTAGATATATTGTTTGGGTTCTTGTATATAAGTTTTAGGCCCTACTTAATAAACTTATAGGCCTTATTCTTTAGTATATCTAAGATATAAAGGATCTGGGACTAAATTATATTAAAGTAGTCCTAGTCCTAGTTAAAGACTCCCTTAATCTTAATGTGCTAGGTCTTAAAATTAGCTTATTATTTTAGTAGAGTACCTTTTCCGCTAAATATTAGCGGGTCTTTAGATCTCCGTTTTTTCTGCTAGGTTACTACCGTTATTATAGGGGTTAATTGTTTTAAAACGGCGATAGTCTCTACTTAGGAGTTAATAGTTCCTATTTAGGAAGTAATAAGGGCACTAAGGTTTTCGTTGGCTTTTTTATTAGCGGTGTTTATGTTATATATATACTATAGTCCTACTTTAATATTATTAAGGAACTTATTAGTATAGTTAATAAGGGTAAGGTAAGCTTTACTAGGCTTAAAGGTCTTAGGGTATAGTAGGGAGCGGTGGATTATCTACGTAATATTAGGGTATATCTCTATAAAGAGGTCTATAAAAACGTCGCTAGGGTTCTAGGTTTTAGCCATTTTGGTATTATTAATATTGCCTATTTAGGCGCTAGGTAAAAACTAAAGATTATTTTAGGACTATATTAGGAATATATTAGTTTTAGCAAAGACGCGCGTAAGTCGCAATTACTTTAGGGTGGAGGTTAATTGGCTAGGGTATAAGGAATTAGTAATTGCAATAGGGCGTAAATTAAAGATACTACAAACTGTTACAGTGCTGCAATAAAGTAGACTAAATAACTACGTTATAGTATAAAGAGGAGAAGAAGGCAGAAAGGGGGTATTATATATAAATAGTAGGGCTGGCCGCTAAGTCACTAGTAGTGGGCTAGCCAATAGTAGGAAATAGTATGAGATAGTATAAAACAGTATGCGTTAGGTCAGTGCCGTAATATATAGTATCTAAAAAACCTACTTAAAAGGGCGTCTGCGCCGCTTTATAAGAACCTTCGCTATTCTCTTAAGGCGTATTATAGCTCTATATATTATATAAGCTAATTAAATATACCTCCTAATAGAGCTTGTAAGCCTATAGTAGCCTCTATTTATTTAGCCTAGCGACATTATCTTCTTTCTACGCGACTAGTAGTATAGGGACTTTATAGTTTCTAGTTTCGTAGTATTATTTATAGGGTTAAGCAAATAGTCTAATAGCAGTAGGAAAAGTACTATATTGGAAGCAATTATTTATATAATAAGGGTTATTATTAGAAAGATGGATAAATATATAGGAGAAAATAGGGGTTATAGTGCGTTGTTTATAGTCGGAACGTAGATAAGCTAAGCTATTCCTATTAAGCCACTGTTAGAATTGTATTAAATTAATACTATAACTTATAACTTCGTTTACTCTTTCTAGCCTTTAGACTAATTTTCTTAATAGTGCGCCTAGGATTTAACACTAAGAGATATACTACGTATGGCACACAATTAACCATCTTAGAGACGACTATAAGTAAGACATAATTAACTACCTTAAAGGCGATTATAAGGAAGATATATACACCAATACACCAAAGATAAGTTACCCCTACCTTACTTAAGCGATAGCTTATAGGTTATTTACTACTAATAGATACCAACCCTAACCTAATTCCCCTCTTAACATCTTTATCTAATTCGGACTTTAATAGTATAGAGGAATAAAAAGTTACATACATTTGGACCAAGGCCCCACTCAACCCTAAAATAGAGGCAATAGTTAAGAATTATACTCTAAGTCCACTACTATTTGCTACGTCTACCTCCTATACCTAAACCCCTTATCCTACTCTATCTTGTGGTCCGCCATTATAGTAATAGCTAGTATTATGTACTTACTAAGCCTTTGGGACTATTATACTATAGGTATTTAACACTAAAAGCGAGTTAGATAGTATCCTATTTACGTAAGAAATTATAAACCTAGGCTCTATATTATATTAATTTATAATATAGCCACAGATAGAAGATTCTGCAATAGTGGATTCAGGTAAGACTTTAAGTCTGTAATTATATTGCCTTAAAACATAACTTTAAGCGTCGTTGCAGTTGCAGATAAGCCCGGTTTTATTACCTTTATTATTACTAAAAACTAAGGGCTAGTTAAAAAAGCGTTTTAATAGTAGTAGGGACCCAAGCGTTACATCCTCTATATCGGCTTTTATTCCCCCTAAAGGGGAGGGAAAGAGAGACCGTATTTCTAATAATAAATGCTTTAATCCCGCCCCCTTCGCTACTAGCCTAAAGGCTATAGGTTATAGGTTTATCTCTACTTATAACTTTATCCGCCTAAGGCTCTTTAGCGCTTTAAGGGGGGGGCAAACTCCCAATTTAACCCTTTTTCTTTTTGCTAGCGTCTTAACAGTTTTAGGTTAATTTAGAGGAGATAAACGCGGTATATCCGCTAGCATATTAGCAGTTAGTGGTATTAAAATATCCTTATAAGGTTAAGTTGGCGTATATACTTTTAATAGAAGTAGTGTATAGCAGCTTTATTGCTCTAATATAGGTAGTAGATTTATTAATATAGTTGTTGCTATATAAGTTAGTACGTAGGATTAACTCTAATTTAGAATTTATAGCGTACTTAGGTGGTTTTATTTCATTATAAAATTAATAAAATTTAAACTAAGCGTAAATATATAATCTATAATAGTCTTCTATATCTGTTTACTAGTAACCTTTTACTAGTCTCCACTTTAGAAAACGTATATTAATATATCGTAGTCTTTATTAAAGCCTAAGTCCTGCTTTAGAGTATCCTTAAATATTAAGAAGATAAACTTATTTACGGAAATATTATCTATATTCTTTCCTTTAGGAAGTAGATCTCTTAGCCGTATATATATTAATACTCCAGTATCTAGAAATTATTTAACGTATATTATTGTCGCCCGGAACGTCTTAACCACCTACTACCCATTTTCTATTATTCTATTTACAGTTAATCTAGTAATAGGGTCTTTAAGGCTCTTTTAAGAGTGCTTTAAAGGTAAGGGTTTAGTAGGTTTATATTCTATTTATTACTTCTTATTATAGTTATAGCGCTAAGCAACCGCTTAAATATACCGCTCTTTATCCGCGTTTATAAGATCCGTAAAAATAGAATGGAATTACGTATATAAGTAGGTTGCGGCTTTATAAAGTTTATTTCTCTTTTACTTAGTATTTAAAGGCTTCTCTAGTAGACTAGACGCTTACATTACATCCTTAACTATATTATATATTATTTTATATTACATATTAGTAATACCCATCTTATCCTTAATCCGTTAAACTGACCAAGATTTATTTCTTATATTGCGTCCTTAATAAGGCCGCTAGAATAAGCTATCGGAGTCTAATATAGGGCTAATAGCGGTATATAACGCGTACGCCGGAAGAGAAAGGGATTTCTGTATTGGCGATACGTCGTACCTATTATAGTTTAGTTAGTAATCCTATTCTCTAATATTAATAACTATAGTCTCGCATGGACTGTTTTGTAGTTCTTAAAAATAGGCGCCAGCTCTAATATATTAAGTCGCGATAGTAGGCCGTATATATAAGGGGTAGTGGTTTAAGCTTACATAACCAAATATAGGAAATTAGATTAGATAGTCTTCTTAGCTATAGACAGCAGGCTATAATAAGGTAAATGGTTAAATTATAGTATAAATTAATAGTTACCTCTTTAATTAAAGGATATAGTAGAATGCAATTACTATATATCTAGGACAACTTAAAGGAACTAGTTAATACTAGTAGAGGGTAATAAAAAGGGCATCCCCGTATTACATCTAAAGAGGAAAAGTATAGTAGATTCTACGGTGTAGTAAAGGGTAGTAGAGAATAGTAGAAAGGGCACCCCTATATTACGTCTAAAGAGGTAAAATATAGTAGATTCTACAGCACAGTGAAGGACAGTAGAGGGTAGTGGAAAGAGTATCCTTGTATTATGTCTAAAGAAGTAAAATATAGTAGATTTTGCACTGCGGTGGATGGGAGTAAAGGACGGTGGAAAGGGCATCCCTATATTACGTTTAAAGAGGTAAAATATAGTAGATTCTATAGTACGGTAGAGGATAGTAAAGGGTAGTAGAAAGAGTATCCCTATATTACGTCTAAAGAAGTAAAATATAGTAGATTCTATAATACGGTAGAGGGCAGTAGAGAACAGTAGAAATGGCATCCCTATATTACGTCTAAAGAAGCGGAATATAGTAGATTCTATAATGCGGTAGAGGATAGTAAAAAATAGTAGAAATGGTATCCCCGTATTACGTTTAAAGAGGTAAAATATAGTAGATTCTATAGTGCGGTAGGGGGGAGTAAAGGGTAGTAGAAAGAGTATCCCTATATTATATCTAAAGAGGTAAATTGCAGTAAACCCTATAGTGTGGTAAAGGGTAATAGGGAGTAATAGAAAGCGCACTATCCCCTTATATCTAAAGATGTGGAATATAGTAGATTATCCTTCTACCTCTAGAAATATAGAATATGGTGGATTTTATGGTACGGTAGATGCTAGTAGAGAGCAATAGAGGGTAGATTATTATCCTACCTCTAGGGATATAGAATATAGTGGATTTTATAGTATAGTAGATGCTAATAGAGAGTAATAGAAAGTGGATTATTCTTTTACCTCTAGGGATATGGAACATAGTAGATTCTATAGTGTAGTTAATGCTAGTAGAAAGTAGTGGAAAGTGTATTACCCTTTTGCCTTTAAAGGAGTGGAATAAAATAACTTCTATAGTATGCTAGATATAAGTAAAAAGTTATTAAATAGATTCCCTACCTAAATATAAAACTCTGCTACTAAAAATAAACCGCAAATATAGAACCTTTAAGTAATAGCCCTAAAATAGGAAGTAGCAATTTACTAATAATAAGATAGACGCTACTTTCTTATTTATACTTAGGCCTTATATATATAGAAAGGACATATACCTAACTAAACTACCTAAGCTTAAATATAACCTTTATAACCACCCTACCTATAGCAACTACACTATTGTTTAAATAATTATACTATTATTATTATAGAAGTTCTGCTCTTTTACGCGTTCTTTACCCTTACGTCTCTTTTTATTAGCAGCTTTAGACTTTTCGGCCGCGCGTTTATCTTTATAAAGTTTACTAGTAAAATTAGCGGCGTCCCGTTTATCATTAGCGGGTTAATAGCTATATAATACTAGCAATAAATTTGCGTAATATAGTTTTATTACTAAGAATAGCTTCTAATATTATATCCTTGTTAACTATATAATTTATAATTACCTTATAATCTTGCCCTAAGCGATAAGCTCGCTTTATAGCTTACTCTTTATATATTAATAAATACTATAGTTTAAGGAGTGTAATGCGTCTACCGTAGTATAAGGTATAGCCTATGCTAATAGTTTCTATCGTTCTAATAATAATGTCCGTTTTAGCCAAGACCAGACAAATAACCTTATTACTAGAAACAGTCATTATTTCTTAGTAGCTATGGATAATTTCCTATTAGTGCTTTAGCCTTTAATAAGACCCATAGATAGTAACATGAAACTCTAAATAGAACTTTCGCGCCCATTTATATATAATTAGGGTATATATAGGAAAATAAGATATAATAACAATCTTATCTTTTTTCTTCTTCTTACCGTCCTAGTCTATAGGGTTTTAAATAATTACCTAGTTATTTATATATATCTTGTTTAGAACTTTATTAAGGTAATAGAGCTTTACGCTAGTGTCATACAATATGTTAATATGGCGTTTTATTAGCGAGTCGCTACTATTATTATTAAACTAGCCCTTTTTATCTAAATTATACAAGTTCCAGCCTCTATTAAACTCCTTTTTAATCTTTATTAGACCTAGAAAGGAGTATATTAGTCTTATTTAGTATTATAATGCCTTAAAATAACCTACAGCCTATTTAATAGGATAACGCTAGCTAGGATATTTTTATTCCTATTCTTATCTTTACTTTTCCCGTTCTAACTACAGCACTACTTTAAGATCGTTAATAAAGGCTTTAACATCCTTAACAACCTTATCTTATTAAACCCGGTTAGGTAAGACGGAGTTTAACTAATTATTATAATTAAGTTTCGGCAGTTTAATAAGTGGCTTACTATTTAGACTAAGGGAATTACCAGTCTAATAAATTATAATTACCTTTAGAACTAGACCGAATTTATTAACCTAAGCCTAAACGCTTACTAACTCTAAAGTTAATATAATATAATCTCTACCCTTAGCAGTCTGCTATCTTTAAAGTGCATTAAACGTAAGCTAAATATTTCGCAGATTCTCTTTAGAGTAAACATTATAAGATATTTTAATTTCGTCTAAAGGGTTAATATTTATCTTCTAGTTTTATTATAGGAACTTAATATATATTCCTAAGTTAGCCGGGCCTTTTTTAAACGGAGTTCTAGACATAGCCTATAGTATTAGTTGCCCGTAAAGCCTATAAAGAGTAGTTTTATAAAAATAAGACTTTTTATTCTTAATTAAATAAAGTTTATTAATAACTACCATCGCCTATAAGATATAACGAATATTAGGTATTAGCCGCGTTATTAACCTAATAAAGATTTTCCAAATTCTAGGCAATTTATACTCTTCTTTAACCTCTTTAAAATACCTAACTATATTAAGGATCTGGCCCTTAACGGATTTAGATATAGTTAGAACTATATATTACGTTTAATTAGTATACCCTAAGTAGATATCTTTATCACCTATTATAGTAACAGCTTTTATAGTTCTTAGCTTAGTTATATTTCTTCTATAACTAGGCCTTTACGCAGATAGCGTAGAAGTATATCCTATTAGTAAAACCATTACTAGATAAGGCCCTATTAGATTACCGTTAAAGAGGTTATTAAACTCTTCTATTTAATTTCGCAGCAGCGGTATAAGAGTAATAATAAGACTAGGGCCTAGACGGTACGGTAGCTTTACAGTACTGCTACCTACTTTATACCAGCATTAGATGGGCTAATACTTTATAAACGGATAAGGGCCGGATTCCCTATCCGCGCGATATCTGTGCTATAGTGTATTATCCTTTCTATTATTTTTAATGTCGCGGGTATTCTATGCTAGTAGGTAATTAAAGGTAGTAAGAAGTAGTGTAGAGTAGGTTTTGCCGAGGCCTTATTTATTACTAATAATTCTATTAAAAAATCACAATGCTGTGTAAAATATTAAGTAATTAGTAAGACCTAGTGGAGATAGAGTATATACTTAAACCCTAGCAAAGTAACTTACGTCTTAAAATTATTTTTATCTCATTTAAAAACGGTACATATTAAGGACCAATTTTCTTTTATTAGATATTTGGTTTTAGCATTCTTACCCTTTATTTTATTAAATATCTCATTAACTAGTAAAACGCGATCCTCTAATTATATTGTAAAGTTATAGTCCAGTAATACCGCTGCCTCTTTATCGGTAAGGCCAGCCGTAGGGTTAACGACTTAAAGGTATAACCTATCTTTACCTTCTTCTACTACCTTAGCAGTAAGGTTTATATATTCCTCTAGAGCAGTAAGCGTGTTAAATATATTATCTTTTAATTTAGCGGTATTATTATCCTTCTCTTCCTTACTATCTTCCTCTGGAATGGTTGCTAGTTTAGCCTAACAGGTGTTATTTCCTAAGAAGTAAATAGCGGTGCTCTTACGCGTCAAGCGCTTAGCAAAAGCTTTTAATAAAGCAGCATTTCTATTAACCCTTATAGCTGCCGTTTCCTTATTAATAAGCAGATTGGTAATAAGTTTGCCTATTTAACTAGGACGCACTATATCGCTAATATTGTCCTTATTAGTAAAGGGGTGATTAGTACTATTAGTTAAAGGCTCTAAAACCGCTTAACATTTGCTCTACTAAAGGTATAGAGCTAGTATAACGTTAAAAATAAGCGGATAATGCCTTTTATTATACGCCGCTATTAAAAGTATAAATATTTTAAAGTATAGGGATACCTGCTTACCGCTAAATGCAAACCTACCATTTCTAAGTGCTAACGTTTCCGACTTAAGATTGATAATGCCCTTAGCGCAAAGACGAGTAAGAAGTTTGTTATAGTTAAACTATACAAAAGTTACGGGTTCTTTAGCACTATCGCGCTAGAATTAAGATAAAGTAATTATATTAAAGTCCTTTCCATTTTTTTTATATAACTATTATTGTACAATATTTATTATACTATAGCGGTCTGGCGGGGATAGAGAGGCTTATTTATAATAAGGCCGTATTAATAAAGTAATAGCTTAACGTATCTTTCCATACAGTAGGCTTACGTAATAATTAGTATTTAATAGGAGTGCTTAACTCTAGGGTTGGCAAGGTAGGACTATAACTAGTGTTATCTAAATTAAGTATTGGAGTATTGGGGAAATGGTTTAAGAGGTTAACTAGTTCGCGTAAGGGCGTTAGCAGATTCAACTTCTTAGGCGTTAGTGCTAAGGGAACGCTATCCTTATTTTTAATTTTAGCGATAGCTTGCTTAATATTAAGTTTAATAAGACTATAGAGTAGGTTAAAAAAGCTAGGGTAATAAATCAGTATATTAAAAGCCGGTCCCTATTTAGCAATAACCGGCATAAGGATTTCTTACCTATACTAACGCTTCTTAGTTATAGTATATATTAAAGGCTATTATTTATTAGGAAAGTAATTAGCGAAGTACTTTACAACATCTGCCTTTAAGGTAAGAAAATTGTTTAGTTCTTCTTCTATATCCAATATCTCTTAAATTATACTTTAACGTTATTCCCTAGCCTTTCCTTTAATAGGCATCTAATTATCCCTCCATTTTACGCCCTATTACTTCTTTAGGTTTAATTTGGGGATATAGCTTAGTAGTTTTATACTTATAGTGGTTATACTAAATATAAGAGAATTATAAACCTAGTAAGATAAGTTTATAGAGCTAATGGGAATAAGTGAGTTAGTTATTAAGTATATACTTATAGGAATAACACATTAGAGGATTCTATCTGTATATACCTACTTAGATTAATCTAAAATTGTAGATTAAATAGAGTTTAGGTAAAGGTAAAGGTAAGGCAAAAGTATAAGTAAATATTAAACAATAGGTAACTTTACTAAAATTAGTTTATATAAGGTTAATAAGTGGAGTAAAGTAAATAAGAGTAAGGTATAGAGTAGACTTATATATATATATATAAATGGAATATAATAAAAACCTTAACCTAAGGTAAAATATAGTAAAAAGAGGTTAGCGTAATAAAGGGCAAGTAGTAAAGTAGAAACTATTAGTTACCTAATATAAACCTAATTAATAAGGTAAAATAAGATAGAAATTAATTAAAAGCTAATAAAGCTGATAGGTATTATAATATACAGTGAAAATTGGCATAAAACTAGTGGAATGTAGTAGAAAATATAACGAGAGATAGAGGCTAGTAAAGTACTAATGGAATCCGGTAGAGAATAATATAAAAGGTTAAGACGGATAAAGGGTTAGTGGAATTCGGTAGAGAATAATATAAGAAGTTAAGATAGGTAGAGCACCTATAGGGTCTAGTAGTAAGTAAGATAAGAAATAGAAACTAGAAGAGTGTTAATAGAATCTAGTAGAAAATGGGATAAAAGGTAGAATCTAGTAGAGCACTAATAGAATTTGCTAGTAAATGTAATAAGAAAAGCAGACTAGCGGTTATTAGGTAGTTTTTAGTAGAAAGGTGCTATTAAAATAGGATAAGCAGTAGGATATAATACCACTTTACTGCATCCGCTCCTATATAATAACTTCTTATCTAAAGAAGCTATTTTGTATACAAAAAGGAAGAGAGGCACTTTTTCTATTTTTAAGTAGGACAGGGATAGCTACTAGAAAGTGGCTAATAACAGCAGGATCTATAGGAGGTAACTCCTACTAGGCTCCTAGAAAAGAGATATTAGTAAGTAAAAGAACAGAAATAAATTACAAAAGGACAGGGAAAGGCGTTAGGATTTCTTATTTCTTATAGTTTTCTACCGTTTTCTCATTCCCTAGTAGTTGCTTATAACTTAGTATTTTACTAAGGAACTGTAAACCCCTAGTTTAGGGGCTTATAAACTACTAGGACATAGTTACTAGTATATGTTAAGCTGCCCTAAGGGATTTATGTATATAGGACTATAGCGCCATAGCCTAGAGGCTGCATGCGCAGTATTGTACATAGTATAATACAATGGATATATAAAAATAAAAAAATAAAAAATAAAACTTCTTATTAATCTATTACTAGGCTGCTATGCTAATGCTCCTACCCCCTAAAACCTTATAATATATTAAAAGCGGACGCTATACGTATGCTAATAGCTTATTATACTTCGTGCGCGACTTTAATTAAATTCCCGCGCTATATACCCCTACCTAGGGTCCTTTAAATAACTAAGATAGTAAACGTATAGAGCAAAAGCCTTATCCCATCTCAATTTTATATATTTACTGTTATAATCGCCTTAAAAATTCCTTATTAACCCCCTATTAGATTTTCGTTGGACTATTATTATACAGCTTATTCTCTAGCTTCTTAATTACTCGGCCAACCTCTCTATAACAATCGTTGGCTATTAAACTGGCGGAATTACTAACATTACTTATAACTTTAAAGAGCTATTTATATTTATTGTTTAGACGGATAAAGGTTTTCTAGGTACTATTAAGTCTTTAGTTTATAGCATTCAGTTTAGCTACCCTAGACTCTTTTAAGTCCTTAAACTTAGTATTACTTTCTTAATCCGTTTAATTTCTACCTTTAACTTATTACGCTCCTTTATAAGACGGATTTCTAGGGCTAATTAAGCTATCTTTATACGATCTAGCTCCGCCTTTAGCTAATCGCGCTCCTTTATAAGACGGATTTCTGGGGCTAATTAAGCTCTCTTTATATAATCTAGCTCCGCCTTTAGCTAATTACGCGTAAGCGTCTAAGAATCCACTATCAACTTTTGTGTGCTCTTTATAGCCTCCAATTCCTGCACGGATTCTTAAGCTTAGTGCATTTTAATGGACTCTTGCACAATATATTGGATATAATAACTATTAATGCGCTCTATATAGCTTATTAGGGGATATAAATAATATTAAAAATAGGTAAAATAATTACCTATAGAATTATAGGATAAAGTAATAAATATATATTACTTTAGAAAATAAAGCTAGCCGTGTATAAAGCTATAGAGCTTTAGTAGAGCTTTTAACGAAGCTCCGTTTAGAGCTTTAATAGAGCTCCTCCGTCTAGAGCTTTGGTAGAGCTCTACGTAGGGCAGAGCTTTATCTGGTAAAGCCTCTAACTTAGTTTTAGCGCGTGCTGTGCTTAACTAAAACTAATCTAGACTCTATAATTAATTTCTTTAGCTACTAAAGCTTTACTAAAGCTTTACTAGAGGCTCTGCACTAGGCCCTACACAGAACTCTACTAAAAGCTTTGCTAGAAGCTTTACACAAAGCTCTATATAAAGCTCTATTAGAGGCTCTCTATAAAGTTCCCTTAAAGCTCTATAGGAAGCTCTGCTAAGACTCCATATAGAGCTCTACTAAAGCTCTACACGGAGCTTTATATTTACTATAACGTCTGCTATAAAGCTCTATACTAAGTCCTAGCAAAGCTCCGTATAGAGCTTTAAGCCTCTAGTAGAGCTTCTAGTAGAGCCTTTAATAGAGCTCTATATAGAGCTAGAGAAGTTAATTATAAAGTTTAGCTTAAGCTAGAATTATTATAGATTAGTACACTTTTAGTTAAATACACTACGGGCTAAATTAAGTTAAAGGCTCTGCTAAAGGCTCTACTAGAAGCTCTACTAGAGGCTCTTTAGAGCTCTATAGAGTCTCCGCAGAGCTCCCTATAGAGCCTTTAAGGAAGCTTTATAGAGAGCCTCTAAGTAGAGCTTCGTATAAAGCTTTAAGGGGGCTTTATAAAAAGCCTCTAGTATAGCTTTATATAGAGCTTATAGCAGAGCTTCTAGTACAGCCTATACGAGCTCTATCGTCTCCCCCCTATATAGAGCCCCTAGTAAGCTTTAGGTAAAGCTTTAATAGCTAGGGAAATTAATTATAGAGTCTAGCTTTAAGCTAGAATTATTATAGATTAGTAGACTTTTAGTTAAATATAGTACGGGCTAAAACTAAGTCAGAGGCTCTACTAAAGGCTCTACTAGAAGCTCTACTAGAAGCTCTACTAAAGGCTTAAAGCTTTATACAGAGCTCTATTAAGACTTTATATAGAGCTCTATTAAGACAAAGCTCTATTAAAGCTCTATATCTACTATAACATCTACTATTATATAGGAAATGGCAGCGAAAAGGGCATACCCTTGCTAAGTTTAAGGAAGTAGAATATAAAGATATTGTAGTCTAGATAAATACTAGTAAAGGGTAGTAGAAATAGCATACTAGTGTCGCATCTAAAGAGTTAGGGTGTAGTAGATTTTGCGGTCTGGTAGATATAAGTAAAAGGTAGTAAAAAGAATATCTTTATATTGCGTCTAAAGAAGCGGAACGTAGTAGATTCTATAGTACGGTAAAGGGCAGCTAAGGGTAGCTAAGGGCAGTAGGAAGGACATCCTAATATTATATCTAAAGAGTTAGGGTATAGTAGATTCTGTAGTATAGTAGAGGACAGTAAAGGGTAGTAGAAAGAGCATCCCGGTATTACGTCTAAAGAAGTAAAATCTAGTAGATTTTGCGGTATAGTAAAGGGCGGTAAAAAATTGTGGAAAGGGCATCCCTGTATTACGTCTAAAGAGGTAAATTTTAGTAGATTCTATAGTGTAGTAGAGGACAGTAGAGGGTAGTAGAAAGAGCATCCTAGTATTACGTCTAAAGAAGTTAAAATATAGCAGATTCTACAATATGGTAGAGGGTAGTAAAGAATAGTAGAAAGGGTATCCCCGTATTACGTCTAAAGAGGTAAAATATAGTAGATTCTGCAGTGCGGTAGAGGATAGTAGAGGGTAGTAAAAAGAGCATCCCTATATTATATCTAAAGAAGTAAAATATAGTAGATTCTATAGTATAGTAGAGGGTAGTAAAGGGTAGTGGAAAGAGTATCCCTATATTATATCTAAAGAAGTAAAATATAGTAGATTCTACGCTAGGGTAGAAGGGAGTAGAGGATAGTAGAAAGGGCATCCCTATATTACGTCTAAAGAGGTAAAGTATAGTAGATTTTATAGTACGGTAGATAGTAATAAGGAGTAATAAAAAGCGCACTATCCCCTTATATCTAAAATGTAGAATATAATAGATTCTATAGTACGGTAGATACTAATAAAGAATAATAGAAAGTAAATTATCCTTTTACCTCTAGGGATATAAAATATAGTAGATTTTATAATATAGTTAATACTAATAAAGAGTAATAGAAAGTAGATTTTTTTTTACCTCTAGGGATATAAAATATAGTAGATTCTATAGTATAGTAAATATTAATAAAGAGTAATAGAAAGTAGATTATTCTTTTACCTCTAAAAATATAGAATATAGTAAATTCTATAGTATAGTAAATACTAGTAAATGCTAGTAAAGGGTAATAGGTTAAGTATTACTATTTTACCTTTAAAAATATAAAATATAGCAACTTCTATAGTATAGTAAATATAAATAGGAAATTTTTTAAAAAAAATCTATATTTAAATATAGAACTTAACCGCTTAGACTAAACTATAATAGTAGTTCCGCTAAGTAGTAGTTCTAATACTAAAAAAAGTAATTTAAAATATTTAACTTTTATAATCTTTAATACTTATATAGTAGAAGATCTTATAATTATTAATTATTAAGTTTATAAACTATTAATTATATAGGCTTATATATATTCTTTATAGTTTGCCGCTACAGCAGCAAAACACGCCTATTACTTATCTAATAAAGATACAATTACTCCTAATCGAATCTACGGCATAATATGCCCTAGAATTAATGCACGCACTACAGCCGGAAAGCCTGCGCGACCTAGGAGGGTCGCAGCAGACTCAAAGGTAGGTCGAAATATAAAAAAACGCGACACCACAATAAACCTAATAGGGGGCAACCCAACCACAACAACCAAAGGACAACGACCAGAAATGGCAGAAACTTATAGATATCCTAAAAGACATTAAGGAAGACCTAGGGAAGGGAGAAAACGAACACCTACGCGTAGGGGTAGCGCGTGCGGCTTAATAGGCTAGATATATCGCTTAAGAACTATAGATAAGGCATAATAGGAACTAGAACACAGTAGAGGATAGGCTTAGGCGTATTAAAGACGCTATAAAATTATAGGGAATATTAACAACGCATATAATAAAGCCCTTATAGGCTAACATCGCCGCCAGCGCCCGACCGGCGCCTCCATAGCGCCTCCTTAGCATAGCACCCGTAAGGTCCATAGTTAGGGTCCAAACGCTAAAAGCAGTAGCAGCAGAGCCAGAATAGATTCTTATAGTAATTAGGACACATATACTAAAGGCAGTGGCAGTAAAGGTCCTATATAGCGGCAACATAGAGGTTATGCTCCCGAACTAACAGGCAAAGGACCAGGCTATAACCTAAGGAGACACCCCTAAGTATAAGATACTCCGCCAGGACTACCTAGTTAAAGTACTTAAAGTACCTATTAATACACAAGTAGAAAGCGGACGAGGCGCTATAAACTTATAACTTATCTAAAGGATTATAGAGGCCACTAAGAAATTAGTCCCAGGAATTATAATATCTAGAGTCGCATGGCTCTATAAAGTACGCACTATATATATAGGCGTATCACTAGGGTTCCAAAAGGTTAAAACACGCGGCACCTTAATTATTAATCTACCAACCCAGGAGATGCAGGCGGTAGTTATATATAAAGAAATAGTTATAGACAGCCTCTAGTACGAAGCCCAGTTATACCACCGCGCAGTCTAAATACGCCAATGCTTTAAATACTAGTAGTAGGGCTATACCTAGAGCGTATGCGGGAGACAGGGAAGATATAGGCTATACGCCAACATATACGAGACGAAAGACTGCCCTAAGGTTAAGGGAGTTAGATACGTAAACTGCGGTAAAAAACACAAAGCATAGTAGAAGACGGCCTGTAAGACCTTCCAGGTATACCTAAAAGCCACTAGGAAAAGGTAAGCTAAACTATACTAGGCCACAGCCGTAGTACGGGGAAACGCATACAAGGAGAAAGAGCTAAGTATAATAGGTAACGGCGGGTGGATAGTTGCATAAAGAAAGAGATCCAGGGTACCTACCCTAATAAGAGCACCCTCTATCTAACCAGCTGTAAAGCGGAGCGTAGGACGCCTATAAGGCAGCACTAATACCTCTAAAGACCTATCCTAGTAAAGAATCCTAATTGTAATAGCCTTAGCTAAGACGCCCTAGAGGAGAACGGAAGACACCTATAAGTCACCAGACCAACCAACACTATAAATAGATTAATAATAGTATAATATAACTGCGGACACTTAAACTACAAAGCGACACGGCCACTATTTAACAGCCTAGACCTAAAAGAGCACTAGATAATAGCTCTATAAAAACCGGTATATAATAAGTAAATACGCAAAACATACCAACTAAAAGGATACTACCTCCTATACGAACCAAACCTGGCTACCCGCACGTGCTTCCTAGTTAGTTAACGCATCAATATATAGGCATAAAGCTACTATAATATCAGCCCTAATATTAACAAGCTATAACTAGCTACTAATTAAGGCCAAATTAATATTATTAATGTCTATAACCTAAGCAACAATAAACCCCAAATTGCTATATAGGGACTACTTTAACAGACAATTAACACAGCGGAAGGCAAGGTAATTATCTTAGGGGACTTTAATGCACACTATATATCGTAGGGAGGGCAGTAAGCTATAGTTAAAGTATAGGCAACCTACCTACTAAACGAGCTAAAAACGCGGGGCCTTACCCTTACTACCCTAACCGGTCAACCTACCTAGAAAAGAGGGACCTAAGAGAATACAATTAACCTTATATTTATTAAAGACATACTTATAAACTAACTAGAGTTCTGCGGACTAGAAGACATATAGGTAATTACTGCAGACTATATACCTATATAGATAGCGCTTAACGTCGCCGCACTAGCATAGCAAACCCGCCAGAGATACGCCACTAAGAAACTTAACTAGGAAAAGTACACCTAGGAAATCACTAACAGGCTAGCAGCCATACCTTAAGCATCGCTAGAGGACATCTAGAGAATTATAAGTAACTGCCTAAAAGAATACTGCCTAAAGGCCTAACCTAGCAAACACGCCTGTCGCGAATAGTTGCCAGAGGCGGCCTAGCTACTCACAGGCGCTAAAAGGGCGAGGTAACAGTATAGCGTAATAGGCGAAGCTTACCACTAATAGAGCTTTAAGGCCCTTAAAAACAGGCTTAAGAAGATAATTTAGAAAGAGGGCAGAAATAACTAGCGCCGATTCCTTAAAGAAATTACCTTAGACCCTACTAAACCATATAATAAGGGACTATAGTATATATTAAAGTGGAGTAGGCGAGCCGCCGAAGAGACGCTAGGGGACCCCTACCTACCCGCACTACGCTGGTTAGAATAGGACTAGTACACGAATAATAATAAGGAAAAAATCAAAATACTAACAAAAAGGTTCTTCCCTAGCGTAGGCTAAGCGGACCTATAGGATATCGGCAGCTAATCCCTTTCTATACCTATTAAAATAAGTTATATAATATTAATAAAAGAAATAAAGGACGCTATATAAAAGCTCCCTACTGGTAAAGTGCTAGGGCTAGATAAGATCCCAAATAAGGCAATTAAAGCTGCGGCAGAAGCGATAGCAATACTACTTACTAACGCTATAACCGCCTATCTCTAGGGAGGCGAACTACCTAAAGGCTTTAAAGTAACAACTATAGTTATCTTACGAAAGGCAAAGAAAAAAAACTATTTCCTTTCGGGAAGCTACCACCTAATTACCCTAGAAAACACCCTAGGAAAGCTCTTAGAAAAGATAGTTATAGAACATATA
Organism: Cenococcum geophilum 1.58; assembly: GCF_001692895.1. NCBI lineage: Eukaryota > Fungi > Ascomycota > Dothideomycetes > Gloniales > Gloniaceae > Cenococcum > Cenococcum geophilum. Next base: position 2,305,309 of record NW_027137564.1, on the reverse strand, counting down.
TAAGAAGCGGTAAAAGTATAAGAGCTATTACCGTAAACATAAATGGGCGCAAGAAAGAAACGATTAACCCTCTTAGCCCTCTCCCTAATTACCTCTAGCGTCTAAGCGGCATAGTAAGCTTACCTAGGATGCACTATATCTATACTAAGCCTAGACCTAAGCGGAGCCTTCAATAACGTATTATATAAGAGACTCTTATAGATCCTAAGGAAGAAGGGCCTACTAGACTAGATAATTAAGTTCGTCTATACCTTCCTAATAGGGCGCACTATAAAAATTATAATTAAGGAATATAAAAGCAAATTAATACCAATACCCACAGGTATCCTATAGGGATCACCCCTCTTACTAATCCTATTCCTCTTCTTTATATCCAAACTACTAGAGATATTCAACAATAGTAAGGATACGATAGCCCTTAGATTCGTCAACAACATAAACCTAATTATATAGGGAAATATAGCAGTAGAAAACTGTACTAGGCTAAACTAGGCGTATAATAGGTGCATTATATAGGCAAAACGACACGGCGCTAAATTCGCACCAGATAAATACTAGCTTATCCACTTTATAAGGAAAAGAAGGGCAAGTAACGATTTAGCCTTAACAGTAAATATCTAGGGCTGCGAAGCAAAACTAGAAGCTACCCTTAAGATCCTAGGGGTCTGGGTAAACTCTAAACTAAACTAGAATAAGTATATCGCACAGGCGACTTGTAGGGGAGCAGCTGCATTCTCGGCAGCATTATAAATTACCGCCTTAACATAGGGACCCTTATTTAGACTTACACGCCTACTATACACAGCAGTCGTAAGGCCAATAATACTATATAGCTCCTAGGTCTGGGGCCTAGGACCAAATAACAAGGCGCGAGTAAAGAGCGCCCTAGCGCCACTAGCTAAGCTATAAAATAAGTGCCTATATAGAACCACAAGGGTATATAGGAGAACACCACGCGCCGCACTTAAACGTAAAGCGGTAGTTTTACCACTAGACGTATATATCAACATAACCGTAATATAGAGAGTAGTTACAGTATAAGGCCACCCAGTAGAAGAAAAAATTCGCTAAACGCTAAAACGTATACAAGAAATAAGATATATATAAAGAGCGAGGGCTCCTTAAAGGGGAGACACGCCCAAGTACACTAGCTAGGAAGCCCTCTACCTATAAGCGGTAGAGAGAGAAAAGGAAACGCGGGAACTACTAGCCTACTAGGCAGAGACCTAGTGCCACACCAGTAGAGCGCTATAACGGCAATAGAGGATAGGAGGCTACTAATATAAGTAGAGATCTACTACACTAATCGCAAGATAGGTAGATCTTAAATGGAAGTAATAATAGAAGAAAGTAGCGGAAATATAAGACGTAATAACATAAAACACCCCATGGTTAATACCGACTCTCCCCCTATATAAAGGACTAACGAAAGTGGAGTCTATAGCCGCCTTCCTACTACGGACGGAGGTCCTAGGCCTAAACGTATGGCTCGCGGGCGTCTATATCCTAAGTACTACACCTTAGTGCACATATAGATGGCCCGCTCAGATAGTACGCCATATACTACTATTTTGTAGCCACCGCTTAGCAAGGGACTAGCTACTCGCCAGTATAAGCACAAATAATATTAACCGGATGCTCTCTATAAGTAGAGGCCTATAAGTAGCAGCAAAATGGCTTATAGGATAAGGAGTCCTCTAGTAGTTTTAAACTGCACACGAGATCTAATAGGAGGACACTATAGGACACGCCCCTCTCTAGCCCCTTAGAGACTGGTCACCCCCCGCCTAGCTATAGGCGGTATACTAGCAAATCACCAAACTCTTCTACCACTCCCTCCCCCTAGACCTTCTAATATACCTAGGAAGTATAGTATATAAGGCAGATAAAAGACACAAAGATATACTAGCTAGGCGAAGGCGGAACGCGTATTACTAGCGGCAAGGAAATACTTAGGTTTTTCCCCCTTAAGGGGATTTTTTTCCTATATAGATAGGTAGTAGCCTATATAGACCTAAAAAAGGGACCGAATCGGGCAATAAATAGAATTAATAATAATAATTATTAATTATTAAAATATATATATAACTAATTTTTATTTATATATTTTAATAATTAATAATTATAAGATCTTCTACTATATAAGTATTAAATTTTTAAAAAAAAGACCTTTAAAACCTTAATACTAATTTACCTATAATAGGTATATATTAAATAGTTTTAAGCCTATATATATTATTATATAAGTATATATAAGTATTAAAGGTTATAAAAGTTAAATATTTTAAATTACTTTTTTTAGTATTAGGACTACTACTTAGCGGAACTACTATTATAGTTTAGTCTAAGCGGTTAAGTTCTATATTTAAATATAGATTTTTTAAAAAATTTCCTATTTATATTTACCATACTATAGAAGTTACTATATTTTATATTTTTAAAGGTAAAATAGTAATACCTAACCTATTACCCTTTACTAGCATTTACTAGTCTCTACTATACTATAGAATTTACTATATTCTATATTTTTAAAGGTAAAAAAATAATTTACTTTCTATTACTCTTTATTAATATTTACTATACTATAGAATCTACTATATTTTATATCCCTAGAGATAAAAAAATAATCTACTTTCTATTACTCTTTATTAGTATTTACTATATTATAGAATCTACTATATTCTATATCCCTAAAGGTAAAAGGATAATCTACTTTTTATTACTTTTTACTAGTATCTACTATATTTTATATCCCTAGAGAAAAAAAAATCTACTTTTTATTACTCTCTACTAGTATCTACTACACTATAAAATCCACTATATTCTATATCCCTAGAGGTAAAAGGATAATCCACTTTCTATTACTTTTTACTAGTATCCACCGCACCGCAGAATCTACTATATTCTATATTTTTAGATATAAAAGTAGTATAAGGGGGCAATCTAAGCGGGCTACTTACTTTCCCTATAAGTTCTAGTAGTATTATAGCCGCGCACTTACTATTTTCCTAGGATATTACTATAATATTATTAAAACTTATAGGGAGGGCGAGTGACCTGCTTAGGTTGCCCCCTTATAAGGTAGAAAAATCGTATACTATATAAGACCATACGTTACGCGAAGATCTATAGTAGTAGCTATACCGGCGTTTAAATAATCTTATTATTATATATAATCTTCTTCTAACGCCTAGTAGCTCTTTTCTTTTATATATTTACAGCCTAAGCTTTCCTAACTAAGTACCTTCTTCCTTAATTCTACTAACAAAAATAGCCGTATTCTCTTTATCGTTAGCATTTAAAGGCTGCATAATACTAGCAATTAATTTTCTTAACTTAGTTTTATTACTAAGCATAGCCTCTAATAGCATATCCTTATTAACGAGGCGCTATATAAACACTTTACAATATTATCCTAGATAATAATTAGCTTTATAGCTTAGAGGTTATACGTTAGTAAGGGCTAAGTCTTAAGGAGTATAACTTATTTACCTTAATATAAAGTATGGCCAGTCTTAAGTAATCCTATTATCCTAATAAGAATATATATATAGGACGGAACAACGTAAATAGGGTTGCCCTTACTATTGTAGGATATTATCTCTTAGTGGCTGTAAATAATTGTCTACTATAGCTTTGCCCTTAGGTAAGACTTATATAGTATAACACTAAAATCCAGATAGGCCTTTTGTAGTTATTTATATATAATTAATATGCATATAGGAAAGATATATATAATGTTAATTTTTTCTATATTACGTATTTTAGAATCCTTATTTATAGAATTTACCCTAATTTCCTAGTTAAGTTTGCGGATCTCTTTTATAAATCCATTAATATAATAGAGCTTTACGCTAGTGTTTTATAATATATTAATACTTCTCTAAACTAGTAAGTCACGGTAGTTGCTATAAAGCTAGCCCTTCTTAGTTAAGTTATTAAGGTTCTAGCCTCCATTAAAATTTAAAAGTTAGCTTAATTTTGACTAGAGCTAAGTTTAGTACTGTAGCGCTATAAATCGACCTAAAGCCTACCTAATTGGATAAATCTAGCTAGGGTGGCTTTATCCTTATCCTTATCTTTGCCTTTTACGTTCTAATCGCAGCACTAACTAAAGATTTTTAATAAAGGCTGCGATATTATTAACAATCTTCGCTTATAGAACTGGGTAATAGGATACAGTTTATATTACTATTGTAGTAGAGTAGTAGCAGCTTAATAAATAGCATCCTATTTAGCTAAAGGGGATCTATAGTCTATAGAATTATAATAACCTTAAGGACCTAACCGAATTTAATAATAGAAGCCTGGACCTTTTTAGTTATATATTTTTTAAACTAAACTCCTTTGCCTTTACCTTCCGGTATTTCTAAAGGGCATTAAATATGGACTAGATAGATTTACTCTTTAAGTCTAAGTAAAGGTTATAAGTAGCTTGAATTTATTTAGGAGGGTTATTATTCTTCTTCTATATCTGTTATAGAAATATAATATATAAAGCTAAGTCGGCTAGACCTTTTTTAAATGGGGTTCTAGATATAGCCTATACTATTAGTTGCCCGCAAAGCCTATAAAGAGTAGTTTTATAGAAATAAGACTTTTTATTCTTATTTAAATAAAGTTTACTAATAACTACTATCGCCTATAAGACCTAACAACGGTTAGGTCTAGCATAATTAATATTTTAATTTTAACTTTTTAACTTCTAGGCTAACTAAACTTTCTTTAACCTTATAGGAATGTCTAACTATATTAATAACCTAGCCTTTAATAGATGCGGATATAGTTAGAATAATATATTACGTTTAATCGAAGTGCCTAAAGTAGATATCCTTGTCATTTTTATAGTAGTAGTTTTTATAGTTCTTAGCTTAGTTATATTATTTCTATAACTAGGCCTTTGCGCGGATGGCGCAGAGGTATATCCTATTAGTAAAATTATTGCTAGATAAGGCCCTATTAGATTACCGTTAAAGATACTACTAAACTTTTCTATCTAATTTAGTAGCAGTAGTATAGAAGCAAAAATAAGACTAGGGCCTAGATAGAATGGCAGCTTTATAATACTACTACCTACTTTATACCGGCATTAAATGGGCTAATACTCTATAGATAGATAAGGGCCAGGCTTCCTATCTACGTAATACCTATGCTATAGTACATTACTCTTTCTATTATTATTAATATCGCAGTTATTCTATACTAGTAAGTAATTAAAGATAATAAAAAGAGGCCTAAAATAGATTTTACTGAAGCCTTATTTATCGCCAATAACCCTACTATAAAAATCCTAATACTATATAAAGCCTAAAGTAGCAAGTAAGACCTTATGGAGATAAAATGCGCACTTAAACTAGGTAAGTAAAGACAAGTTTAGAATATAACTTTTATCTAGATTTAATTAGCGCGCATTAATAACTAATTTTCTTTTATTAAATTTTCTGTTTTAGTATTTTTTGTATTTGCTATTTTAAATAGTATAACTAGCAACTAGGTTAACAACCTAAAAGTATCCTATCTTTACCTTCTTCTACTATAGCGGTAAGGTTTATATATTCTTCTAAAGTAGTAGGCGTGTTAAATATATTATCCTTTAATTTAGCAGCGTTATCATTCTTCTCCTCCTTATTGTCTTTCTTTAGAATAATATTAAGCTTAGTATCGCGGGCTCTATCTCTTAGTAAAGGGATAGTAATACTTTTACGTACTAAGCGCTCTGTAAAAGCTTCTAATAAAGCAGTATTTCTATTAAGCCTTATAGCTACTATTTCTTTATTAATAAACGGCTTAGCACTAAGTTTGCCCGCCTAACTATACCGCACTATATTACTGGCGTTATTATTATCGCTAGTAAAGTAATCGGTACTATTAGCTAAAGAATTTAAAACTACTTAGCGCTTTTCCTACTTAAGGTATAGGGCCGGTATAACTTTAAAAATAATAGGGTACTCCCTTTTATTATACGCCGCTATTAAAAATTAAGAAATTTAGGGCTATATACTTACCGCTAAATATAAATCTACTGTTTCTAAGTGCTAAGGTTTCCGGCTTAAGATTAATAATACTATTAGCGCATAGACGAACAAGAAGTTTATTATATTAAACTATACAAAAGTTGCGGGTTTTATAGTACTATTGCGCTAGAATTAATAACTTAGCAAATATACTAACTGCCTACTTATTCTTATGTATAGCTATAACTATATAATATTTATTATACTTTAGTCGGCTAACGGGGATAGAGGGACTTAGTTATAATAGGGTCGTAGCTATAGAGTAATAGCCTAATGCATCTCTCTATACTGCAGTCTTGCGTAATAATTAGAGCCTAACATAAGCGCTTAACTCTAGTTGGCGAGGCAGAACCGTAATTAGTATTATCTAAATTAAGTATTAGTGTGTTAAGAGAAGGGTTTAAAAGGTTAACTAGTTTACGTAAGGGTTAGGGGACAGCGTTAGCAGATTTAATTTATTAGGCGTTGGTTTAAAAAACGCCATCCTTAGTTTTAATTTTAGCAGTAGCTTACTTAATATTAAGTTTAATAAGGCCATAGGGAAGGTTAAAGGAGCTAGGGTAATAAGTTAGTATATTAAAAGCCGGTCCCTATTTAGCAATAACTAGTATAAGAATTTGTCTATACTAACGCTTTTTAGTTATAAAAGCTTTTATAGGCTATTATTTATTAGGAAAAATATATATAAAGCATATTATTATATCTGCTTTTAGGGTAAGAAAGTTCTCTAGTTCTCATTCTATATCCAATATCTCTTAAATTTAATTTTTTATACTATTCTATCTTACCTCCTCTATTAGGGGCCTAATAATCCCTCTATTCTACGCCCTATTACTTCTTTAGATCTAGTTTATAGATATAGCTTAGTAGTTCTAGACCTGTGGTTATATATATAAAATAGTTATTAAAACTACTACGGCCTAAAGGGATAAGTTAGTAGACCTAGTGGGAATAAGTAAGTTAGTTATTAAGTATACACTTATAGGAATAATACGTTAGGGGATTCTATATATATATACCTACTTAGCTTAATTTAAATTACTTTTTTATTAAAATTACGGAATAAGTATAAAGAAAAGAATATTAGATAAGGTATAGAGCTTAGCAAGCGAAGTAAAAAACTGTTTTATTATTAAAATTCAGCAAAGACGTAAGGCTAACCACCTAGTATAAACAAATTAATAAGATAAAATAAGATGGAAATTGGTTAAAAGCTAATAGGAGCTAATAGGTATTATAAAGCTAGGTATAATGGAAGCTAGTATAGAACTAGTAGAATACGGTAAAAAATATAATAAGAGATAGAGACTAGTAGAGTACTAATAAAATCTAGCAGAGAATAATGCGAGAGGTTAAGATAGATAGAGGGTTAGTAGAATCCGGTAGAGAGTAAGATAAGAAGTTAAGACGGGCAGAGCGCCCGTAGGGTCTAGTAGGAAGTAAAATAAGAGATAAAAACTAGTAGAAAGCTAGTGAAATTGGATAGAAAACGGGGTAAGGAGTAGAAACTAGCAAGCGCTAGTAAAATCTAGTAGTAAATATAACAAGAAGAGGAGACTAGAGGCTACTAGGTAGTGCTTAGTAAAAAAGGTATTATTAAGACAGGGCGTTGCTAGACTTTAGTAAAACTCTTAAGCTTTATAGATTTTAATAGATTAATAGTAAGTTATCTTAGCTATAATAATAGCTATTAACCTTTTATAGTATATATTAAGGATAGTAATCTAGAATTTAAAATATATACTACTCTATACTAGGGAGCTATAAATATAATTTATATATAATTTATATTATTATATAAAAGGGTTAAGAAGTTAATATATTTTTTTTTTAGTAGGGTAGAAAAGTATATATCCGTATATAAGATAGCCCAAATACCTAGCTAGAAAACTACTTTACTAAGACTAATTTTCCTTACTAAAATATTATCTTATTAATATAAACCACGGATATAAATGGTGTAACTTTATTCCTAAAAATAACCAAGGCCTATTAATCTATTTACGCCGCTATAAATTACAACCTAAAGCCCAAGCCTAAATTCTACACAACGACACTAACGTAGACACGCCTCCGTATGCCTACCTTAACCTATAGGCAGAGCCTAATGTAGGGATATACTAATATTTAGCTAGTAAGGGTAGCGAGTTTAAGGGTTTTAGTGCGTCTAGATACTAAGAGAAGTGCACTTTAAAAAACGGGAATAATATATTACGTAGTAGAGATAGTAATTAAACTAGACTACTATCTATATTATTATCACTACGTATTAAAACTTTTAAGAAGTGAATAAATAAATAAGCCGGCATCCTAATTGCAAGTATTAAGGATTAGGTAGATAAGTAATAAGTAATAACGCTATCCTAGGTAATCCTACTAATCTAAGCCACAGACCGCCATTTTTATTCCACCCCTTTACTAGTAAATTCAACTATGCCTTTATAGTATAGCTATATAGTATATAAAGTACAAAAGACGATATTAAGTAGTTGTTAAATAATACTTAGCTTAACTAACTAATATCCTATCTTAGTTTTAAATCAGCGGATAATTAGGAGGAGAAGTTATATAAACTACTACTAGGTATAGTTAACAAGGAATAGATAAAAACTCGCTATAAACCTATTATACGTATACAAGGCATCCACCGGCCTTTGTATTACTGTGTATACCGAGATATTATAAAGGTAATTAAGTTTCTTATTAGTTATAAACCCTTTAGAGATACCCTTATATACGCCCTAATAAGAGTATATAACACCTGTAATTAGAGGGTCTATAACAAACTATATACTACTAATTAGTAGTAGGAAACCTAGGCATAGCTACTAGACAGCGCGACTATTATACTAGTGCTACTTACTATAGACAAAACGCAGCTAATAACGTATTACGGCAATAAGTCCTTATAGCCAGTATATATTACTATTAGTAATCTTAATTAAAAAACGCGTAGGAAATAGAACTTACCCACTAACCTACTACTTGGGTTTATTCCTAATATAAAGAATATAAACTACAATATATGGAGTGCTTGTTATTATAAAGCTATAGAGGAGATATTAAAATATAAGTGCTTAATATATAATAAGTAGAAACCCCATCTAATAAGTTTTATAGCGCTTAAAAGTCTCTAGTATAGAGGTATTAATATAAAATATATAAATGGGAGAATCCGCCAATATTACCCCATTATATATAGAATAATAGCAGACTATAAGGAGTAGGTTTTTATTACTAGTGTAAAAAGCTAGCAATACTGTATAATATGCTAAGTACTACTTAATAAATGCGAAAACCTTTTAGAGCATTACCTGCTTAGGATATATAAGTTAACCAAAAAGTAGATTATAGCCTAATAAGTAAATAACACACCTTAAACGGATCTAGATTGGGTGCACCCTATACTGTGCTTTATATAGAAATACAGCCTAATTAATATACACAACGTAATAATAGCAGATATTCTCTATTAACTGCTAAAAGGCATTATTATACGTCTTATTAAATAGATATAAAAGGTAATAAGTAAAGTTATCCCTGCTAGTAAGAAACAAAAACGTTATAAAAGAACTGTTTAAGATATTTTAGCAAAGAGTTAGATTAATTAGTGTTTTATAAAAATACCTTAATATCCTAGCTTAAAAGTATTTTATAATACTCCATTTAGTTAAATATTATAGTAGACTAGCGATAAGTAAAAGTTAATCCTAAAGCAACTAATTCCTACCCTAGCTCCACTTCTTACTAGTAAGGCACTATATACAATACACTTTACTTAGGCAATACTGGATTTTGTTACTATAGTATAGTACTAAACTTATAATAAAGAGACACTCCGGTATATAAAGTATACGCTATATTAGATTAACAAACTAAAAGGCGTATTTTAAGGTTTCTAACTTAAGACAAGGGATTCGGATAAGGGGCATTTTAACTTCCTAAAGTTTTATACTATAACCCATTTTATAGATTATATTCGCTAGTTTAGCGCCGCTAATAGTTATAATATATTAAACGGAGAAGCTGCCTATAAGTACGCTGTAAAGGCGTATTAGCATTAAATAAATAAATAAAGTAATTTTAAGTTATAGATCTGCCTCTATAACACTTAGTATATATTTATACTAGCAATAAAGAGTTAGTTATTATATTGTAATTCTAGAACTATATCTACCGCAGAACGTAGTATAATACTGCAATTAACTAAACCAACGCGTTATATTAATATATAATTAACCCCTTAGGGTCTAGAAATGGACTAGTATGCCTATATATCCTAATACGGTCTCGGTTTTATAAAATGGTGGATAATAGGGATATTAGCCAATAGTCTTAAGATATCTAATTTTAAGGACACGCTCGCCGTATTTCTTTATAAATATAGAAGGAAGGTTATTAGCTAAAATTCTACGTAAGCTAATATAGACCGCCGTGACCTAGACCCTTCTTAAATTAGGCCATACTTTGTTTAAGTACATCCCTCCTTAAAATACTAGAAGCGGACAAGCGTAGATCTAAATAACCTTAACTAAGTAGCTAAGGAAATTATATACTGCGCATTAAATTAGTAAAAGTTAAGCAATTAGAAGCGCGACTATATATAGGTATAAGAATATACAGCCGACGATAGAGATAGGAGAGGGAAGACTAGGCCCATGGGTAGAAGAATAGTAGAATAACTCTAGGTTATTATTACCATATTAAATTATTCTACTTTAGGGGACAACAGCCTCCCTCTTTAATTTACTAGGGTAATAGTAAACCTCATATAGTACTAAAATAATAGTAGGCCTTACCCCGTCTATAGTATAACTAAGGTTAAATACTAGCATCTAACTATTGCTAGAAATCCACGCTCCCTAGCTAGTAGTAGATTTTACTTTATATAGTCTATACTATAGAGTGCTTATATAGTTCTAGCTAGTTATAGTTACCCTAACCTATTTTATATTAATAACTATATTAACTAGAACTAATATAATACAGTATATTTACCAGATTTCTTAAAAGGAGGGTCTTAAGTTATATTAGTATATTAATAGGCTACCACTAAAAGGCCATTTTTACTATATATTCCGTTTACTATTTTCTATACTACTTTCTACTACTTTCTACTATCCTACTACTTTCCACTACTTTTTATTATCCTACTGCTTTCTACTACTTTCCACTATTCTACTACTTTCTACTACTTTCTACTGCTTTCTATTATCCTACTACTTTTCACTACTTTCCACTATCCCACTGCTTTCCACTGCTTTTTACTATTCTACTACTTTCCACTACTTTCTATTATCCCACTGCTTTTCACTACTTTTTACTATCCTATTACTCCCCACTATTTTCCACTATCCTACTGCTTTCCACTGCTTTTTACTATCCTACTACTTTCCACTGCTTTCTACTATCCTACTACTTTTTACTATCCTACTGCTTTCTACTATCCTACTGCTTTTTACTATCCTATTACTTTCTACTGCTTTTTACTACTTTTTACTATCCCACTGCTTTCCACTACTTTTTACTATCCTATTGCTTTCTACTACGTTCTATTATATTCTATTACTTTCCACTACGTTTTACTACGTTTTATTACTTTCTACTACGTTCTACTACTTTTAATTTTATTATCTTCTAATTAAAGGTCCCGACCTCCGCCGAAATACTTTAATATCTATAATAAGGGCTAGAATATTATTAGCAAAAATGGAGATACTCTACTATAAGTTAATAAGATCTTAGGTCCGTATAGCTTGACAAAGAAGTATTTTAGCTTTTAGTATAATCTTTTAAGAAGACATAATTAAACTATTAAAAGAGGCAGTAGGTTAAAGCAGACCCTTTTAATTTAATGGAATCTAGATATAGTAATAGAGTCGGTATATATAAATAGGTAAGCATACTATAATTCTATAGCAGTCATCTACTAATATCTGCAAGGTCTATATTAGCTTAGTAATATTTTTACCTTAAGGGCTAGTAATCCGCGTAGCGTTATTACTCAGGAAAGTAGGGAAGATAATCCGTTAGGATTAGTTAAAAAGACTAGTTGCTAGGTCTCTAGTTGCTTTAACTCCTAAAACTAATAATTTTTAAACAAAATATATACTCACGACAGTGGTGGCAAGGCCATTAGCCGCATTAAAACAGAATCCCCTAGAGGTTAACTTATTCTCTACTAGACCTAAAGAGATTAATATTAACCTATCTATATTATAGACGATGGTTAAGGAACAAGCTAGATTTCGCGAAGCTAGTTACTATATTATATTGGCATTGTAAAAGCTAGCAAGAGTGCTATAAGTGTGCAATGTTTTCTAAATAAGAAGATATCTAACTATTAATAGATTCCCGTTATTAGAAGGCCTTATTTAAGTCTAATAAAATATTAAAGCACTATAATACGTTATAAATAAGCCTTATACGGATCTTAGTTCAATTATAGCAATTAAGGATGCTTCCTTAGTTAAGAATATAAATATTCTTAAAGACTGGCCCCTTCTTCTATTAAAGCTATTACCTTATACTATACTTAATATTTATATAAGAAAGGTCTCTGTAATATAGCTTAACCCTACTATAGATATAAATAATATCGGTAGGGGGTAATAGATTTTTTGGAGTTAATTTCCTAGAGAGACTTTTAGTTTTCTGTGCTAAAAATTGCAATATATAATAACGTTTGGGGACGTAAACATATACCCCCTCCCGTAACTACATCACCACCAAATATTCTAGATTTCGCCCTTAGAGCTATTTATAATAGGTATTCCTAAAAAATATATCTATTTAAAGCTCTAAAATTAAACATTATTAACGTTTTTATATAGGTTATTATAAGGGTACTTTTGGTCCCTTACTCGGCTACATCCTAGGAGCTCTTAGGGGCTGCCAAGGCTAGCCTTCGGCTAGGCCTTGGCCACCCCTTATAAGCTCCTCGGGCTTGCAGCCTCCTTCCTCCCCCATTGGTTCGTCTTAGTACGAGGCTATTGCCTACCCTTATTACCATATCGTCCTCTTCCATCGACTCCCTATGTGACTCATGCTCGGCTTGCCTGCTCCCTACCGTACACCCTGGCAATACTGCCTTACATTCGAACCGATCCTACACCCTCGCGGGTGGTAGCCTGCAGTAAGCCGAGGGCTGCGCCCTTGAGCAATTTCACGATCCTCTATTTTTACCTAGGACGATCGCGTTCACTGCGACACAGTAGGTATACTAGTAGACGCCTGGAGATCGCATCCGTATAACGGTGTTGGAATACGGATTAGGTCCTCTACCTTTACCTAGGACGATCGCGTATGCTGCAAAGCAGCTATACCAGTAAGACGTCTGGCAGATCGCATCCGCTTACAGTGGTAGATACGGATCAGGAGACAAGGAAGACGGTAGCCACCTGGCTAAGGCAAAGGGGCTATCCGGATCGTACGCGATCATCTCTCGACGCGATTGGTATACGCATACAATCGACAGTGCAGCGGTGCAGCTCTGCCCCAACGGCGACCCGAAGGCGATTCGATTGCTATCCAAAGGCTTTCTGGCAGGAGTCAAGGGGGATCGTGCGCGATTAAGCTTGCAATACTCTATAGGCCAACCACGGTTCACTTGCGCAGGGCAGTGCCACCAACAGAGCTTGGAAGGTTGAACGTCCTCAAAGAGATGCAGCTACCCTGGAGGCTATCCGATTGCTATTCAATGGCTATCCAAAGAACTGACGGCTAGTTTTTAAAGCTACAGCTACTACCATGCGCTTCCAGATCAAATGCAATCAAGGGTTACTGCCCAATCAGCCAAAGAGCTGCCGAGACCTAATCGCAGGGCGATTGTCTCTTAGAGCTACGGCTCGTCTTAGGGCTACGGCCCGACCCGGAGACTCTCCGGCTGTCAGCCTGAGGGCTGCCGAGACTAAACCGTAGGCGGTTGTCTCTTATTAAGCTACGGCTTACCTCAAGAGCTACAGCCTGCCCAAGAGAATGGCGGCGGCTCAAAGATCCTATGTGATCTCTTACGGAGCTACGGCTCCGACCCGGAAAGTTTCCGGTTATCAGCCAAAGGGCTGCCGAGACCTAATCGCAGGCGATTGTCTCTCAGAGCTACGGCTTACCTCGAGCTTCAGCTTAAAGATCCTATGCGATTGCTTAAGGGCTACGGCCCGACCCGGAGACTCTCCGGCTGTCAGCCAAAGGGCTGCCGAGACTTAATCGTACGCGATTGTCTCTTCTAAAGTTACAAGCTCAGCTTATGAGATCCTATTGCGGTTAAATGCCATCCTTAAGCTATAGCTACAGCTTCAAGAGCTACGGCTCAAAGATCGTACGCGATCATCTTTCTGCAAGGCTTTGGTCGCTCCAAGAGCTCCAGCCTACATCAAGAGCTACAGCTTGCCCAAGAGAATGGCAGCAGCTTAAAGATCCTACGCGATCTCCGCAAAGCTTTGGTTGCTCCAAGAGCTCCAGCTTGCTTCAAAAGCTTACAAGACCCGACATCTCTCCGAACCCCTTCCGGGACGAGCCCTCTATAATCTCCCGCTACCGCAAGGTAATGGAGGGGGTTGACCGCAAGAAGGGGGGGGGGGCAATATAAGGGATATTCTTGCGATTAAGCCGGCTCCAAGTGGAGACTATCTGGCTATCAGCCATAGAGCTGTCGAGACTTAATCGCAGGCGATTGTCTCCAAGACTGATACGATTAAGTCTTACCCACCAGCAGACGCTCTTTTCCTACCTAAAATAGGCCCTTTTTCCCACTGGGTTTTGGCTATAGGTTAAGGTTTTTATTAAGGCTGCTTGGCTAGTCCTTTTTCCCCATTTCTTTACTCCCCTGTACAAGCAAGGCTTCTACACTGCTTACCTTTCTATATATAGAATCAATCTATTAGGATACGGGCTGGGGGCCAGCCCTAACCAAGGGGGGGGCAATGTAAGGGTACTTTTGGTCCCTTACTTGGCTACATCCCGGGAGCTCTTAGGGGCTGCCAAGGCTAGCCTTCGGCTAGGCCTTAGCCACCCCTTATAAGCTCCTCGGGCTTACAGCCTCCTTCCTCCCCCATCGGTTCGTCTCAGTACGAGGCTATTGCCTACCCTCATTACCATATCGTCCTCTTCCATCGACTCCCTATATGACTCATGCTCGGCTTGCCTGCTCCCTACCGTACACCCTAGCAATACTGCCTTACAGTTATTAATTAAGTTCCTAAAATAAAGTTTAACACTATACCAAGATTATAACTTCCTCGTTATAGCTAAGCAACCCTAAAACCCTCCTTTTCCTCCCCTTCCTCCTATTACTTGGCGCTAAGCCTTATTATATTATCGCCGAGCCTTATTACATCGCTAAGTATTATTGCATCGCCGCTAAGCCTTATTATATTACCGCTAAGCCTTATTATATTGTCGCCAAGGGCCCTTACCTAATTGAGCAATTGGAGGTTATAGTTTTAATTCCCGTATATAGCACGTTAAAAAGATTAAAAAAAAGAAGGTAGTTTCTATTAAATCACGTATTAGCAAGGCTCTAAATTAACCCTATAATTCTCTACATCTTATAAGGCCTAGAAAATTATAACGCCCTTTTTTCTATATAATATTTTAATATACACACCTAACGGCGAGCCGTAGCTCCTTAATCCCACTAGGCTAGATTTAAAATTAAGAGAACTAAAAGGACTTTATATTATAATTTCCTAAATTTAATTAAAATATAACCCCTTCCTAAATCTTAGGATTAAGCTTTATATATTTAATTATAAAGGTAATATATAGGCAGATTAGTAGCAGAATATATTAATTTTGTAATATAGGCCGTTAAAATCAGACTCTACACCTATATAAGGTGACTTAGCCTACAAACCTACTAGTCTTTGGATTTAGTAAAGTTAATATAAAGACATTATATAGCGTACGGGTGGGAGCTGGTGGTCGTTAAGACGTGGGTAGTAGTGAAAAGTTTTCATACAGAATGGTGAGATCTCGAAAACTACCGCTAACGGTGCCCCCTTATAGTAAACGACTATTATGCCCTTACCTAAGCCCACCTATATAATCCTTATAGATATAAGTCTAATTTAACGTCCCTAAACCCTAAATTAAAGACATTACTAAACGAGTAAATAAATACACCCCTTTTTAACCCCTAGGGCGATCGCTCGCAGAGTATATAGTTATTCGCTATCCGCACTATATTCTGCCTAACAGCCTAGATAACAACCCTATAGTTTTCCTGTCTTCTCTCTACAGCTAGCTACTCTAAAAAGGGCCTAGTAACTAGGACCTAGGCATAAAAGATACCTAAAGCACATATATATCCCGCTTGCATTTTAGTGTTACGGAGCCAGTTATAGATAAATCCCCCTTACGCCTTCGATAAGGTGGGGGGGAAGGGTATACGCGGCAAACAGTCTACAGAGGTGGCGTGTGTTGGGGACGGTTAAGATATAGGAAACTGCTATAAGTATATAGCAATTAATTGGTTAACAATAAGGCCTAGTTGGGACGTAGCGAACCCTAGCTACGGATAAGCTAGAAGAAGGATATAGTAGTTACTAAGGAGATCTAATATCTATAGAGGTCTGGATATAGCTGCTGGGCAGCCCTAGGGGGCCGCCAGCTGCGCGTGGAGGTGGTTAATAGGGTTTTTTATCCTACTAAGGTAGCTTATAGGGTTTTTGTCCCCTAAGACCAGGGGGTTTTTCCGGTAAAATATTAAATTTCCCCTAGGTGTGGAGTAGTCTGCATAGCCCTAATAGGGATCTAAATTAGATGTTAAGCAATAAATAAATAAATAATAATTAATTTAATTAGTGGTATATAACTATAGGGCTTATATCTATATAGAATTCTATTAGGATCCTGCTAGGAGCCTATTAGGACAATTGGGAAATAATTATCCTGCTAGGTTCCTGTCAGGAGCCTATTAGGACGATTAGGACGATTAGGAAAATCAAAATCCTGCTAGGAGGCCTCCAGGATCTTAGCACCCTAACAAAATGCTAATGTGCTTAATAGAGCGCTAGTTAATTAGTCCCCTAAATAGGGTAAATAGATATCCTTCCGTACTGCGTTTACTTATTAAGTTATCTCTAAATACTGCGTTACTTACTCCTGTAAAGACTTAACTCCCTATATTATATCCTAAATATTTAATCGCGAGGGTCCTTATCTAATATAGGTAGGCAATAGCTTAACAAACTGCGGCGTTATAAAGAGGTAAGGAATTTTATAGGAATTCTAATAGCTTACTTAAAGCTTTAGCTGTATTAGGTCTTGTAATATAGGTTATATAAATAAGTAATCTAATTATCCTTTAGTAAACGTAGATGTCTTATTTTAAAGCTTTTTCTAGATTTAGTAGGAGCTTATTAGTGCTTATAGGTGTACTAACTAAGCGCATATTAGGTAAATAAAATTTATTAGCAATCTTTTTAATATAGGAGTTTTAACAGAGCCATAGCTTCCTCTACCTTCTATCTTTTAGGACTTAAATTTTTAGAAACTAGGATAGTTTACCTAGGTCCTTTATCTTATACTTCTTTATTAGTATATTCTTAAAGCTTAAATGCTTTAACTAGTTCTTCTTAGTACTTATAGTATAGATATCGTCTATATAGAAGAATACGATCAGCTAATTGTTATAGTAAAGATACGGCTCTTTACTAACAGGCTTTAACCCCAATTTAGTTAGTTCCTAACTTAAATCATTATACTAAAGACGTGGCAATTATTAAAGTCCGTAAAGAGCTCTACGTAATAGTAAATATTTGCCCTTAATAGTAAATCTATCCGGACACTTAATATAGACTATTTTATTAATTAAGCTATTTGCGAACGCGTTAATAGCGTTGCCCTACCAACCGTCTAAATTAAATACTACAATACCTACTATAAGAGCTCTAAAGACCTTAGCCATTAAAGTTGCCATATAGGTGTCCTTATAAATTAACTCTTATAGATCGCCTCTTATGCAAAGTTATGCTTTATACTTTATTAGATAACCATTAGTATCCATTTTATAGGTGAATTTCCATATAGTAGGCACTGTTTTAACTAATGGAGTCTTATCTATAACCTTAAATATTCTATAACCCTCTAGGTCCGTATACTCTTTTATAGCAATAGCTAGAAATTCCGCCCTATACTAATGTTTTATAAGCTCCTTCTGGTTCTTAGGCGGAGGCAGTAGCTTATTGCGATAAATTTTCCTATAATATTTTAGGCCTGTGTGGAAGGCCGTCTAAAGTATTTTAAAGCTATTTACCTCCTTAAGGTAAGTTAAATAAGCCGTATATCGTTTAGGTAGCCTCCTTAATTATTTACCTTTTATAATATTATCTTCCTTAATAGCTGCGCCATTATTTTCCTATAAGTTATCCTCTATAGGTATATATTTATAATATAGTTATTAGCGGGTTAAGGGAGCTAAGGAACTTAAGGATCCTTTAATAGGAATTAATTAAGGTTCTAGCATCTTATCTAGGATAGAAAGGGCAGGCAAAAAATCGTCCTTTAAGGTTTATAAGCTTGCTCCGTCATTATCTTAATTAGTTACTTAGTCTTAATTTCTACTAAAATCTACTATTAACTTCTACTGTTATCCACTTAAATCCTATCTAAAGTCTCGTCGTTCTTATCTAACGTTTTATTAAGCTCTTCCTAAAGCGTCCTGTTAATATATAACACATTAATTACCTTTAAGATTTAATTAGCGCGTTTTTAGAGCAGGTTCGCGAGATCTGGCTAATTATTATTATAGAGCAATTGCTTATTAAATATGATGTCTTTTATTTAAATTACCTTTTTTTTACTAAGCATATAGACCCTAAAGATATTTATTAACTAGTACCTAATTAGATATCTAATATAAGCTCTTAGCTTAAGCTTTTAACTATATAGAAGGTTATATTTAAACGGGTAAGCTCTATAGCCGTATATACGTAGATAAGCTATATTTAGCTTTAGTAGTAAGAGCCCTAGTGTTAACTAAAGCTTTTTAAAAGGTGTTATCTAGCTAAGCTAGGCGTTTAGTATCTAATTAATTAAATACGCTATAGCTCTAATAATCTCTAGCTAGAGCTCTTCTAGTAATTAAGCTTTAATTTATATGCAATAAGACCTAATAATAATTACCCCCCTAGAACGTTTAGCAGAACCGTTCTAAGACTTTATATATAGGGCCGATTGCTCTACTATAATTCCTTCTTAGTTCGTCTAACTATAAAAGTCGCTACTAAGAAAGGTCTTGCCATCAATTCGGATAACCACTATCTTTTAATTATATCGACGCTTTACCCTATTTAAATATTATATAATTGCTTATATTAACAATAACTTATAGGCAAAGATCTCTACCTTGTTTATTTATAGAAATTTATTATAGAAATATATTGTCTAAATATAACCGTTATACGCCATAATCTTTAGGAATAAGTCGATATACACGTAGTAGAAGGGTCTTATTGCCTTATTAATAAGTACTCTTCTTAATATAATTTTATAAGCCTTGCTAACAGTATAGGTATTACAGTTAATTATCGCTAGTCCCTAAAGCTTCGTACTACCTACCTCTTAAGGTAAATGCTTAATTGCGTTAGGTCTTATATAACCTAGTCTCTTATACTAAAGCCTTCCTACTACTTCCTAATTAGAAAGGGGGTTTTATAATTAGATTGCAAATAAGGCTTTTAGCTTATTATATTTAAGCGTGTTTTAGTTATAATGTCGTTTATAATAGGTAAACATCTTATAATTATCTTTGTAATATAGTAGGTTCCTTTTATTATTCTACCATATATTCTTATTATTAAACCTGTTTAAATAGGCCAGGTTTATATAGAACGCCAGTATATATACTGTATTAGCTAGTAGGATCCTCCTATGACCTACTAGCGTCTAGATCGTAACTACTGCCGTCTCTATGCCCTTAACTAGATCTAGGCCCGTTCCGGTGTATATAATGTCATTACTTAGTTAAATCTCGTCGACGAATCTCGATTAATTGTTAATAACGTGTATTATAGTTCCGTTATTAATAATTACGCTATTATATAGCTTGTAATTAGAACCTGCGTTATAGGCGCCTACTTAATATACGGCAAAGATACCGTGGTTGTCTTCCTTTTAACTTCCGTCTGGGTTTTATACGGCTTTTTTTATAGAGCCTCCTTACCTAAAGCCTTCTTCCTTATCTTCTTAATTTTTAACTTAGTCTAATTTAATACGCTTATAATTCTTTTCTTAACTTTTATAGCTATGGCTTTATCTAATTTCTAATCTTTTAATTAAACCGAGTTATTAATATAAGGACAATCTTAGAATTAGTAAATGTCTTTATAGTAGTATAATAGGGCGTCTTTTTTCTATAACGTCCTAGACTATATAGTTCTAGGAGCCTTGTCCTTAGGTGCCTTAGGAGTCTTATCCTTATAAGCTCCGTTAATAAACTCCCCCTAAAAGCCTACTATATTAGCGCTAAGTTAATCTCTTTTCTTTTAGGCTGTTTCTATTCGTTAATAGTTCTAATATATTTTAACTAGTTGGTTTATAGATATTATCTAATCACTAGCCCAGTTATATTTATTAAATTTAACCCTCTACGTTAAGGCCTAGTTTAGTAATACTAGCTCTACCGCTATTAAAAAATCTTTAATTACTTAGTCGCCGTATACATCTAGTAATTTAATCTTTTTATAGTTATTATATGTCTTCTCCCACTACTATAACCAGGCCTTAAAGTTCTAGTTTTTTAGGCCCTTTTTAACCTTTATATATTAAGTGGATAGGTATAGCTTATATGCTATATTAGTAGGGGCAACCCTCTCCTTAAAAGCTACTAGGGTGTTATATACTGAGTCGATACCTAGTATATAGGTATTAAGGTTTCTAGCCACTATACTAGTAATATAGCTTTATAGGGAGGTTAAAGCTGCCTTCTACTTCTTATATTCCTTTTTTACTATTTTATGTCTTTTACGGAGAATTTAAAGCTCGTTATTCTCGTCTTTAGAGAGAGCTATATAGGAAGTTATTCCTAGCTTTACATCTTAAGGCCTAGAAAAGACTGGTTTAATTAATTAGGGTAACTTATCCTTTTTTGTTAAGGGGTTAATATATTCCCATACGTCTCCTATTTAGGCGCGAAGCCTAATAAGGTTAATTTATTTGTCCTAATCAGCTTAGCTCAATAATATCACCGTTACAGTAATAGCTTAGGTAGGTTGAGAAGTTATATTAAGAGGTACTTATAAGGACAAATGAAGTATTTAATAAGGGGTATGATTAATTAAATTAATTAGTTAAATAGGTGCAATATAGCAAGTCACCCGGGCTCATAACTATTAATTGGTAGTCCGTGCACCGATTATAAGAAAAGAATAAGAACTCTGTTTATTGAATGTGGCTCTAGAAGCTCTCTATATACATAAGATAGGTCTAGGCAACTAAGTCAAATACTATAGGCAACTGAGACAAAATAGGTAATAGAAACAGGTGGTAAGACGTAGGGTACTAGGCATCAAAGACAGTAGTAAGACAGTAGTAAGACGGTGGTAAGGAAACCCGATCTGGATCGACAAGAAGATACGAGAAGGGAACATGCTGTGGGCAGTCGGAGCCTTGACCTGATCAGAATCATGAAGCACAATACAGCATCCGGGGGTCAAGGAAGGCTCTAGCCTCTCATGTCCCGTTTTACCCCTTTTCATTCTCTTCTTGTCTTGTTCGACCTTGTTGCAAGTAGATAGGACCAATCCTTGATTTTAAAGTCTACCATCTTCTACGTCGTGACATTCGAGAAACTCAAGGTTAGATTATAGAAGCAAATGATAGGCGAATGTCTTAGCAGAAGCCGTTCAAGAGGATTCCAATTCTTTACTGCAAAGCCAAAGGAAATATCCATATCACAGGAAATCAAGACTAACCGGCGCCAGCAGCTTGCCTCAGGACTGCCATTCTGGTGCCGGCACTGGTAGCAGCCTGCTAATTCTTAAACCCATGTGAATCGAAATGGACTTGCAATATTACTCCAATCTTTCCACTAGTAGTAAATGCAGACCGGACGACCAATTCGTTTCCACATATTCAGGTTGTCAGCATCACGACCAATAAGGATTGCTTGTAAGGTTTCCTGAATTTCAGCCTCGTCGTCGATTTTTTCGCTTGTGTAGCTGATCAAAAGAAACAAGTTGTTGAACGGACGATCAGGAATGAGAACTCTGTTTTATTAAAGAGGGCTCTAGAAGCTCTCTTATATACATCAGGTAGGTCCCAAATACAATAACGACGACGTCGTCATGTAGTAGGTCATAGTTAAGAGAAACAGGTAATAAGACGTTCGATAAGACATACGAGCTCAAGATACGAGACAACTGAGACATAGTTCGTATAGACGATCTAGGTCGTTAGACAGTATTACAATAGTAGTAAGGAACTTCAATTCAGGTTAACACACCCCCCTAGCTGCACAGAGCCTTCTAGGCTGCTGTAGAAAATACTAAAAAGTCACAATAGCAATTTGGTGTTGAGTTAAAGGAAATCCTCTATATATTTACCTTGCCTAAATATCATTTAAATTAAATTAAATTAGATCCTTAATATTAACGAGATTTAATTACTAAACAAATGTCTCGTGCTTTTAACGAGGCAGAGCCTTTATTAGGCCGTCTACTATTATATCCGCAGTAGGCACCCATTTAATATTAATGCTTCCTTCACGAACTTCCTAGCGGAGCTAGTGGTGATAAATATTAATGTGTTAAAGCTTAGTGTTAAGCTCCGCGTCGCTTTTAGTAAGTAGTTAAATTATCTACAGGTTGTCATAATATATCGTTTGCTTCTTATTAGGGTCAAATCCGATTTCTTTAAAGAATCGCTACCACCAAATTAACTCGGTAGCTGCATGCGATAGGGCTAGGAGCTCTGCTTCCATGCTTAATTTTATTACTAACTTTTACTTTATAGATTGCCAGTTAATTGGCCCTCTAAATAAGGTAAATAGATAACCTTCTATGCTCTTTCTACTTACTAGGTTATTGCTAAATAATACATCGCTAGCCCTTGCAAAGATCTGGTTTATTACATTCTCCTTTAAGTACTTAATCGTAAGAGTCTTGGTTTGATTAAGGTAGGCAATTGCCCTTATAGCAGCTGCGTCGTAAATTGGTAACGGATTTTGTGAGAATTCTAATAGCTTACTTGCTGTTCTCGCTATATCTAGACGAGTAATATTGGCTGTATAGAGCATAGATCCGACTTTCCTCTAATAGGCGTAGGTATCCTGCTTAGAGGCTTGCTCCGGATTAGGCTTAAGTTCCTTAATACCCATTAGTATATATATTTTGCGATAATCTTTAACTTTAAAGCTTGTCGTAATTTTATTAATATAGGAATCCTAGCTAAGCCAAAGCTTCCTGTTTTTTCTATTACGGATAATTTGAATTCCTAAGAACTAGGTAAGGTTACCTAGGTCCTTTATCTCGTACTTTCTTATAAGGTGCTCCTTAAAGGTTTAGAGCTTAAGTAGGTCTTTCTTCCTAAATACAGCTGTAATATTGTCAACGTAGAAGAAGACTATTAGCTAATTGTTGTGATATAGGCAAGGCTCCTCCGCTACTGGCTTTAAGCCTTCCTTTTTTAGCGTTGTTATTAAGTTACCGTGCTATAGCAGAGGTAATTACCTTAATCCGTAGAGGGCTCTTTGGAGAAGTAGGCACTTGCCCTTAATTAGAAATCTATCTAAATACTTAACGTATACGACCTCGTTAATTACGCTATTTATAAATATATTAACAGCGTCGCCTTACTAGCAGTCTAGGTTAAATATTATAACAATAGCTATTAAGGCTCTAAATGATCTTACTACTAAAGTTGCGGTATAGGTGTCCTTATAAACTAACTCTTATAAATTACCTTATATATAAAGACGAGCTTTAAACCTTATTAGATATCCGTTAATATTAGTCTTATATATAAATACCTAAATAACAGGCACTATTTTAGTATAGATCATCTCATTAATGACTTAAAACGTTTCTTAATTTTAAAGGTCCGTATATTCCTTTTAGGCAGTAGCCGCGAACTCTTCCTTATATTGATGTCTTTAAAGCTCCTTTTAATTCCTAGGTAGCGGTAGGAGCTAATTACGGTACAGCTTTTTATAAAATGTGAGCCCTACATTAAAGGCTAATCTTTAAGCTGGAAGGCTCTGGTCAGTAACGTTAGTAAGAAAGCCTACGTAGATCTTTAATCGTCCTTTAAGTCTCTTTCCTTTAACCATGTTTTGCTCTCCTATATCGCCATTAATCTTCTTCTTTAGCTTAGCTTTATCGGTCGGAACCAGGATATAGTGCGGCTTCTTTACTAAGGTATTTAAGGACGGTGGTAGAGGCTCTAGTGAGTTAGGTTTTAGTGTCTCGTTTAGAGTAGGAAGCCCTAGAGCTAAGTCGTCTTTAGAGCTTAAATCTTATTACTTACTACTCTTAATATTAGGCTCTTCCTTATTTCCATTAAATTCCACCTATTATCTCCCTTCGGTGTTAACTTAAATCTCATCTTAAGTCTTATTACTTTTATTAGATAACGATTCTAATTTGTCTTAGAGATCCTATATTTAATAGACATTAATAACTTCCAATATTTAGTCAGTTCTGACTTAGAGTATATTCGCTAAATCTAGCTGTAAGTTATTATAGAGTAACCGCTTATTAAACTTTACGTCTCTGGTTCTTATAACCTTCTTTTAACTAGGAATGTAGATTTGGAATATATTCATTAAATTATATCCTACCAGATATCCTATATAGGCCCTTAGCGCGAGCTTATTCAGGCGTGGAATATTATACTTAAGAGGGTAGGCCCTACAGCCGTAGACTCATAGGTGGCCTATATTTGGTTTTGGTGGTGATATACCCATAGCTAACTAGATTCTCTTAAACGGTGTCTTCTACCTAAGTCTTCTACTAGGCGTTTGATTGAGTAGATAGGTAGCTGCTTTGTAGACTTTAGGATATAGCTCCTCTAGTAAATAAGCCTTAATTCTTATGCACCGAGCCTTCTATATAATTACCCCCCTAGATTGTTCCGCTGGACCGTTCTGTGATTAAGTATTAGGTGCTAATCTTTTAATACTAATTCCTTATTCAGCTGCCTATTCCTTAAATTCGCCTATAAGAGACGTCTCTCTATTTATGTGGATAATAGCTACCTTAAAGCCATATCGTCGTTCGATGATATTGTAATATTTAATAACAATTTAGGTAAGGGACGACTTCTTAGCTATCGTCTCTACCTTATTTATTCGCGTTATGTCGTTAAGGAAGTATACCGCGTACTTATTGCTATTAAATGCAACTATTCCGGGTATTAAATTAAGGTGGATTCTATAGAAAGGAACTAGTGACTAAGTTAGAGGTCTTCTAGATACCACCTTATGAGCTTTACTTACTCCATATAATTTACATTCTACCATTATTAGGCCTTTTATAATCGCGCCCGTTACTAACTAAGGTAGTTACTTAATCGCGTTTTTTCCTGCATAGCCTATTCGCTAGTGCTATATATGGCCTTCTACCTAATTTAGTAGAGGCTTTAATAAATACTTTATTAGCTTTAATTAAGTCGCAAATAAAGCCTTAGGTGAGTCACTTTTTGGCTTATTATATTTAATGGTGTTTTAACCACAGTAGCGGCTATAGTAGGCGTACGTCTTGTCGTCGCTATAGAAGAGAGTGTTCTCTTTATTGTTCTAATAGACTCCCTTATTATTAAGCTTATTAAGATATACCAAGTTAGTATAGAAGCCTAGTATAAAGGCTGCTCCTAAGAGCTATATCTATCTCTTCCCTTTTAGGTTATTAATCGTGACTGCAGCTATACTATAGCCTATAATTTCTTCTATATGCGAGCCCGTATAGACGCGTTCTAACGTAGGCTTGATATCGCTAATAAACCTAGCTCTATCATTGAAAACGTGTAGGCTGGTTCCTAAGTTAAGAATTATACTATCGCGAAGCTCGTAATTGGAAGTCGTGTTATTGGATCCTATATAATAAACTATAAAGTTTCCGGTAGGCCCTTGTGAGCTCTAATTACTACCTTCCTTTAGCTTTTTATTGGCTCAATCGTCCTTATTAGCTTAATTATCCTTTTTAATTTGCTTAATACGAGCCTTAATTTTAGGCGTTATATTAGCAATCTTCTTATCCACCTTCTTCTAAATTTTGTCACTTGGTTTAAACCATAATGGGTAAGAAATTAACTCTATAATGTACCAGCACTTATTAAAGTAGTAACGTTTTCCGTATAGGCACTCTAGCGGCGGTCGCCTCTCCTTCTTCTGCTTATCTGCTAACGATTAAGGCTTTAATTTAGGCTTCGAATTTAGTAAGTCGTCTTTAAAGGTAACTCCAAATAATCCTCCTTGTGGGGTTTTGCCCTTCTGGGCAAGGTCCGTACAACGGTGGTTTTGGTATATTTTAACTAGTTTAAAGAAGGTAGGAAGCGTCTTCTTTTCTTACTTACGCTTATTAAGCTTATTCTTCTAATATTCTAACCAGCTTAGTATAATTAATTTGACTATATACGCGAAGTCTTTTACCAAACGATTATCATCTACCTTAGGTAGAGCTTGCTTCTTGCACTTAGTATACACCTTCTCCTACTCTTATAACTAGATCTCAAAGTTCTGGTTCTAAGGCGCCTTCTTAAGCCTTATATATTAAGTGGCTATTTAAAGCTTTTAGGCGTAGTTAGTCGGAGTAATTCTCTTCTTAAGAGATACCAAGACGTCATAGGTGGTGGTGCATTTAAACGTGTAGATAAGGTAGGTACGTGAGATGGAGCTTAGGATGTGGCTGCGTAATATATTAAGAGCTAACAACTGTTTTCTGTATAGCTTTATATTGTCCCTATGGTCGGCTTTAAGCATATAGAGCTCCTCCTTCTCCTCCTTATTTAGGTCCGCGAGCTTCGTCTTCCCCTAGCTATTAGCATCCTTGGGTGAGGCACGAACAGGTTCTTTAAGCTATGGCAGATCGGTCTTAGGTGTTGATAGGTTAATATACTTCCAGAGATAATTGTTATTTGCTTTTGACTTAATGACCTTAATCTATTCGTCCCAATCGTTTGGGCTTATAAGGATAACGGATGATATAATAACGGGAAGGGTTTCTTGTTGAGAAGTTATTATGGGTAGTTGTCTACGATTAAGATGATAATTGAAATTAATGGGAATAAAGGCTTTGGAATTAAAGATGATGCAGTAGACGGCCCGGGCTTATAACTATTGAATGGACGATCAGGAATGAGAACTCTGTTTTATTAAAGAGGGCTCTAGAAGCTCTCTTATATATATCAGGTAGGTCCCAAATACAATAACGACGACGTCGTCATGTAGTAGGTCATAGTTAAGAGAAACAGGTAATGAGACGTTTGATGAGACATACGAGCTTAAGATATGAGACAACTGAGACATAGTTCGTATAGACGATCTAGGTCGTCAGACAGTATTACGATGGTAGTAAGGAACTTCGATTCAGGTCGACACAAGTACTGTTGCTTGAGATCTAGGACACTCCCTTCACCCTCCTTGATGTCCGCATTGAGCATGCAGTATGGTCTTTCGCCAACACCTCCTGGAACACGCTCACGATGCCTACCAGGCAATAAAGATCCAACGTATCGATCATACCTGTCCTCGTCCGTGACAAAAAATTGTTTCGGTGGGCGGAAGCGTGCGTCCATTTCGTATCGTTTGTCGACATTCTCTTGAGAAAGACGAAGATACATCAATTTGGTGTCTGGGTGCTTGAGGAGCGGCTCTATTTCGACAAGTCGATATTCCCTAGACGGGAAGTGTTCGCAAATCCTCTCACTCACTATGAGATACCTTGCATCCGTTGTCTTCGTCAGGCGAACGGGCACTACGAAGGCATCGACATCGATGTATGCAGAGGAGACTGGTCCATACGGATTCTGACTCGAGAGGGTGAATGAGACTTTGGCACCCTTCTTTCCGAAGGCATATATTGGGTCGACTTTCTCTTGGGGATTGGCAATCTGGTCGTCGTATTTGATCAGTCCGGTGTTCGATGCCCAAGACCAGGAAGGGGCGTGATATTGCGCCTGTTTCCGACATGGAAAAAGCTCGCCTTTTGTGTCACTGGACTTTGTGGACCACAGTAAGCCTTCTGCAAGCTCGGTTTCCCACAGCCCAGCAACATAAGTTCTGCGAGTTTGTTTTGTGAGCATGGAAACAAACCCAGAGAGTGCCGGAAGTCGATCAGTGTCGTAGGTCAGGCGACGAGTGGTAAACTCCTCCACAACTCTGTACCATTTGTACAATAAGTCGGTGTCTTTCAGGACCGGAAGCTGAATCTGAGAAGAGAGCAGATTGCCGAGGAAGGTAAAGTCAGAAATCGGCTCTGGAGTCAGCTTGCACTCGCAGTTGAGCTCCGTCGTACACTCCCATGCCAACTCTGCGGATGTGAAGTGAAGAATGCTGACAGGCAGGAGCCGTTCTTGTAGTACCCAACCTCTTGTGCTGAGCTTGCTTCTTTGATGGCGTCGTTTGTAATGGGCGATTTCCCACCAACTGCTGCGAATGCGCTGATGGCGAACTCGAACTTCAGTTTTGACACTCTGACCGGGGAGACCAGATCCTGTGCGAGTAGTGGTAAAGCAGAGTTCTCGAGTAGAGCGATCGGGGCCGTTGACGAAGCAACCCCCATGGCCGTCATCTGCACCATCAGCTGCGATAGTAACGACGGAATTCTGATAGTAATCTGCCATACACGCGGCTTCTTTCGCCCAGTCGTCTGCAGAATCCTGCATGATGCACAGCGAGTCGATCCATAGATAAGGGATCGAAAGTGCGTTGCAGATCTTGATGGCATCTTGAAATGTTTTGGGAAGCTCGTTGAGAGGGATACCACGCTTCTTCTCATCAAGTGTTGCCTTTGTGATGGTCCGAAAGTATGGTGAAGTCGTCATGTTTCCCCAGCAGTGACTGAGTGTAGCATAAGTCGCAATTTGCCCATTTGGTTCCAAGAGCGCAATGTGTTCGGTTCTAATATCTAGGACCCGGCTTGGAAGGACAGTATTAGGAAGACGTCTGCATCCTGTGTGGTTCCTCAGGCAGTTGTCAAGCCACTTTTTGGCCAGATCCAAGCAGGTGGAGGACGAGTCCTCTGAGATCGAGCGAGCATTCCCAATCAATGGCCATCCAGATGATTTGCCTGCATCTCTTGAGCAGAATCCACGATTGTTGTCGGAGAAAAGGCCTTACCATCCGGAGCGAAAAACTCAATATACTCCTTAGAATGTTGGCCGCCTTCTTTACCGAATTCAATCCATCCCACCAGAGTGCTACCGAGGCCTTCTGAAACCAAATTGAGTCTCATCACATCTTTAAGCGTGTATTTCTTTGAGTCAATTTCGACTTCGAGCCACTGATGTACACTGTTCAGCAAGAGCTGACACGATTCACAGCCACCCTCTGCCGCTCGGCTGAGATCCTCAGGCTTAATCCCACGATCGAAAACGCCAGACTTGTATTCTTCATCCTCAGGCAGAGGACGAAAATTCAAGTCACCGCAGACATGGCAAACGGGATCAGGGATGTTGGGTTCGTCTGTAAATTTCAAGGCTGAGAAGTCGAACTTGGTGAGATCCACCACTTTCGTACGGGAGGAGCCAGGTCCAAACATCTCGTTCGCTTCATCGGACAAGATAGAAGGATTTCAATTGAAAGGCATTTAAGCAGATGTGTTTTCTTGTTTGTGCACCTTTCGGCTCGTTCACCGGTCCAGCTTTTTCCGCGGCGGTCAATAGCTCAGCTGAGTGAAGAAATATCAGCTGATGGCCCAGCCTTTCACCGCCATTGCTCATAGTTGATTATCTCAGGTGCCTCAGCCGCTTCTTTGAGGAATTTGTGGCGTTGCATGGCGCGCACTAACTCCTGAGCCAATAGAACGCCGCGCTACTCCCTACCACCCCTGCTACCCCCAAAATTCCTCTGCGAAGCGTCTGAGAGATTATAGGCGCGCGTTTGGTGTAAACTGGGTCCTTTTTCTAACATATATTAATTTTAAACAACTCTAGCAGCGTGAATATACTAGCTATAGTCTTAGTTCGCGATACATTTAAATTACAATCTCTTCTTTTATTTATTATAATAATTATTGACCCGAGGTACGAGTGGTCTATATATTCGGGTTAGGGGGTTCTGGATTTCAAACTTCCGCTAAGCCAGCTTCTAATTGGTTGGGAGGCGGCTTCTAATTAGTTAGAAAAAAACTTGCGGGCGGTAGGTTATAGCAGAATCCACATAACGAATATTAAAATATCTTAGTATTACACCTTCCTTTTTGTTTATACCTCTATACCACTATAAATATAGCAGATCCTATTACGATTAAGTATAGTAAGTGCTATATCTATAAGCCCCGCCTTAACTTTATTAAAAACGGCCCTTTAAAGAAGCTTTTAAAGCTATGCTAGTTATATCGGTTAAAGGCGCGTCTTCCCTATATATTACTTCTACTTCTGCTTATATTCCTAGGCCTCTAAATATAATTTAAATAAGCGGAGAGCTCTTACAGAGTTAGGTTCTACTACTAAGAATTACCCTGCAAGGCGCTAGCGAACTGCTCTACCTAAAAACGATACCGAGAACGCCTTCCTACCTCGCGGCCAGAACAGTTAAGATACCCTTGAAATGGCTTAACGGCGGAAGATAATTAGGGTAATATAACGGGAGTACCGCATTCCTAATCGGCGGGGTGAAGCTCACTTGCCTACTCCTCCGCTATATGCTACAGAAGAAGCTCTATATAGTAGAAGAGGTATTCTAGATAGCCTGAATGCGTCCTTGCTGGAACTAGCTCCTATGCTTACTCTACCGCCAATACCTACCCTACCGCCAATACCTACCCTACCGCCAATACCACCTTCCTTACGGTAAGCTCCCTCTTAGCAAGCTCCGACTACGGCCCTACTACCCGTTTCAGCTATTAATTGGGAGCGAATTAAGAAGTTTAGGAGTATACTATAGGTTAAATGTATAGAGACGTGCAGTCGTTATAAGAAGCGGTAGTTCTAAATAGGCCTAGCTACAAAGGGTGATAATATAGGTGTATATAAAGCCTATATTAAGGACGCTAATAGTCTTAAGAATCTAACCCTTTCTCCCTTATTTAGTAAAAGTAACGGGCTTAATCTAGGGCCTGTTCCTGGCTTCCTACCTATACTTACCGCGGTAGAGGAGCTTCTAATTACGCGCGTATACGTTTATCTGCAAGTCGTACGTATACGCGGCCAGTAATATCGCTATACTAGCTACGTCTGCTGCTTTAGCTAGAACATATTAAAGACTTAAAGCCAGCTACTACGGCTACCTACTAAACTCGAGATACTAGTCGTAAGGCCTACGGTAGTAGATGGTGGTAAATACCTAGGTTAGTAGTTTACTAAGCGGTATACTATAAGGCGCTCTACTATAGTATAGTGGCTTTACTTTCTAAAAGTTAATTATCTTAATTATCGCGATATTGAAATATATAGCACTTAGCTTACTAGCTTACCCAAAAATGGCTTTATATTAGATTAGCTACTTTATATTAATAAGTTAGAGTCTAATTCTAGTGGCCTAACGGCTTACCTTACTGCTCCTATATAACGTCCTTCTGCTATTAATCCTTTGCCTACTAAGTTTGGCAGTAATCTACTAGACGGTAAATTTAATAACAATATACTAGATACTTTAGTTCCTAATCTAATACCTAACCTTAATAAATTAGAGCTTTTAGGTCGCGAGGTTTAATACTAATAAGACCTATAAGCGGGCCTAGAGGTTTCTATTATGTAATAGACACCTCTCTCTAAGCGATTAGCTAGTTTCATTATACGCGGCACCTTTTTTACTCTATTTCCTTATAGTAAAGCCGATTTTAATATGCTATAAAGCCGTACGGTTACCCTAGCTGCGTATGCTAAGTATATGCTTAAGTATTAGGACGGTTAGTTTAGCCACTACCCCTTATTTCGCTACTACGTGTTTAATTAGATTATAAGAGAGTAAGCCCTTAACGCTACCCGCTTCCTTTACGGCTAATTAAATAAAAATAATCTATTTTTAAATAAGCTTAGTAATCTTATAAATGGTAATAGGGGTAGCTAGTTACTAAATAAGATTATACGGCATATATGGAACCTTAAGGGTACTAGACCTTACTAGAGGCAGAAGATAAATAAGCTTATAGCTTATGCTAAGAATATTAAGAGCGGGTCTCTATTCTTTACACTTAGCGCTACTAATCTATACTGGTATAATCTACACTCTTATATGCCTCTATTTAACGAATATAAGGCTACTAATAAGGCTTAGCGCTACCGGATTACTTCTTAAAATCTTAATAATAATCCGTATATTGCTGCTTACTAGCTATATCGCCGCTTTAATCTATTTAGGAAGCACATACTTATAGGCCTATTTAATAGCACTAACTTTTAGTCCTAATATAAGTGGTAGGTATAAGGTAGTGGCTATATATATAGCTTCTTATAGAGTTTAACAGCCTTAAGGCTAGATCTGTCAACTAGTAAATTAAGGGCTGCTTTTGCTAAGTATTGGGCTACTTTTATATCTATAATTAATCCTAATCGATCTAGGCCTCCTAATCTCCGATATCCTTCTGCTTTTAGCTATAAAGAATAGCTTAATACTAGTGAGCTTCTTACTGCCTACCTTAATCGATTTTAACGGCACCGTAATTGCACCGAATCTTACTGCTTAAGATTAAAGAAAGGCTCTACTGGAGTAAAGGAGTGCCGCTTTTATTTTCCACGCTCTCTTTATAATAAGGCTGCTGTATTAAAGGATTAAAATCTATATTACTAGACGTTCTGTCTATAGCGTAATAATAAGCTTCTTAATGGTTATAATATAGTAATAATATTAGCGTGGATGGCGAATATTAATATATTACCCACTATAAGCGTATTAGTAATAGTTAACTATATAGGCAAATATTGCAGTAAGGAAGAGAAGAAGTTAATTTTCTACTAGGAGCTACTCTAATTAGTATAGCTACATGCTAATAGCCTTTATGCCTTTAGTTTGGTAGTGGCTAGGTTTATAAACAAGCTTATTACTAAACGCGATTAGTTAGCGTAGGAGGTATACTATCTGCTTCTTAATATTCCCCTTTATAAAGGCTTTAGGAATATAGTAACTTTAGACTACTACTAGGAGGATAATTAGAGCGCTATATATAAGCTTAAAAATGGGTAACTAAGAGGGTATAGACTATCTAACTATAAGAAATATAAGCGCCGCCTAGATAGGGTAGAGGACGTTACTTTCCTTAATTTTCTACTCTATTTTAATTACTCTACTTATAAGCGTCGACTAAGAGCAAGGCCTTAAGTTATATTGTACTTTCCGCGATATAAGGGTGATCCTTTTTATTTATAGTATTTTAAGTTCTGCCGTATAAAGCTTATTCTCCATTACCCATAGAGGGAGTATAAGGAAGTGGCTATTTATACTAATAGATTTGGGGCCCCTAATTATGTGGCTTCCTATTAAGCTTATATTAACTCTTATTAGTACCCGCCCAACTACTTCTGCAATTAGAAATTAGAGGAAGCTTATAAAACTACTAATAATATTAATAAGTTTGAGGGCGATTTCGCAGACAACTTGGAGCTATATTAGTCCTTTAAGGCCCTATATACCCGCGTTTAAAATACTAATAGAGTTAAGATTAAGGATCCTAATAGGCTTGGTAATAGGGAGCTTAATTGTAACTACAATTAGGGTATACATTAGGGTACGTACCCGCAGCTTAATAAGAGGACTTATTGGTAAAAAGTATGATTATAGCCTCTATTATAGAGCCGCCTATTCTAAATAGCAACTCCGTCTTCCTTATAACTAGGCTAGCGTTATATTTATAATACCGTAGTTAATTACTATAGGTAGATTAAACTAGGCCTTAACCCCCCCCCTGCTACGGATTAACGTTAATAGAGAGGTAGGAACTGGCAAATCGCATCTTATTGCTGTCTTCTCTATTACGCTCTGTAATATAGTAAGGGCTAATAGTAAGCCGTCGCTATTAGCTTAAGCTGCCCCTACTAGGGTAGCTGCCTTTAGTATTAACGGCAGAACTATATATAATCTATTAAGGTTGCCGGTAAACCGTCCGTTTAAGAAATTGCCTACTGCTAGTCTTACGTCTCTATAATAAGCTTTTAAGGATATTTACTATCTTATCCTTAACGAGAAATCTATAATTAGGTAAGTATATCTAGCCTAGATTAATTACTACCTCCGTTAGATCTACCCTGCGCGTAATAACGACTATTTTAAAGGCTTAAACATCTTGCTAGTAGGCGATTTCCATCAGCTTCCCCCTATAGGTCAAGCGGCCTTATATAGCAATTTACCCGCTAGGCCGTTAGAGCTTGCTAGCTATAGAAAGGAAGCCTATAAGGTGATTAACCAAACAGCTGTCCTAGATTAAGTTATATAGTAGGGCGGTAATAACGCTAAGAGCTTTGTATTTAGGACCGCCCTTGCGGAGCTATATAGTGATTTTATAAGTAAATTAACCTAGAAGCTTCTTTTAACTAGGTATAAGTAGGGCCTATCCACCAATAAGGTTATGGGCTTTAATAACGCAATTTAGCTATATAGTATACGCGCTACTATAGGTAAGTATAACACTATTTGGCTTCGCGACCTTTTATAGCCAGTAGTGGCTATTAAGTTAGTTAACACTGGTGTAGGTGCGTAGAAAGTTACTCCTAATTAGTGCGATACTATAGAGAATCTAGCCCTATATATTAGCGCGAAAGTAATGCTAATATAGAATATCTGGGTTAAACTAGGCTTAGTAAACAGTACTACTAGTATAGTTAAAGATATTGTATAGAAGGGATACGCGGATATTAAAAAGGATTAGCCTTAGTTACTACTAATTATAGTAGATAGGTACAACGGACCTACCCTATTTACTTAGCAGGATGGTAAGAAAGTTATCCCTATATTTTCCATGCTTTATAAATAGGAGGGTATAAAAGGCTCTTACTTATGGCGTTAATTTTTAATTACTCTGGCTTTTGCTCTTACCGTATATAAAAGCTAGTGCCTAATACTTAACTAGGTGGTTTTAGATATTAAGGAAAAGGATAAAACAGCCGGGCTAACTTATATAGCAATTTCACAAGTTAAGAAGCTTTTAGGACTTATATTTAAACGTGGGTTTAATATAGAACGATTTTAGTTATCTATAAGTAAGACCAAAGAGGTATAATAAGAAGATTTTGTATAGAGGCAGTAGTAACTACTCGTAAACGAGTTTTCCTAATTAGGAAATTATATACTGGCTTAAAGGTAAGCGGAGAATATGGTATTTATCTTAGTTTTCTAACTTTTAAACAGTTTAACCGCGAAATCTAATTTTCTAAATTTTAACCCCCCTATCCGTCCTACCTTTTTACCACTTCTAAAGCTGTTAGATATACATATAATGGTATATAAGGAGAATTGGCAGTACTACCGGATTAATATTACTGCTGTCTATAGCGTTAATTAAGTTTTAGAATTTTTTAATTTTTTTAAAGGGCGGAAATGTCGCTTATATAAGAAGTTACGTAACCTCTAAGAATACTTAGGACCGTATATTAGCAGCCACAACTTCTCTATACTATAGTTAAGATTTTATATATACCGCACCTAAAGCTGCTTACAATAACTATTACCTATAGATTTGCCGATTTATAAATCAAAAATTAGACATAGTTAGAGCTGTTAGTAGGGGTTATTAATTGCGCTCCCCGTAATAAAATTTTAGATTTTAGTAATTTAAACTAATGAATTAAATTAAAAGTTCGGAATGTCTAAATAAGGTTCTACTAAGACGCTAGCTAAACCCTAACCTAGACCCTTTCTAACCTATTAAATTCTAAAAATAACAACCTCTACTAAATTAAAAATTAACCTTATCCTTAATAAGCTATCCGATTAGATTTAAAGGTTCTTTATTATTTAAGATATAGCCAAAACTAATAAGGTATAGTAGTATATCGACCTATCTAAGAAGAAAGACGATCTTCTAAAGCTAGAACTACTAAGTTGGCCCATACTAAGGGACATACTACCTATAGCTATATTGATAGCAAAGCTAGACCTAAACTAGCTTACTACCTATAACTAGCTTTACGCCGAATATAAGGACGATCTACGCGTATACTAGAAGCAAAAACAGGCTATAAACGATATTAACTATATTGTTTGCACTACATTAGTAGCCTACCTTCCACTTATTAACAGCCTTAGTAGTTGGTTATATTAAATATTTAAGGCGTCTCTACTACTATAGTAGCTACTACAGTGACAGAGACACCCTATATTTTAGTAAGCAATTAAGCCCATCTTATACAAGAATATTATACTATTAGTACTTACCAAATTACGTACTCGTAGGGCCTCCCGTCTATAAATACTCCCTCCTTTATACCTTCCTTTCTTCTTTTCTTCTTCCTTATAAGAGCTAGAGGTGCTTTAATACTCCTCCCTATTCCCTACTAAGGGATCTATTAGTCGATATAGTAATATAAATAGTATCGGACGATGAGACGGGTAAGAGAGGATAAAAAGGACGGAGAAGCCTTTAATATATATTAGTCAAGTAATATTACTGGCTATATTATGGCTGCCTAATCTCCTATACTTATAGGCCTCCTCCCGTCTATAAATGCTCCCTCCTTTATACCTTTCTTTTTTCTTTTCTTCTTCTTTATAAGAGCTAGAGGTGCTTTAATACTCCTTCCTAGTCCCTATTAAGGGATTTATTAGTTAATATGGTAATATAAACAGTATCTAATAAGGAGATAGGTAAGAGAGGAGATAGGAAGGACGAAGGGGCGTCCGGTAGGTATCAGTTAAGTAATATTAATATCTATATTATAGCTGCCCAATCTCCCGTTTACAGGCCTCCTCCTATTTATAAATACTTCCTCTTTTATACCTTTCTCTCTTCTTCTTTCTTCTTCCTTATAAGAGCTAGAGGTGCTCTAATACCCCTTCCTAGTCCCTATTAAGGGATCTATTAGTTAATATAGCGATATAGACAGCATCTAATAAGGAGATAGGTAAGAAAGAAGATAGGAAGGACGGAGGGGCGTCCGGTAGGTATTAGTCGAGTAATATTAATATCTATATTATAGCTGCCTAATCTCCCATTCGCAGGCCTCCTCCCGTCTATAAATACTCCCTCCTCTATACCTTTTTCTTTTCTTCTTTCTTCTTCTTTATAAGAGCTAGAGGTGCTCCAATACCCCTCCCTAGTCCCCACTAAGGGATCTATTAGTTAACGTAGTAATATAGATAGTATCTGACGAGGAAATAGGTAAAAGAAAAGATAGGAAGAACGGAGGGGCGTCTAGTAAGTATTAGTTAAGCAATATTAATGTCTATATTATAGCTGCCTAATCTTCCATTTATAGGCCTCCTCCTATCTATAAATACTCCCTCCTTTATACCTTCCTCTCTTTTTCTTTCTTCTTCCTTATAAGAGCTAGAGGCGCTCTAATACCCCTCCCTAGTCTCTACTAAGGGATCTATTAGTCGATATAGCGATATAGATAGTATTAGACGAGGAGACAGGTAAGAAAGGAAATAGAAAGGACGGAGGAACCTCCAGTAGGTGTTAGTCAAGTAACATTAATAGCGGTTTTCGTCACCCAAAATTGCGTTACGTGACGATATTTGGGAACGTAAATATATACCCTATCCTATACTCACACCACTACTAAATATTCTAGATTTTGCACTCGGAGCTACTTATAATAGGCATTTTTAAAAGATCTGCCGGTTTAAAGCTCTATAATTAAACGTTATTAATATTTTATATAGGGGTCGTCGATTAAGCTCCTAGGATATAATTTTTAAAGTTTAACACCATACCAATATTATAACCTTCTTGCAGTGGCCGAGCCACCCCTAATCTCCTCCTCCTCCTCCCCCTCCTATTACTCGGCGCCAAGCTATTACGTCGTTACCGAGCTATTGCGTTGTTATACGTCCGAACTAGGTAGGTAATAACGTAGTTACTTAATTATGTCAGACGTCTCTATATATAGTTATGTCTCTTCCTATATATGTATTTGATTAAGTTAGGGTAGTAGACTTACTTTAATTCCAGCTATGCGGCGATTTAGTTATTAGGTATTAAAAATATTTAGTATATAAAGCTTTAAATTGGAATCATAATCTACTATATTAGATCCTACGTAGAGAGCTCTGTATTAAAGCTCTACAGTCTAAATATATACTAGATTCGTAACCAATATAATCCTTAAGCCTAGCTTAAGTAGGCGCCTCAGTCACTGTAGTAGATCCTTACCTAACAGTGACCAAGGCGCCTTAATCTTACTACTGCTTCTAAATTAAGTAAAAGCTCTATATAGGGGGGTCCCAGGGGGTCTCCCCCTGGAAAACCTTATCTCTATATATATCAATTAAAGTCTATATAATAAAGCTCTAAAATTGATTGGCTTATTACTTATAAACTCGGGTCAAAATTTACGTTGGGGGATTAACGTTCCGTATGTTAACTAGCGAACTACTGTATTAGGGGGCGAGATATAGCCTTAAAGTTTAAAGATGCATTTTTGAAACTGGTCCCTTTCCGCCAGCCGCATCAACACAGTGGCCGTACTCTACTACTACCGCTCTGTTTCCTTCCAAATTCACAGAGGTGCCTCTTGTACCTTATTACAAACAGCTTACCTAATTATACTATACCTATACTAGTAGGTATGGATTTGCTTTGCAGTAGGGGGGAAGCTTTAGGCAGAGGCTTGTGCAGAGCTTCGTGCAGAGCTTCGTGCAAAGCTTCGTGCAGAGCTTCGTGCAAAGCTTCGTGCAGAGCTTCGTGCAAAGCCTTGTGCAGAGCCATATGCAGGCGTGCAGACGTATAGATTGCAGACGTGCAGACGTGCAGACGTGCAGACATTCGTACGGGCGTTCGTGTGGGTGACTAATTAATTAATTAATTGTATGGACGTTTATAGAACCGTTCATACGGGCGTTTAGTTAATTGATCGTATAGACTTTTATAGAGCCGTTTGTGTAGACGATTATAGAGTCTTCTAAGTATATCAGTGCTGCGTATTAGGAGAGATTTGGAGCTCCGTATTAAGCTTCGAGTAGAGCTTCGAGCAGAGCCTCGCGTAGAGCTTTTAAGCAGAGCTTTTGAGCAGAGCTCCGTGCAGAGCCTTGAGTAGAGCTTCGAGCAGAGCGTCGTGCAGGGCTCCGTGCAGAGCCTTAAGTAGAGCTTCGAGCAGAGCTTTGATAGAGCTTTAAGTAGAGCCTCGTGCGGAGCTTTGAGCAGAGCTTCGATAGAGCTTCGAGCAGAGCCTTGTGTAGAGCCTTGAGTAGAGCTTCGAGCAGAGCGTCGTGCAGAGCTTCGAGCAGAGCTTTGATAGAGCTTCAAGTGGAGCTTTGATAGAGCTTTGAGTAGAGCCTCGTGCAGAGCTTCGAGCAGAGCAGAGCTCTGAGCAGAGAGCTTCTCTATATAGACCTTGTATTTAGGCTTGTTTTTGAAGGCCTTGTAAACGGCTTTGTATAGAGCTTTGAGCGGAGCTTTGTATAGGCGTTCGTGCAGGCGTTCGTACAGACGTTTGTAGAGATATTAGGGGCACAATTAGGCTCTATTGCGGATAGATTCTATAGAGTGAGAGGAGGGCTTTCAAATGGAGGTATCGGCGAGTTGAGCGGTGGTATATTAGGGGGCGATATACCGCGTTAAAGGCGATACAAACCGTTGTCTATGAGGCAGGCTGGCCTGCCTTTATAAATCGCGCCCATAATCTCTCAGACCCTCGGAGAGGAATCCACCTCGGCGCTCTGTAATTGGCTGCTAAAGCTAGCGCAAGCACTAACGCCTGCGGCGTACGTTAGGCTGCGGCGCCAGTCGCTAATTGGCTTAGGAGTTTACAGGAGTCACGGGTTATAGAGGTGTGGCGGTGCCAGCCGCTGATTGGCTCAGGAGTTTGCAGGAAGTGGATTTTCTCTCCGAGGGTCTGAGTCAACTGAGATAAATAGTTGACACGGCCTTGAATTTCATTTGCAGCGCCTCTATAAGCCAGACGATTCCGAGGGATGTTGGAGCTTGGGAAGTCTAGGAATCCGGAGTAGAGTTTCTGCTTAGCTAGATGACGGTTTCAATAGGTTGTTGAACCGATATGCTGCTCAAACCAAAAAAGGCTGCTCGAGAGGGAAGGTGCCCAGATTGTCCGGTGCCGGCTTGGCGGGAATGATTGGCTGTCGCCCTGCAACTTCTCTGAAATACGCTATCACCACCGCGACGCATCAACAGAATCCTTTCTATTTTCGATCGATAAGTTGATTGCACTGGGGAGCTTCAGATCCCTTTTCGAAGACCTTTTTCCCTTCTAAAGAAGCCGCCATGGAAAGCTGGCGGCAAGCGATGCAATGAGCAGCGGGATTTGTTCGTTTCAAAATGAATTAGAATCCTTGGCATGCAGATCCCCAATTTTTGCACCCAACCTTACGTGTAAAACCGTGAGATAGCCCATTTTCTACATTAAACGTGCCTTATTGTCAATAAAACGTCCCTATTATTAGTCAGTAAGTTAAAGCCGACGTTACCCTGCTATTTGCCCTATTCTGACGCGTTTCCTAGTGTTATAGTGCCTTGTGTTGACTCTGCTTGTCGCGCGGGTATAGTCCGTCTACTTAAATTAGGCTGGCGGCTAAATGCTATCGCAGAACAGCTACACGTTAGTTAAGCTACTATGTATAACACTAAATACTACCTTATGCGATATAGTTAGCCTATTAGGCTTTATATATAAAAGGCTAGCTAGCTAGTGGCGTTAATAAGAGCTAATAGAGAGGCCCTCCTTAAACTCCTACTCTATAATAGTTGGAAATATCTAGATAAATTTTAGTATTAGCTCTATTACAAACGCAATCTTAATATTAGTCGTCCTATAATCTACCATATCTTAAAAAAGAAAGGGTAGTTAGGGAAGGTAATTAGGTATATAGCGTAAGGCTATAACTTATAGCTAAGGGAGCTCTATTATAATAATATAAGGCGGTTTCTGGTAGATATTATAGTATTTCTTAATAAGGCTATTTTTAACGAAAAAACTAGCTAGTGGATAAGAGGGCGAGCTCCAGTTAGCAAGAAGGCATACTATTAGGGCGATCTTTAAAGAGGTAATACTTAGAGTATCTAAGCGGCTATAATAATTAATAGCTAAGTTTACTATTAAGCTCGTAAGGACTACTTTTATATTAATAACTTTATTAAATAGCTATACGGCTACCTATTTCCTACGCCTTATAAGCAATATTTAAATTAAACTATAGTAGTTATAATAGATAACCTTTTAGTTTATATTAACGCGTAGATTCCGGCTGCTATTAAAGAGGAGGGCTATATTATTTGCTATCTACTGCTATACTTACTAGACTTTAATCTAATTAAGCTTATATAGGCTGTTTTAAAGGCATAGATCCATCGCTAGTACTTATATCCTTAAGAACTCTACTATAATTATAGTGAGTTTCTTAAGTAAGCTATCTGCAAAAGTAGGTGCAATTCTTTTACCTAGTAATAGTTTTAATATACCGCCGAAGGAATATATATAAAATAGGCTAAGCTAGAGTATTTACGGCGTTAATTAGAGTAATTTAAGTATAGTATTAAGGTTTAAAAGCTAGAGGAGTTAACTACGGCCTTTAATATTACTATAGGCACTTACTAGGAAATCGTCTAATATTAAATTACTATAGAAAACACCCCCTTCTACTTAGTTTATATATCCTTTATATACGTATAAAGCATCCTACTAAGTCTATAAGGGCGTTCGCCGCTATAGCAGCCTTTTACTACCTATAGTATACTTTAAACTTATAAAGCTAGCTAGCTATATTACTAATAAAGCCGTTAGCGGTACCTAGCTCTAAAGCTCTATAGAATTTACGTAAAATTTTATTTTCTATAGTATGTAAATTATCTAAACTCTACTGCTATTCTAATATAATATCCCTAAACTACTTTAGTTTCTCTTATATTATAGCGTTATTTATCCTCTTAAGCTTCTAGATAAATAGACACTAAATAGTATCTATATTCTCTTTACTAACTAATATAGGACTTAAGTGTGGATAATTGTTAATATTATATGTAGGGGTAGAAGAAGGCGGTAGCGGTAAAGGACTAATAGTAGGAGTAGTAGCTTGGGTTTAAGGCTAAATAGGTAGTTAAGTAGGCTGTAGTATAGGTAGTTAAAGCTACTATAATAACAGATAAGGCACTTAATTCTGCGGATACTATATATAGAAAGGGCCGGCGTAGTGTTAAGAATATATAGGTAACTGCTAATTGAA
Source organism: Cenococcum geophilum 1.58 (assembly GCF_001692895.1). Classification (NCBI taxonomy): domain Eukaryota; kingdom Fungi; phylum Ascomycota; class Dothideomycetes; order Gloniales; family Gloniaceae; genus Cenococcum; species Cenococcum geophilum. The sequence goes on along the minus strand of NW_027137564.1, from coordinate 2,262,871 downwards.
GCTATATAGAAACATTATTATTTACTACTACTATCTCTATATAGCGATTAGACGGTAACGCTCCTTTTATTCCTTATATTATTTATTATAACGCTTCTCCCTTTCTTCCTCTCTATTCTTTAATTAATATCTATAGGCCTTTATCTATAGTTCTTAAAGCTTAGTTATATAGTTAGTTGCTATATAAAGCTTAGCTACGGCTAAAGGTTTATAAGACTATTAACCTAGGTAACTAACTAGACTATCTACTATAAGAGCGCGGAAACCCTTTATAGGGGGCTCCTCGTACTAAGCATTACTAGAGGTAATTATATTTACCTAGGCCTTATACTAAGCAGCGTTAATAGTATAATATTAACTATTAAATATATAGTAGAAGTTCTAATAGTTACCGCAGCTTATATCTATATACTTAATCTATTTCCCTAGGCGAGCTTAAAAGTTAGTAATATCCTTATACACTACTTAACGGCTTAAATTCTATTATAGTAATAGCTCTAGGCGTAGTTTTATAGGCGCGCCTTTACCTAATATAAGAGTAGGACTCTTAGACTATAGGGCAGCTAGTAGGAAAGATAGGATCTTAATAGACTCTTTAACGTCCCTAACGTCCTTAATAACATTTCTCTTCTTTCCTAACTTTGTTAACGCCTTACAGTTATCTTAACTTTAAAAGTTAATTAAATATTACTGCTAAGGTTATACGCCTGCTAGATATTAATAACTTTAAGTAAGCGATCGCTCTGTTTAATAGAGAAGTTATTAATAGAGCAGTTAGCTTGTTTATTATAACTAGAAATATACTATATAACTATAAGACCTTTAACCTAGGTATGGATTTTACTACTAAGCTAATAGTTAATCTTACTTATAATAGCGTCCTTAATAAGGCTTAAGTTATATAACTGCCGTTTCTGCTTATTAATATAGAGCCTAAACTAACCGTGGATAGGATAGTTAACGGTTACCCACTTAGTCTAACGCTTGAGATAAATACCTTAACTATAATCTTAACCTTAAATTTAACGCCTTTAACGTAGATTTTCTGCCTACCTTTTTAACGCATTTTTAGTATTAAAGTCCTTATCGTTTTAATTAATAAGATTTAAACTATAAGGGCCCTAATTAAGCTTTTCTAGATCTAACGAAACCTTTAAATTTAGGCCCTTAAGTCTCTTAATATCGCGCCCCTATCTAGTATAAAGCTTGTCCCTTCTACACTCCTTCCTTATTTTAGCCCCCTCCTTAGTTTTGTTATAATAGTGCCTGCGACAACTATAGTATAGCCTCCTTAACTTCCTTAATATCCTTATCCTAAAACTATATACGCTGACCGTGGTCTATAAGCGGCTTATGCGAGTTATCTAAGTTACCTTTATTAGTTTGGCGCGCTAGCTAGGCTAAAGTAATCCTAGAGGAGGAGGAGCAGACAGCTTCCTATGTTTGTTCACAGAAGCCTTAAAAGTAATACTAGCAGTACGTAAATAAGCGCGGGTATTGCTAATAGGAGTAATATTAGTAGTATATATACGAGAGCGAGTACTGCTAGCAAGAGGAGCTGCTAATGTAACGGAACCTTGTAGCAAGAACTACGGTGGGTCCTGTTATTGGGCTAGGTGTATAGGAAATGCAAGTAACAATCGTCGACAAGTAATAACAACTGGTGGAGTGGTTGCCCAACAGATTAACTCCAATTATATTCTGAGAATTATTATAAGAAAGGAACTATCTAGGTAGGGACTAAGGGTCCTTAAATATACAACCGTACTCCTATAAAATCCTTCTTATACGTAATATACGTGTGCTCTATCTACTCTATTACGGATTACACAGATTCTACAGATTATATAGATTATGTTATATAACCTCGGTTACCATTCCTCGTTACATAGCTCTATCGGCTCTATCTTAAACCGTGCTTATATTAACCAACTAGCTTCTTTTGTCTCTTCTCTAAGTAGTTATAATATTATACTTAAAGCGTCTATAACACCATCTCCCTCCTCTCTATCTTTGTCCTTAAAGATTCGAAATATCTCTAAGTTATTTACTAGAGGTATAATGTCCGTCTAATTAATTTAGTTAATATTGTTACTTATTATACCTAAAGCAATTTCTTCTTCCTTAACCGTTCGTCGTACTCGCACTATTACTGCAATATTGTCTCTTAGTAAGATTATGCCGTCTCTATGTTCTCGTTGTTTAAAAGAGGGGTTAGTCTATATTACATTAGCGAGTCCATCTTTATGATAACCGTCCTTTTACTTAAAGTGCACTAAAGCAAATATTTATTTATTTTATAATATTCGCTCTATCTCTAATACTAAATATACGTAATTTATTACTTTTAATAGTCGTCTAGTTCCCTAATTAATTTGTCTTAGGGTTTTATATTTAATCTACTACTACGTAGCTAGATAATAAGCTATCTGTTACTCTAGCAGAGTTATACTATTTTTATAACGCAGAATAGGAGGCTGCCGATACTCAGTAACGGGCCCTTAAGTCTTATCTTGCGGCGTCCGCTTAGTTAATCCGTCTTAAGAAGGTTTGTAAAAAGGTTCGTTCTAAAAAGTAGAAACTTATAGAATAAGGTTTATAAGAACTTAGTAATAAAAGAACGGATTTTCTTCTAATAGAGAAAGAAATAGATCTAAGTAATTTAGCAACTGCTCTTCTTAGGTCCCCCTTAGGTAACTTATTCTTTAGTAATCCTTTTTTATTAATACTACCTAACCTAATTTCTTTTAATACTCCTATACCTTTCTTATAGCGTTCTTTAAATTTTCTAGTAGTTTCTAGGTAGTCTTATTATAGCCTATTTACTTAACCTCGTACTATATTTTATTATCGATATCCTTATAACTAATAATCCTTAAAACTTACTATTTATCTTCTTCCTATCCTCTATACGTGTCTACTTTGTAGACTAGTAGCTTAATATTCCTATATACTAGCTCTAGCATTACAATATACTATATAGGGTAGATCTTTATTTTGGCTGGTAGGTTTAACTTAAATATAACTAGTAAAATCCTTTATATAATTTTAAAAGGTCCTAGTCTAATATAGTCTAACTTCTTACTTAGCCGTCAACTCTTAAAATTTTTATATAGTAGCTACACTTTATCTCCCTCCTTAAGATCTGGTCCCTCAGATCTCTTAGCATTATAGTACTTTTTTATTTTTTCTTATACTTTCTTTACTAATTCTATAAGGTCTATATAAAGATTTATTAACATCTTTATTCTTTCTTTAGCTATGCTACTTGTTTTCTTCGCTTATTATAGTAATAATAATATTTTTAGCTTATATCCATAATTTGCCTTAAATGGTAATATGCCTATTCCCTCTTAAGGTATTATATTATATACAAACTATATAACTAGTAATAACGATACCTAATTATTCTATGCATAATTAATATAATGCCTTAGATACTGCTCTAGCGTCTAATTTAATCTTTTCGTTTAATTATCTGTCTATAAATAATATGCGGTAAAAGTTACTACTTAAACTCCTTGCTCTGCTAAAAATACTTCCTAAAATACTGCTATAAATCTTAGATCTCTATCCAATATAATCTTGCTTAGTGCTCTATATCTTATAAATACTTCTTTAATATAGATTCTAGCGACATCTTCTACTAATATTTCTTCTGTGTATGCTATAAAGTATCCCTACTTTATAAGCTTATCTATTATTACTAAGATTGCGTTATAATCTTATCCGGTAATAGGATCTCTTAACTTTAGTAACTTAATAATAAAGTCCCATAATATAACCTCCTATAGTCTCTCTAGTATTTTAACAGTTTATAGCCCTCTATACGGCTTATACCTTATTAGTTTATTTCTTTAGTAATCTAAACACTCCTTTATTACTTTTCTTATAATATTCCAAATTCTATCAATAATATACTCTTCTTAGAGTCTTAACACTAAGCCTATAGCTCCATTATATCCTTAAGTTAATCCCTTATAGAACTCTTCTATAAATTGCTCTGCTATACTTTTTAGGATATACTTTACTTCTTAATTTTTGTATATATCCGTTTATAGATCTTCTAGTTATACTTCTAGAATTCTTTATACCTAAAAGCTTTCTAGTATCTTATAGACTTTCTCTAGTTTATTACTCTCTTAAGTTACTACAATCTTTAAATAATTATACCTAATTAGTCTATCTATATCTTTTCGTAGTAAAGCCCCTAATAGCTTTTTATTGCTTTATAATTTAGCCTTTTAACTTAGAGTATCTACTTTTATATTGTCTATACCCTTAGTATACTAAATTTCAAAATAGTATTCCGTAAGTATCTCTACCCATCTAACCTATCTTTAGTTAAGCTCCTTTATTATTAGGAATCCTATTAGGTTCTTATAATCTATTTTAACTATAAATAGTTTTTCTATACCTTATAAGAATGCTCTCTATTCCTTTAATACTATAACTATACCTAACAACTCTTTGTTATAGATATTATAGTTTAACTCTAGTAGTATTATCTTTCGACTATAGTATACCACTAGGTGCCATCCGTCTTAATATCTCTATATAAAGTATGCCCCTAGTATATAATCTAATACATCTGTTTTTACAACCATTTCTAGTCCTAGTTAATAGATCTTAAGAACTGGCTCCTAGGTAAATAACTCTTTAACCTTTCTAAAGAGTTTCCACTATTCCTCTCCCTATACCCATAGTTTTTCCTTCTTTATTAATTGCGTAAATAGTTTAATATCCTTTAACTACTGCGCTATAAACCTTCTATAGTAATTACAAAACCCTAGGAATAATTTTAACTGCGTAATATTCTCCGGTTCTTACTAATTTACTATAGCCTTAATCTTCTTTAAATCTATACTAAGTTAGCCTAGTTTAATAATAAATTTAATAAAATTGGTCTTCCTAGTAAAGAACTTGCATTTCTTAATTACTACTAGCATCTGTTCTTCTTATAGTCTCTTTAAAACCTATTTAACGTATTCCCCGTATTCTTCCTTAGTTATTAAGTAGATAATAATATCGTTAAGATATACTATAACAAATTTATCTAAGTATTTTCCTAACACATTATTAATACGCTTTTAAAACGTTGCTAGTACGTTTATAAGCCTAAATTGTATAACTAATGGTTTATATAGTCCTTCCTTTAACCTAAAGGTTGCCTTTTATTCGTTGCCTTCCTTAATCCTAATCTAATAGTACGCCCATCTTAGATCTATCTTTGTAAAGATTTACGCGTTACCTATTCTGTCTTAGATCTTGCTAATTAAGGGTAAAGGATACCTATCCTTTTTAGTAATACTATTTAACTATTTATAGTTAATACACAGCCTTAGTTTACTATTCTTCTTTAGTATAAATAGTATTAGATAACCCGCTAATGACTGCGATGGTCTAATATATCCCTTTCGTAAATTTTTTTAGATAAACTCTTTTAATACTCTACCTTCTTCTTTAGTAAGCTTGTAGATTAGAAAAAACTTTAGACTTATTCTTAGTTCTAACTCTATTTTATAATTCTATACTATATATTCTAACAGCTTTTTACTTTCTAGTAACTATAGTTTCTTGCTATACTTATGGTATCTCTTTAGTATATAACTTAAGCCTTACTTAGTCTCTTTATATATCGCTCCAACTTAGTACTATACTATCTTAGCTTATTATTATATCTTACGGTGTTAAGTATCTTTAATATTAACCTAACCTGTAATCTAATTAATCCTTAGATTGTATTCCTATAACTAAGGCATCCCTAATACTGCCTTATCCCGTCCTAATAGTAGGATATTAAAAGATATCTCGATTTATCTCCCTTTAATGGTTATTTAAATAGGTCCTATTTTAAGACTAATAATCCCTCCTCTATAGGCTATTAGATCTCCTAAAATTATAACTAATAGGTAAGATTGCTCCTTCTATCTATAAGGTAGTCCTATTCTCTTAACTGCTATTAGTAAGATATAGTTCCGCATTACTTTACTATCTATTAGCGCTTTAAACTATTAATCTCACTATTTAACTTATAAATTTAGGTATTGTCCTTAAATTCCTTTAAGGGTCTAAGGCTTTACCACTAGCTTCCTCTAGTCTTATAAGCCTCCACTTTTCCTAACTATTAGCTACTTAATCCTTATATACTTAGCTTATTTTTTTGGCTAATGCCTAGTTCGCTTTTTATCCTCTATATGCTATAGATACGTATTCTCTAGGTATTCCTACTACTATTATCCGTCTAAGCATTCTTCCGTAAGGAATCTTTCTAGTTAAAGTATTAAGTTACCTAACTCCTAAACTTCCGCTAGATGCTAGCCGTATATATACTTAGCATTCCTATATTATTACTTATCTATTATCTAATATATTCTTATAGGGTATTTCTAATTCTTTTCCTTTGGATTCTTGTGCATCTCGTATATATTATCTATGCACACAATCTATAATAACGTATAGTGTGCTAGGTGCTTTAGGTTAACTCTTAACTCATCTTTATTCTTAAGTTTAAACCTTTATTATACTAATCTAAACGTTACAACTTTATTTATAGGTACTAAAATGCGTCTCTTGCTTCTCTAGTCCTCTAATTATTCCTCTAAATCCTTTAACATTATAATTAAGGCTCCCTTAATATAAGTTATAGCCTTTTCTATAATCGGGTGGTCTTAAATAACTTTTTCGTCCAACTATATATAGAAATCTTCCCACTTATTGTTGTGTCGCTGCCTATACCACCTTTAGTATAGCTATTAGAGTATATACGGTCTATCCGTAAGGAAGTATCTTCTTATTACTACGTCGTAACAGCTCTTTATATATCATTTTTCGAACCTAGTAAGAATCTCTAAATCCTCTTCATTTTCCAGTTTAGTAAGCCACTTAGCTCTTAGTGTGCCTGCCCTAGGCCTATTAGTAATTCTTTATACTAGCGCTCTATCCTTTATACGTCCTAATATACTAGATCTCTTATCTAGTTTCTGTTTTTACTATACGATAATTCTTTACCTAAACTCTTCTATGGTTTCTTTTAGTTTGCGTCTCGCGCTCTAATCCTTAAAGTTCTTTTACTTTTTAATCTTAGTATTAACTTTTCGATCTTTAGTCCGAACACTATATTCTACTAGTAAGTCCTCTAGGTCTATATATCTATCTCCTAATCTAGTTACTATTTATATTACAGATTCTCTAATCTATAAAGAAGCTTCTTACCTCTTACCTATAGGTGTCCTAATTTATACCCCAAATTCTTAACCCCTTAGATTCTTTAATCCTAAGCTTGCTTCTAACTTAAGCTTAGCTCTAGCCTTAGTCCAACTAGGCTTACTTAGTGTTCTTATCTTGTCTTAAGAGTCTTAAATCTCACTTATCTTATCTTAAGAGTCTTATGCCTATAGGAAACTTCGTCCTAAGCTTATTTATATATCACTAAACTAAGCCATTACTCTGCTCTATTGGTTGTCATCCATTATAGGTCCTTAAGCTTACCTTATCTCGTCTTAAGAATCTTAGTTATCTCTTATCTTATCTTAAGAATCTTAAGCCTATGGCCTTTTACCTTTATCAAGTGCCAAAGTAGTTCACTATCCTACTTCTCTTACGTCTCGCGAAGCGATAGACATCATATCTAGTAAGGTCTTAATCCCTACTAATATTCCCTATTCTATAGTGGAATTATCCTCTACCTCTAGTATAATATCTTTAATGGCTATATATTCCTAGTAAACCGCTCTTATTACCTTATCGTCACAAAATGTTTCGCCTACGTTAAATTTATCGTCCTTAATATCCGATCTATAAACTAGTTTATTAGTTCCTCTATATCCTATAGGTACTAGCTCTTATAGCCAATAGCTTACACTATACTTAGCGTCCTTATAAATTCGGTATACGTTATTATAACAAAACGCGAAACTTTTAATTAAATATTCTTTTATTCCTCGCAGCATATTATCGTCCCTCTATACATATATATTGTCTACTATTAGTTTAGTTCCCTTTATTATATAGTACCTCTAACCATCTTTATAATCCCTCGCAAAGTAACCTTATTTTCCGTAATTTATATAAGCTCCCTCTCTAAACCATTACTTTTACTATAGAGTCTACCTAAACGTCTTCTACTGCTAAGATCCCTGGTTTAGCCTCTACTCCTTAGACCTTTAATTACTTAATCCTTGTCCCCTAGGTTTCCACGGTTTCTTACTCCATCTCTTATAGGCTTCTTTAGTACCACTTAGGTCTATTAGCTCTACGCCATACCATAGTTTTTAACTTAGCTTTGGTTGTTACGTACTCTGCGCCTTATATAACTATAGAACTCTATCCTAACCCTTCTTAGCCTATTCCCTTTAGTAGATTCAATTATTAATCTTAATCGCTTAATCTATTAGTTCCCTTAGGGTGTCCGCATCTTCTATTAGGATAATTACATCCTAAACTTTAGCCTTAAGTACCTATTTATACTATGCTATAAGCGCCCTATTATTCTACTTAACTTATATTACTAATATCTAGAACTGCGTTATATACTTAATTACTAAGGTTCGTTACGTAATGTTTTAGAGTTTTCTTTCCGCTATAGTTACTGCCTTTAGGTCTCCAAATATTTATATAAGTCACTCTACAAATCCGTTCTAGCTTAAGAACATAAACTATACCTCTTAGTTTATAGTCGTCATTCTATTTGCCTAGATTTCTATAAGGTAAGGCTTAAACCATTTAAGTGCCCTTCCTATTAAGAACAATCCCGCGTACGCTATTTAATCCATAAGTGTTACCAGCTTAGCTCCTTCTTACGCGACCTTAAAGTGCATTTGCGTAAGGAATCCTTTAAGCTTTAATCTTTCTCCTAAATACCTTTTAATTAATAGTAACTTAACCTTTACTACACCTATCCCATTAATCCTATTTTCTAACGTTATATTATTTTCTATTAGCTGGTCAACTATCTCTTATAACTATCCAACCGTTACAGGTTGCTATAAGTTAGTGTCTGCTATACTAGTGTCGTTACCTAACCTCAATATAGTTGCCGCCGTCAATAGCGTTATAATGGCTGCTTTTGGTGGCATATTATCCGACTTATTATTATTAATACTATAACCAGGTAGTAATTATATAACGGAACCTTATAATAAGAACTACGGTAGGTCCTATTATTGGGCTAGGTATATAGGAAATGCAAGTAATAATTATTAATAAGTAATAATAACTGGTGGAGTAGTTACCTAACAGATTAACTCCAATTATATTCTAAAAATCACTATAAGGAAGGAACTATCTAGGTAGGGACTAAGGGTCCTTAAATACACAACTATACTCCTATAAAATCCTTCTTGTACGTAATATACGTATACTCTATCTACTCTATCACAGATTATACAGATCCTACAGATTATATAGATTACGTCACGTGACCTCGGTTACCATTCCTCGTTATATAGCTCTATCGGCTCCATCCTAGACCGTGTTTATATTAACTAACTAGCTTCTTCCGTCTCTTCTCTAAGTAGTCGTAATATTATACTTAAAGCGTCCGTAATAGCTAATAGCGTTGACGTTACTAGCGTTAATTTTAAAGCCTACTTCGTGAGAGGTACTATAACACTAGAAAACGCGTTAGGATAGGGTAAATAGTAGGGCGACGTCGGCTTTAACTTACTAACTAATAATAGGGACGTTTTATTAATAATAAGGCGCGTTTAATATGGAAAATGGGCTATCTCACGGTTTTATACGTAAGGTTGGGTGTAAAAATTGGGGACCTGTATGCTAAGGATTCTAATTCATTTTAAAACGAATAAATGTAGGTATTAGAGGTCCGGGTTAGGCTTGGCATAACCTTAGTTACGCACGACCCCCCAAGGTCCACGACATATCGTTTAAATATTACCCCCCCCCCCTTTAGTGGTGGCCCCTACTTTTAGGACGCGTTTTTGAGGCCTAGGTTAGTACTAGGTTAGTATAGAGGGCCTTAGCGCGCCTTTAACCTTACCGTCGCCTTAATAATCTATTTTTTAACCCTCTCCTATCCTTATGCCCGTAATAGCTCGCGTAGGGCTTTTAATTTTATATAGAAAGGCCTACTATAATTCTAATTATATAATATAGAGCCCTCTTCTTCTTCTTCTTCTTCTTCTTCTTCTCCTTTAATATTTACGCGTTTAGTAACTTTATTTACCTATACCACGCTTACGCGTCTCCCCCCTTACCTTTTACAGATATAGAGTCTTTTAGGAATCTTCTTACCCTATAGTCCACTTTATGGTTAACGAAAGCCCCCCTAACCTCCTCTTCCTATAGCCTTTAGAACGAATTTAAGGCCTAGATGGTACGGCTATATAATATTTATAAGGCCTAGCGCTTAAAGAATATAATAAGGGCGTATAAACCGAAGTAGAAAAAGTGGGAAGATTAATATATAAGATTAGAAGGTAATACGGACGGCGCCTAGGTAATAAAAGATAAGCTTTACCTATTTTTAGAGTAGTAAATTATTAACTAAGAATTATAGGCTGCTAGCTATTAAAAACGTAAGTTAAAATAGAAAAAAATATAGAAAGATAGTGAGTGGGTAAAGAAGAGGCAAAAGACGGCTAAGGGAAAGGCGGCCGTAGTAGTAGCTATAGCGGCAGCCGCAGCTATAGGGGAGGAAGCTATAAAGGAGAAAGGAGAGATATAGGACGAGGAGGCCTTAGACGCTTTATTTAATAAGATAGTCTAATACTTAGTTATAAATAGCTATGTCTCCGCTATTACCAAGCTTTATATATAGTAATTAGAAGGTAAGGCCTCGCAGCCGCTATAGTTGGCAAAGCTCTTAGCGGTACTAGATAGTGTCCGCTATAATAAGGACTAGATTTAACGCGTTAACTTTATTAATTAAGGCCTATTTATAATTACTAGCAGCTATAACGTTAAAGGGCTTAAAAGGGTAATTACTTAGTACTAGAAGACGGGCTCTAAGATACTAGGTTTAGTTAAGTTTTACCTTTAAACTGCGGCTAAGTATTTATTAAGTTTATATCCGGTCTATATAGCTATTATTTTCTATTATTTTCTAATTTATTTCTTAGGCTATACTACCGTTACCTAGGGTAAAAGTAAATAGGACGTTTGGCTTGCTAACCTTATCCTTATTAAATTAGAAAATAAAGGGCCTAAACTAGACGAGCTAGCGCTATATATAATTATATTAATAATATAGGGGAAGCAGAATTAATACAGTAAGGTTAAGTATATAGGCTATATACGTAATACTAACCCTATTCTCTACCCTCTCTCTATAATAGCCTTTTATTTCTTTAACTACTAAAGTAAGAATAGCGCTAAGAGCTTCTTATCCTTTTAGCAGCTAGAGGACTACTATAGCCTATATATTTTCCCTAGTAGCATTAAAGTACCGTAATAGCTATTAAGCTATTATACGCTGTTTAAATAAAATAAGAAGATGTTTTAGGGGGTAGGAATTTACTTAAAGGAGAAAACCTATAGCGCCTATAAGTAGAGCGTCTGGTATATTAAGCTTAGTAGTATTAAGGAGACCTAAATTAAATAGGCCGGATACTAAAATATAGACGCGATAATAGGAGCCTATTTTAGCAATCTACCCCATATATTTATACGGTTAATCGCCGGCTTTCTAAAAAAAAGGAAAGGGCTACTTTCTTCCCCACGCGTAAGAGGTGCTAAAGGAGGCCCTTTACTTAAAGATATGGCCTAAGACTAACGTCTAGCTAAAATATATAAAGACCTACTACCTAGAGAGGGCCAATAATAAGGTTATACGGCTTAACCTTATAGGCTTAGGATTTCTACGCCTCCTTTACGCGCTTAGGGTAATTCTATTATAGGACTTAGTAATCCTATATAAGCAGTTCCCATATTAAGCTACCTAGAAAGGATTTATGTATATAGAACTATACCGCCATAGCCTAAGGCTGCATGCGCAGTATTGTACGTAGTATAATATAACGGATATAAAAATAAAAATAAAAAAGCAGTTCCCGCTCTATTCCCTATAAAAAAAACTCCCTCTTTAGCTATAAGAAGTACTAGAGGTTTACCGCGTAGGTAAAAAGCTTACTAGCTAGCGTAGTTACGCTAAATAAGATAATAATGCGGAAATACTAGCCCGCCTATAAGGCCATAGCTAAGCTAAAATATAAGGCCGCGATCTTAGAGATAAAGGGGGTTTAATTACGCGTATAGATAATTTTAAAACGCCTTAGTAAGATAGAAAGGTTATTAGCATAATTTACACCTATATAGATCTAGTAAGGGAAGATAGGTATCTAAATAGGGCCTATAGAGTCTATATATCCGTCTTTAGACGGCCCTATACCCTTACCTTTACCTATACCTATACCTATACCTATACCTATACCTATACCCGCGTTTATTCCTAAACGTATTAACAGCTAAATTCCGTCTTTAGATAAACCCTCTTCTATATATCTAACCCCTAAGGAGATACTAAGGGGTCCTTAACTATCTACTACCGTAAAGCCTACTTAGCTGTCTACTATAACGTCTACTATACCCCCGCAGTAGCTACCATAAGCTTTTACTATACCCTTACCGCAGCTACCGTAAGCTTTTACTATACCCCTACTATAGCTACTATAAGCTAATACTTAACCTTTCCTATTTATTTTCAACCTATAGGCGCCGCTAAGGAAATATAAAATACTTTAGGGTAGTAATTTAGTGTTCTAGCTCTGGGCTAAGTGGACTTTAGGGCTAATAGGTAGGCCGTTAATTAAAGCTCTTAATTATCACTAGGGGGCGCGCTAGCGGGTTAACGGCAAGGCTATATTCTATAACCGTTGCTATAGAATAATTAAGGATATAAGATAACGCGTAAAAGACGGTACGGTAAGAGATAAAAGATAGGCTATTAACTAGCTAAAACAGCTACAAGGCCGGTATTCTTTAGATTGGCTTTATAAAATTATCTAAATAGTTATTTTACTATAGTAACTAAAACGACTTAATATATAACTGTATTAGTAACTAAGACGCCTTAATATAGGACTATAGTAACCATAGTGCGGTCCTATATTAAGATGTCTTAGTTACTAAAGTATAGTCCTATATTAAGGCGTCTCGGTTACTACAGTATAAGTATTTTAAATTTAGAGTAATATTACGCAACCGCCTAGAAGTACCGATTAAACTTAAATTATATACCTTTTCGCCCAAAATCGCGCGTGAGGGTACTCGGGGGCGGTCGCTGCGTGACCTCGTGCGGGGTTCGGGGGCGTTATCAGTAGGGGTGGCCCTAACCTCGTATTAACCCGGGTCGTAACCGCGCCAAATGACCCCCCCAGATATGTGATAGGTATTAGGCTAGGCGGCTAGGGTTTAAATAGTGCCTAAGTTAGGGTTAGATTTTTAGTAGTAGCGGCGTAAAGCGGACTTTCTTCCTTAGTCTTATCAGGGCTGGCTAGCCTATTATTTTAGTCTTAAGTGCTAGGGTAGTTTAGTCTTCTACTATCTCGTTTCTTTATAGTTATATAGGCTCCCCTTTATTAGGAACGTCTTTTACTATTAGGGCTTTATATATAGTCCTAGGTACTAGGCTTAGTAGTGCTAAGTATCTATATAGGGCGTCTCTGCTAATATTGGTTATTCCCTACAAAAGGTAGTGCCTAAAGTAGTAGTCTAAGTTAAAGCGGATTTTAAGTTTCCTAAAGCTAGAATAGGGCTTATACTTCTAAAGCTAGGGTATACCTAGAATAATTAGGGTAGTAGGCGAGATTTTAGTAATAAAGAGTATAGCTTTAGTATAGAGGCCGATTAACATTTAGGTGGTAAAGTAGTCTATAATAAGTAAAGTTGGGATACTATCTATAAGGCGTAGTGGCCTAGGTGCTAGCAGCTTCCTAGTTATAATATTATACTTTCTTATAATAGACTCTGCGTTAGTAAATGCTATTATAGTACTACTAAAGTTCACTAGGCTTACTATATTAATATAAACTTAGGGGTATAGGTTACGTAATAAAGAGAGTTAGGTTTAAATAAGGATTAATTTCTTATTANTATTTANTAATNTAAGATTAANTNGNAGTTTANTAATAGAAAGNACTAATTAATCTAGTAATAGGGACCTAATCTTCTCGTCTTCCTCCTTATATGGTTTAAACCCTTAAACGTAACTTAGTTTAAGGGTCTGCCTTTTAACGACTATAGTATAAGGCTGTCTTAGTAGGGCGGTCTAGTGTCCGTCTAGCTAGCGGTATTAGTTTTAGTTTTAGTTAGAGTATAGAAAGATAATACCTCGCTAACAACGTAGCTATATTTATATTCGCTAGCGCGAAGTCGCCAATACTAGGCGTTATTAATAGGTTAGGCTCCTATATAGAGTATAGTTTAGAGTAACTAAGCTATAGGGTTAAAGGGGGGGGGGTTATCCGCCGCGGCTATAATAGGCTCCGCGGTTACTACGTCTATAATAGACTCCACAGTCGCCGTATCCGCAGTTATTAATTCGCGTTATTTAATAAGGTAGTATTAGGACTAGGTTTACTATCTTAGCGGGGTTATAGGCATCCTTTTAGTAGCTAGATAGGCTATAGGCAAGGTATAGTCTATTATTAACACGGCGCTTATACTCCGTGTTTAAGATTTTATTAAGGTCTATAGGTTCTTTAGTTACTATTAGGGGTAGGGGCTTAGGCAGGTAGGCGGTAGTTAGCGTTCTTTTTAAGGTTAGCTTAGTATATATAGTTCGCGAGGTTTTTAGTAAATATATCTATCTACTTACTCTAACCTATATAGTTGCTATTATTAATTTTATAGGTAAGTCTAAGCACCAGCTCTTCCATCTTTAGAGAGATAAACTTTTAGAGTAGGTCTACCTTTTATTTATCTATCTTCTTAGCGCGGACTATTAGCTTATTAAGCTCTCCCTTCTAGAACTAGTAATTACGCTTGCCCTAGGGGAAATAGTTAAGCTTATTCTTTGTAACCTAGGTCATGTTAAGGACCTTATAGTAGGTAGTAAGGTCTTTAAGTATATCTTCCTTAATAGGCCATTTCCATATAAATATATTATTTAGGTTCTCGTATATAAGCTCTAGGCTCTACTTAATAAACTTATAGGCCTTATTCTCTAGTATATCCGAGATATAAAGGATCTGGGACTAAACTGTATTAAAGTAGTCCTAATCCTAGTTAAAGACTTCCTTAATCTTAATATACTAGGTCTTAAAATTAGCTTATTATTCTAGCGGGGTACCTTTTCCGCTAAATATTAGCGGGTCTTTAGATCTCCATTTTTTCTGCTAGGTTACTACCATTTGTTATAGGGGTTAATTGTTTTAGAACGGTAATAGTTTTTACCTAGGAGTTAATAGTTCCTATCTAAGAAGCGATAAGGGTACTAAGGTTTTTGTTAGCTTTTTTATTAGCGGTGTTTATATTATATATACACTATAGTCCTACTTTAATATTATTAAGGAACTTATTAGTATAGTTAATAAAGGTAAGATAAGCTTTACTAGGCTTAAAGGTTTTAGGGTATAATAGGGAGCGGCGGATTATCCATGCAATATTAGGGTATATCTCTATAAAGAGGTCTATAAAAACGTCGCAGGGGTTCTAAGTTTTGGCCATTTCGGCGTTATTAGTGTTGCCTATTTAAGCGCTAGGTAAAAACTAAGGATTGTTCTAGGACTGTGCTAGGGATGTATTAGTTTTAGTAGAGGCGCGTATAGGTCGCGATTACTCTAGGGCGGAGGTTAATTAGCTAGGGTATAAGGAATTAGTAATCGCGATAGGGCGCAAATTAAAGATACTATAAACTGTTATAGTGCTGTAATAAAGTAGACTAAATAACTACGTTATGGTATAAAGAGGGGAAGAAGGTGGAAAGGGGGTATTGTATATAAATAGTAGGGCCGGCCGCTAAGTCGCTAGTAGTGGGCTAGCTAATAGTAGGAAATAGTATAAGACAGTATAAAACAGTATGCGTTAGGTTAGTGTTATAATATCTAGTAATTTAGAAAACTATAAATAAGGATACTGGTTTATAATAGGACTTTTATTTAAATATTAAAGATATACTATAACTAAAATAGGAGCTGACCCGGATAGGTAAGAGTCTTTTAACTTTTACCTGCTAAGGAGAGCTATAGAAGATAGGCTTAATTTATATAAAGGCGCTAATTAGTTATTAATAATAAATCCTAAGGAATAAGGCCTTTGTTAGCTAGTTAGATAATTTTATAATTAGTAATTAGCTATAATAAACTAAAGAAATACTACCCTTTAACTACCTATAGTCTCTTAGCTAAGCGAGTTAGTAAGTACCTATTAAATAACTTAGGAAATAGACCCTAAACTAGAGAAACTTATTAATTAACTCCGGAAGCTTAATCTTAGGACGGTTAAATTAGCAGGCGTTATATCTTTAATGCTGTTTTTAAATAGGATTTGCTAAGATTTAATATAGTATACATAGCTCCTAAATAAGGCGCTAATGCGTTAAGAATAAATAGACCTATAACTAGCACTAGGTAATAATAGATTGTAGCTACCTTATAAGGGAGCGCTATAAAAACAATATAAGCTAGGCCTAAGAAGGCATAGAGGGCTAGGGAACTTTAGCGTATACTAGATATAAAATTAGACGTATTATAAATGCGGGGGTTTCTACAGTTTTATTAATTAATGTCTATAGCTTTAAGAGTTAGTTTATTATAGTTTTCTATATATAAATAAGAATAACTAAATATACGCTAGAATATATAAGCGCCTAGGAAATACAATTCCGTATTTACCAAGCGATAATTAAATTTAGTTTCTTAAGGACTGGCTAAGGTAGAATGCAAATATTAATCCTAATACGCTAGCGATAGGTATTTGACTAAAGGTAGCTTCCGTAAAGCTTATATAGGGTAGTAACGCTAAAAGTAAAGAGGAACTTAGTAAGTTCTAAGAAGATATATACTAAGTAGAGTTAATATATATTAATTTAGTAGGGGCCGTAACCTAGTTATAGCCTACGCTATAGGTATATAATCTTAGGAGACCGTAAGGGGAAGTAAGGGTAATAAAATAGCCTCTAAAACTATCTAGTCCGCGACTAGCAACGGTTTAAATTATATAACTAAGAGGATATATCTAAATCGCACTACGGCCCTAGCAGTAGGCTCCTCTACTATCGTTAAGTAGTAATAAGGTTAATAAAATACACTATACTAAATAGCTAAAATAGACGGAGTAAATAGTAAATATAATAACAATAGCTAAAGTATTATAACACTTATGCTATAAATACGTTGTAAATACTAATAGGCTAGGTATATAGATAAAGACAAAGTTTAACCTTAATAACTAGTGGAGTAGTTACTTAATAGATTAACTCTAATTATATTCTAAGAATTACTATAAAGAGGAAACTATCTAAGTAGGGACTATAGTCCGTTAAATATACAACCGTACTCCTATAAAATCCTCGTTATATATAATATACGTAATATACGCATTATACGCGTAACGTACAATTATACACTGCGTATACTGCGTATAATATTATATAACCTTACTTACTATTCCTTATTATATAGTTCTACTAGGTCTATTATAGCCTATACTATAACTAACTTAATAGCGCTCTCTAGCTCTATATTAAGTAGTTATAACATTCTAGTTAAAGCGTCCGTAATACCTACTCCCTCCTCTTTAGCTTTATCCTTAAAGACATCTTATATCTCTAAGTTATTAATCTAAAGTTTAGTACCGCTTTATTTAATCTAATTCTATAAATAACTTATTATACTTAAACAACCTTTATTATCGCAAGCACAGTGTTATACCCATACTACTGCATTTATTATTTCGTTTGGCATTATAATAGGTCCTTATTCTTATTGCGCTTATAAGGGGTTAAGTTATATCACGTTAACAAGCCCATTATTACGCCAGCCCTTATTATACTCTAAGTGTACTAAAGCAAATATTTACTCCTCCTATAACATTTATTCCATTCCTAATTCTAAATATACACGTTTTATATATTTTTAAAGTTATCTACTTTCTTAATTAATTTCTTATAGGGTTAAAAGTAGAATCTACTGCTAAAAAGCTTAAGAAGAAGCTATCTAGTACTCTTTCTAACTTTTAAAAGCGTTCTAAGGAGTTAGTTTATACTATAGCTGCTTAATAGACTATATTACGGCACTAACCTAACACGTTGTTATAACTTAGTGTTGTTATAACATAAGCACAGACCTGACCCCTGAGCGACGTGTATATATACCACCTCACCTCCTACATAGATCCTCACACGACATCGTTTGTCAATGATATACAGTCACCTCGTACCTCGTACCTTGACAGTCGGCACGTACTGTGACAGTATGTCGTGTCATCTCTTACGCCCCTGGTAGGGCTTCGTTTCCACCGTTCCAAAGCTACCCTACCCCGGGCGGGATTCTTACCCCCGTTCTACGACAATGCCGACCCAGTAAAATCTCTGCACGTTAAATCCATTCGAACCGATCTCCTCTCCATCCACCCGAGTTTCTAAGCCGGCTGCAGGGAGTTCACCCTGCGGGCTATATTCCTCGTGTCTCCGTCTCCGTCTCCGTCTCCGTCCACTCGAGTTTCTAAGCCGGCTGCAGGGAGTTCACCCTGCGGGCTATGTTCCTCGTGTCCCCGTCTCCGAGTCTGTTTCTAGCCATGCTACTACTTTACGTCCAAGTTTCCAAGCCGGCTGCAGGGAGACACCCTGCGGGCTATGTTCCTTATGTCTTGATTATAGTATAAGACTATAGGTTATGATCTCGTCTCCGTCTCCGTCTCCGTCTCTATCTTCAAATTTGCATAGATAGTACTTTAAGTTTACCGCAACAAGAATCTACGTTTTAACCTCGATCTCCGCACTCCGAGCCTTTTAAGTCTACGCAATAACCTTAATCTCCGTAACCCCCAAGCCTTTTAAGTCTATGCCTTAACCTTAATCTCCGCACCCCGAGCCTTTTAAGTCTACGCCTTAACCTCAATCTCCGCAACTTTAAGCCTTTTAAGTGTTAATATCCGCCATATACCCCGTAGATAAATTTTTTCTTATTTCCTTCGTTTTACCCCTTTACCTTCGGCTTTATTTAGTGCTTAAGACAAGCACTAGCAGAGAGCGATATAGTAGGGATATAGGTAGGAGGGTCTAAGGACTGTAAGGATAAGGACCTTTAAGGACTAAAAGGATAAGAACCTTTAAGGACTAAAAGGATAAGGATATATATAGTCTATTTTTTTACCTTTATATTTTTACTGCCGTTACTTAGCTTATAGAAGCTCGCCTTTTAAAGGGGAATATATTATTACGGCACTAACCTAACACGTTATTATAACTTAGTGTTATTATAATATAAGCATAGACCTAACCCCTAAGCGACGTGTATATATACTACCTTACCTCCTATATAGATCCTTATACGATATTGTTTATTAATAATATATAGTCACCTTATACCTCATACCTTAATAGTTAGTATATACTATGATAGACTACGTATATAAAAGTACAGCGTCTTTAACATATTTATAAAGATATTTGTTTAAAGGAGTAGAAACTGGTAGAATAGGGTTTAACTAAGTTAGGGGATAAAAGAAAGGGTTTTAATTAAGTAGAGAAGGAAATAGATCTAAGTAGTTTAGTAAATCCTCTTCCCTTATTACCTTTATCTAGTTCTTTCTTTTCTATATTACCCTTATTTCCTAACTTAATTCTTTATAATACTTCTATACCTTCTTTTAAGTATTAATTAAATTCTGTTCTAGTCCTTATATAGTCTCGTTATATCTAGTCTATTTGACTTTATACCATATTTAGTTACTAATTCCTCTTACCCTTTAGTAATTTACGATCTTCTAAACTTCCCATTTATTATTTTCTAATCTCCTATATATCTCTTACTTATATATTAGTGGTTTATAATTTCTATATACTAGTTCTAATATAGCAATATATTGTACTGGGTGGATCTTTATTTTATATAGTAAGTCTAACCTATATAGAACTTCTAAAATCTTTACTAAAAATTTAAATAGTCCTAACTTGATATAATCCAGCTTCTTACTTAGTTGTTAACTTCTAAAATTCTTATATAGTAACTACACTTTATCTCCCTTCTTAAGATCTAGTCCTTTAGATCTTTTCTTATTATAGTATATTTCTATATATTCTTATACCTGTTTCGCTGTTTCTATAAGGTCCTTATAAAGGTTTATAAGCGTTTTTATACATTCCTTTACTTTTTTACTTAACTTCTTTACTTACCTTAATATTAGACTTATTGTTAGTTTATAACCGTAATTTACTTTAAAAGGTAACGCATTAATTCCTTCCTATAATGTTGCATTATATATAAACTATATAATTAATAACAATACTATCTAATTATTCTATGCGTAATTAATATAGTGCCTTAGATACTGTTCTAGTGTCTAGTTTAATCTTTCTATTTATCTGTCCGTTTATAGATCGTACGCTATTAATATTACTGCGCGTACTCCTTATTCCGCTAAAAAGACTTCCTAAAATACTACTATAAATCTTAGATCTTAATCTGATATAATCTTTATTAGTGCTCTGTATTATATAAACACTTCTTTTATATAGCTTTGTGCTATATCTTCTACTAAAATCTCTTCCGTATATCTAATAAAGTATCCCCACTTAGTTAACTTATCCACAATAACTATTAAAATAGGAAACTAACTAAAATCCCCTGCGTTAACTGTAAGTATTATAGCCCTAGTTAGGGAATAGCTAGCTATATTATAACAGTCCTTTAGCAATTATCCGGTAGCTTATTAGCTAAAGCGTCCTAAACTAGTTTTAAGTCGTAAAGTAAATAGTAAAGGAAGGTAAGAGGGTGGATAGGCGCCCCTTAGGGGCTCTATAGTAGGAGAGTAAAGTTTAGAATACTAACGCGTCCGTAAGTATACTACAGCAGTAGTAGTTACTAAGGAGACCGAAAGTAAGGATATAGAGGACTATAGGCGACTTGTAGGTAGGCGGGACCTAAAGGCGGAAAGATAGAATATGGGTTTTTTTAATAAAGCTTTTTCTCTATATTACGTGACCCCCCTATAATACCTTATATACGCCTACCTATTTCTATTAACTTAGTAATTAGAGATCGATTATAAGACTATAATCTACTATTTTTACTAAGTTCTGCTAGGACTGCTACCTAAATCCTATTCTACCCTATATATAGTATAGCACCTATTAATATAATATCTACCTTAATATATATTATTACCGCTTATACTTACTCTATAACAGTTCTACTTATTTTATTATAGCCTATACTACATTTTATGGCTTATTTTGTTTATTAGTAAGTATCTATAATACTTTTAGCATGAGGTCCGTAATATATAGGAGACGTTATATATAATATATATAAAGTAATTTCTTAGGCGTTAGGAATTATCCTTAAGGACCTATAGTCCTTACCGTAGATAGTTTTCTCTTTATAGTAATTCTTAGAATATATTAAAGTTGGTTTATTAGGCATATACTCTATAATTAAGCTTATTTACTAATTCTATCTATATATCCAACGCCTAATAGCAAACCTACCGTAGTATTTTCTATAAGGTTCCGTTATAGCTAGTATTTTAAAATATATTAGTAGATTTTTAACGTTTTAACTATTTTTTTGTTTTATTTACTTTTACTATAATTAGTAAAACTATAATTAGTAAAGCTTCTTAAGCTAATTACTTTTAGTAGAGTTTAAAGACCTTAAACTTAAGGCTTAAAAGCCTTAAAGAATCTCTTTTTAGCTACTAGATATAGTACTAAGCGTTAGTTAATTAATCCATCCAGGGGCTCAGCTGCTATATTTTGTAGAGTTAGGAATGCACTATATACAATTGGGAAATCGCGTGAAAAGAACTACACAGCCTCACAAGCAGCCTCACGTGCCCTTTCTCCGCTGTGAATCGTGGCGCCTCACAATTGGCTGCTTCATGGTATCTCCTTCTTTTCGGCTAGTTTTACCTCACGAGGCTCTGAGAGTTTCAATTTCCTTCCCGTATTTCGATCGCAAGATCCGTGGTACATTCTGTCTTGTATTATCGTATTCACTTCTATGCATTGGAATGGCGGCAGCCTCGTGTCGGCTCTCCTCACAGCTTCACCACATAGTTCTCCCACCCCTTCTCCCAGGCCAACGCGAGAAAAACCTCACTGAAATTGAAAATTCACTAAATGACCGTCTAGTTGAAGCCGCCAAAGTCATTCGTAATTCCACCTCACCCGAATCTTATCAGCTTTGGGATGCCGTTCGGCGCACTCTCCTCGTCTCGAAAACAATCTGTCTTGCAGGTGCCGTTAATAGCCATCGCCTTATTGACGAGTTTGGTTTATTGCCGAGCGGAACGACCTTAATTCTTCACGTTGCTGAGCAGAATGCAGGCCTACTCATTCGAAGAAATAACGAGTAAGCCTCCCTTCTTCGTATGCTATCGAGAAGTGACGCCCATACGATTTTGGGTAGCTACGATGAAGACAATATCATATTTGAAGGTTTTGAAGTTTCGCCAACTTCAAAAGAAGTCCTTGCTGCTGCTGGAGCGTTACAATGGGACTTCTTCTCGAGCGGCGTTGTTGCCGTGCCTTATTCAACCTTCACCGAAGAGCAATTTCAGAAACAACTCGCCTTATTCTTGGAGCAATGCAGCGCGGAGTCAATTAAACGCTTCGCTTCGTTCTCTACCAAAGCAGGGACCTCTACCTACGAATGCCGCGATACCGTTGACCCCGCCGTGATTACAACAATGCTCGTGACACTCCTTGAGGCTCTAGGCGACCGAGTTTATCCCCCGATCGTTCGAAAGAGAATTCGGGATGACGTGCTCTGGTCTGACTGCGCTGAGATGCCATGGCGACGATCTCCGCGCTGGCTCGTTCTTCGAGTTGGACTTTTACGACATTTGACTGCCATCGCGGGCCACGCGGTAGGACGAATTCAATACAAGTTTTTGATGTGCGTCGTCCTTGTACAATTACTCGAGGATTCTGTTGACAAACACCTGCTTCCTGAATTGATAACGGTCCTCAAAGGTAAGCTTGCCCGACGTCTGGCTAAACTAGAGGAGGGCAGGAGCCAGAGTTCTGGCAAGCATCGTAATGTTTATGATGAATTTTTCAATGTCTTCTCCTGGCGTTGTGAACGAGCCCTAAAAGATGCCACCTCCCACATCGACTCTGGCTGGGAGAAATTTAGAAACTCCACCCAGAGAAAAATACCGACTATACCACAACGTGCTCAGCCGACCGATATGTTTCTATCGCTTCAGAACAGTTCTCAGTACCTAAAAAAGGTGCTGTGGCATGCCACACACTTTGTTCATCCGAGTGTACTCACCAGCTCCAACCGAGCGTCGGCAGACCAAAACTTGCATAACTTTGCAAACCAGTACTTTAACCTATCCGATATAGAGGCCAAACTTGAGTCTGAGGACGAAACATCTTATGCCAGTCCTGACAAGGCATGCATTTGGTTGTCAACGAAACTCGACAATTATCTGGACACGATCGACAGCGCCTACTGCCAGAATCCGGAACACAATAGCATCATGGTGTTGACAGTGATGGAAGTCTGGAGTCGCTTGGACAAGAGTGCATGTGCAGCCTTCGAACTATTGGGCGACTTTCACCCCGCCTTTGATCACCGGTCTCTGGATGCGCTTATTCTACCGAGCTTCAAAGATATGCAGCGCTTAAATGATATCCAGAATTACTTATCTCACAGAATTGAATCCTGCAGTTTCTCGAAGCAAACAATCTTTGATGACCCTGCAAAAGACTGTTTTGCCGAAAAATATTTCAACGACAGTACCGAATCAGGCCGCCTTCAGGAGCTTTATCAAACCATTCAACAGGCTTCCGAGCAAGCACGGGCTGCGAAGGAGGTCGAGTGGAGAGAAATGAGAGACGAATTTGAATCTAACCAACAACTGATTGCCGAAAGTACTTGCGTCTATACGACTCAGGATGGTGCAGTCATCCACGACGACAAGCACTGCAGAAAATGCTATCTTCGAAGGGCGTCTCGCCGGATGAGAATTAAAGTCCATGAGCACTTCCTCCCAACCGATCAAACGCATGCCAAAGCAGCCATATTTGAACTCTGTTGTCCTCCACCTTTGGTGGCATATCGCAATGTTACCTGGCGGATCATAGCCACGCTAGGACGTCCCCCAGAAGCATCCGGAGGAATTATGCAGCGTACGGAGCCCAAATTACGTCTAGGTAAATACAAGCAACTGTCTGCTTGGGGTTCTGCGCCGTTCGAAGGCGTCGGGCTCGCATCAATCACGAAGTCATTTTTGGCAACTCATTATCACGGAATCGGGTTTCCTACTGACATTGAAAGCGTCTGTCGTCCCAATGGATTGAAGTTGAGATATCATGACGCCAAGTCTTCCACTTGGACGGGCAGTAGTCCTCGGTCAACCTCATTTGCCCATCTTTGTCAAATGATCATCCCTCCAAAGTCTCCATTTGCGGCGCTACAACACGTTATGGACTCAATGCTTGTCTCCAATGGACCATCATCAAACGAAGTTATTGCAAGCCAGACTAAATGTCCCCTTGGCCTCAATATTCATGAATACATGGCCTTCCAAAGCCTCTGCTCCGGGACTAACCGCCGCTGGACTAATCTTCTCGTGGAGCTCGGTTCCTCTAATTTGAACTTCAGTAAAGATGAAACAACCTTACTTGTCAGACAAATCGCTACTAATGCCGGGCCTGGAAATGGAACAAGCCTCCGAAGTGCATGTCAAGTATTCTTGGACGATGCTTTCCGCTCTAGACTTGTTGACCAGCTTAGCCAACGACTCAGGACGATCTCATTGAATTGGCGTGAGCACAATGCCATGGAGTCGCTTCTCACTCTAGCCCTTCGCCTAATATCCCTTGGGCCTTACTCTCACTCAGTAATGAAACTCCTGCAGCAGGCAAGGTCCATTACTTTAGACTGGACTCGAGAGCTACGTAAGGAGATACACACCGCCAAGGACCCAGAATCTTCCCGAACTTACTCTCGGTACGCTCTCTGGGCAGCTTTGCTCTGCCGGCGCACGTTTTTCCATTACCTTGAGCGTGAAGAGCCTCTGGACTGCAGCTCTTCACGGTGCTTCGTTGAGTGCTCCATTTCTCTCCCAGATAACTTTGATCGCGGTGTGACTCAGCAACCTCTTATCAAGAACGCCCTGATTCGAGACCTAAAGATGGTCTATCGCATGCGACACATGCTTCATGAATCCTTACAAGCACATCCAAACAGTCTAACCGATACAATTAACGATCTCTGGCCGCACTCCCAGGGCACATCTTCCCGAGCTTACGCTTCAGCCGAGTTTCTGGAGGCTCCGTATGAATGGTGGATTCAGCTACAGACTGTCGCGACAAACGGAGACTAAGCAGCAGACAATTCAATACCATTTGCTTGAGGGCCATCTACTCATCGACAATGAACCATTAGGAAGATTGCCGGTAGAACATCGAGAACACCTAATTTTGACGGAACTGTTCGGAACTCAAAACTTGTTGATATATCCTTCAGCTTTGCGCCATATGAGTTATGTGGTTGCATTACGTCCCTATAATCATGAAGTTCACATCGGATTTCGGGATGGCGAATTAATAGTTCAAGCACGTATTCAAGGCAACGTACTGGAGTTCATTCCTCGAAAAAAGTTCGGTCTTGATTCCAACGCAGATCTCCCTGCCAGCCTTCTCCACAATTGTGTGCATTGGCTGAATGTTCGTACTGGCATGATCGAAGTTAGGCAACGGCCTGATATTTGGTTTACTAAGCAGAGCAATTGGACTATTGACCTCAACACCAAAACCGCATGGAGAAGGACGAGCACTCTCATCGACCCGTCGAGTGCTCTCTTTCGACAGATTGCAGCCATATTCAACTCCTTCGAATATCCCCACCAATTGACTGTTTACCAAGCTGGCTCGGGCAACATACATGTTGATTTGATACGCCTACAACTCAACTTCATGATCAATAGTCGTGGCAATCTCTATTGTCGAGAGTTACAGTCGATCATAGCTCCAAATCAAGACGCATTGACGTGGTATGGACTAGCCAGCAAACTGGTGTTGCAAGATGTCAGCAATCCCAAATCACGCAGCATCATAACTCCCCTAGGAGACATTTCGTACAGCCATAGCCCTCAAGGGAACCACGTTTGCGTCACTCTTACAAATACTGGCGAATATGGCAGATTTTTCATCAACGAAACGCTTGGTCGCATCGAATGCGCTCCAGAACCCAGACTTCTCTTCGTCAAGGCCGCGATTCATGCATACACGTCGACAGTAGTTCCTGACCCACTAACCTGGCGTACTGGGACGGAGGAGGCCATACACTGCCTGAATTCTGGGATCCTTCAGCCATGGACTATGGTAAATCCCTCGATCCTCCGGCATCTTGAAGCAATTGTAAAGTTAACCCCCGAACGAGTGTACTATCCGAGAGAAATGAAAGTGATGCAAAAGGTGGGCTGGGATCCCAAATTAACCATTCTAATGCAACATGATGCCTTTCTACCGGCGGTTACGTCCATCTACAAGACGTTGGAGAGCCTGTCAACCCTCGATCCTGATAAAACGTCCATTCCGGCTCCGCTAGATCGTGGGGAGCCGCACTTGAGGCTGCGCGGATATTTTCGGAGGCGCTTATACGAGCGACGACTCGATGGCATTGACGGCAATTTGCAAGCTACCGATCTAGAGTACAAACCTCGTGACTATCCAAGAGAATGTCAATCACGTTCCAATGTCTTTCAAACGACATCGCTTCTAAGAAAGTGGTCATCGGATATCAAAACTACCAAAGACCTTGCTGGAACATTGCAATCACCCACGATTCAAGGCTTCGGGGCAACGTTTGGAAATCCCGTTCTCAGCGACCTTCTTAGACTAGATGTTGCGTCGGAATGGGGTTCTCTAGTCGATCTTTGTATTCGCTCATCCCATGCAGAGAAACATCACCTCTATTTTTTGCTGGGAACCATTTCATTCCGGGAAGACGTAAACATGGACTTGATTCGGGTCTTAATTGCGTTTGCAGTGAATCAGAAATTGAAGACGTTGGTGCCTCCAGCCTGGCCCTTCTACTCACATTTTCGTAAGGATGTGGTGCCAAACGTAGATTACTTGACTCGACTCATCAAGCCTTCCCAAGTAAAACATGAGGATCCTTTGGTGAACGACCAACGGGCTATTTCGAATTTTTTAACAGCCAAATCGCGAAAGAAGATCGAAGCTGTCCAAGTACAGCATGAGATGGCAGTAGAAGCCCAGAGTACAGCACTAGCCAAACATCTTCTAAAACAATGGCGTTGTCCAGAGCCAGCTGTAGATGGTCTTTTTATTTCAGAATCAGAGCCTCTGCTTCTAGATATGTCTAATGCCATGACTATTGTGCTACCCGAGTGGCTCCGCCTGTTCCAAAACGCTGAGTTCTCCGATTATCTCACCGAGGTGCAGAAAATATTGGATGCATCATGTGGGCCAGAATTCTCCGACACTCCCTTAGCAAGGCGGGTTGAATCCGTCGTGCGTTCGCATCATCAGTACAGAGACATAGTATGCATCGGAACAGATCTCCTTCACAAGTATTGTCCTAAGATCAACACGTCCGTGAGGTCAACAACTTCGGAATATGTTTCTAACCATCAGAATTTTGACGCAACTAGTCACTCACTTCACCCCCAAAATCCTCACTCCCGTGAAATAATAGAGCTAAACGGAATAATTGAGGAAGTTTCTCGCTCCGAATCGACAGTGCAACAACACTACGGGGCTGATTTACGCCGGAGTCTAGAGACCCTCGAGCGAGGACAATTAAAGGATATCCATTGTGCAAACCCAAGCCATTCTGGGTCGTTATCCGATCTAATCTCCGCTGCTTGGACGGCAAAGCATGAAAACTATACTCGTATTATTACGGCACTGCAGGGTAATGACTCGCGTATTCGATGGCTTAGCCAAGGCGGTATTTTCCCTTGCTTAAGTACTGTTTCTATCTTAGAACAGTTACGTTCCACCTCGCGGGCTAAATTTTGTACGAGCATGAAAGAAGCGATTGTAAATTTTGCTTTATCGATCGCCACTCTCTAACGTTTACTTAGGATTGAGAAAGCGCAAAAAGCTCGAACTTCTAACATGCTCCATGAGGAATTGGCGAGCGAAGGACACAAAAACTGGAACCCGTCTGAATGCCCTGACTGGCTACTTTTAGAGATTGAGGCCAACATCTTGATTCGACCAAACCAAGTGGAAGTCGCCCGCGCTACAATTGAACCAAGCTCAGGTTCTAACTCCGTTCTTCAAATGAATATGGGACAGGGGAAAACATCTGTCATTATTCCCATGGTTGCTGCCGTCTTAGCTGACACTAAAAGACTAGTTAGAGTCGTTGTACCCAAGGCATTACTCCTCCAAACAGCTCAATTAATGCAGGCTCGCATAGGTGGTTTGCTGGGCCGAGAGGTCCGACACGTCCCGTTCTCTCGAAAGACTCCTACGTCCCAACAGACTATCCAGGAGTACTACGCAATTCACAAGCGGATAATGAAATCCGCAGGAGTTATGATCACCCTCCCAGAGCATATTATGTCATTTATGCTGAGTGGGCCGCAGCGCCTCTCTGACGCTAAGATTCCTGATGCCCAGCCAATGATCAGAGTCCAGGATTGGTTGCGAAAAGTATCGAGAGATATTCTAGACGAGTGTGACGCTCTGCTAGCTGTACGAACCCAACTAATTTACCCATCTGGTCAGCAAACAACTGTGGATGGTCATCCTCACCGGTGGGAGACTGCGCAGGCTCTGTTACGGCAAGTTCACGGCCATCTCTGGAGCCTGAAGGAAAAATACCCTTGTAGTATAGAGGTCGTATCAGGATCCAGCGAACGTTTCCCATTAGTGTTCTTCCTTCGCAGCGACGTGGAAGAAGCATTAATATCTCGAGTCGTCACTAACATCATCGGCGGGCAAACGGAGATCCTCCCAACACGGAATTGTGCGGAGCCCGAACGCCGTGCCATTCATCAGTTTATTACGATAGCGAACGTGGAGGCCAGCGTCCTAGAGTTTATCGACAATATGTGTCTGTTCAAGGATAATGCCACCGCCAAGAATAATCTTTACCTTCTCCGAGGTCTTCTTGTTCATCGAATTCTGCTCTTAGTACTTAAGAAGAGATGGAATGTCCAGTACGGATTGCATCTAGGTAGAGATCCAATGGCTGTTCCATACCATGCCAAAGGCGTTCCGAGCGACCAGGCAGAGTGGGGCCACCCGGATGTAGCCATTTTATTCACATGCTTGTCGTTCTATTTTGGAGGCCTTAATCCTCATCAGCTTAAGCAGTCACTACAACATCTCGTCAAGTTAGACGATCCAGCAAGCCAGTACTATCGGTGGACTGAAACAGCACGAGAACTTCCAAGTCAACTGCGAGATTGGAATGTCATCAACGTGGACGATGAAGTTCAGTTGAAAGATCTCTGGAAGTATCTAGCCTATAACATGGTTGTAATTGACTACTACTTAAATCATCTTGTGTTCCCTCGCCACGCCAAGCAATTCAAGGTCAAGCTACAAGCTTCTGGTTGGGACATCCCTCTTGTTACCATTGGAAAAGACGTTGGCAAGCGCCCGAAACCTCTTACCGCAGGATTCAGTGGCACCAACGACAATCGTACTATGCTGCCTCTCACAATCAAACAAGAAGACCTCCCCACCCTAGCTCATACAAATGCTGAAGTCCTAACTTATCTCCTGAAGCCCCGCAATCGTGGGTATATTCCTGCCGTAGACGCGATGGGAAGACGTCTTTCCGAGGAAGGCTTTCTTAGAATGCTTCAAAGATGCGAGATACGTATTCTCATTGACGCAGGGGCCCATATCCTGGAAATGGATAACCAAACCCTGGCCCAAACCTGGCTTCGTGTTGATCACCGGCCTGGAGCTGCGCTCTATTTTGGTAAAGATAACAGAGCCCGGATTGTCTACCGAACTGGCAAAGATGTCCCTTTAGTGGCTTCCACATTTGCAGATGATCTGAGCGGATGTCTTATCTATCTCGACGAGGCGTATACCCGTGGTACTGATCTAAAACTTCCCACTAATTCGAGAGGAGCTTTGACACTAGGCCTAGGTCAAACGAAAGATCACACAGTGCAAGGTAAGCAACCTACATATATAACTCATAATATCATATTTTTGCTAATATGATTGCGCCAATTAGCCGCCATGCGAATGAGACAACTTGGTACTACGCAGTCCGTTCTATTCGTCGCGACACCCGATGTCCATCAAAGCATACTCGACCAGCGAATGAAACCCTCGAATACTACCATTGATTCTCACGACGTGATATGCTGGCTAATTGAGCAGACTTGCAACGGCATAGCGCAGCTACAACCGTTATATTACTCCCAGGGAATTGACTTTTGCCGTCGGTCACAAGCGGCTATTGATAACTCAAATTTTATTGTCAACGAGATTCACCGGAAAGCATACCTTTCAGCTTTGCGTCAGAAAGAGCACCAGACCCTGGAGCAACTCTACAACCCCAAACCTGCGGGAAAGCGGAACCGTCTTCCGAACTCTTGCATCGCTCTGATTTCAACCTTCATGAAAGAGCTGGAAACTCGGCGAAAAGAGTTCCAGGATTTTGGTCACGCTGTTCATGGATCTGCTCTCCAGGAGGTCGAACAAGAGAGGGAGGTTGCATATGAGGTCGAAGCCGTCCGTGAAGTTCAGGAACCCAAAATTTTCTATCCTTTAAAGTTCTCCGGCACACACCACGACATTGTGAAATTTGCGGAGACAGGTCGCTTACCTGCTGGCTCCGCCGGTTGTGAACATATCCTTCGAACCCTTGCACGCACTGCACTCGGTAAAAAGTACGGCATCAATGTCGATAGATCGTCTTGGCGTCTCTTGGCATCGTTCGAGTATCTTCGAACTGTGCAGTTGTTTCAATCTGATGATAAATTTTTGGTTTGTCGACTAGCAACATCTTGAGAATAAATATGCTAACAGGCATCAGCGACCAGTGAACTGGATTCTATGGAGCACTGAAACGGAAATGGCCATAATTGTCACACCTGAGGAAGCGGAGGAGCTGATTCCGATTGTGCGAGCCATTGTAGAGCCACGGACACACATCCTCTCATACGCGCCGCCACTAACTAGAAAAATGCTCCACTTCAACAATCTCACCTTCTATGCAATGCCATCGCTCCCTGCGAAGTGGACCGTTCCTGATTGGCTCAAGACCGAACTGAGCATATTCAGTGGTCGCCTATACTTTGAGTTTGACGAGTACGATTGCATATGTCGTTACTTGGGACAAAATCAGCGCCAAGCGGAAGATAAAGAGGAAGTGGACCAACAGTATAGCTCAAACTACGAGGATGACACTACTACTACTTTAGTCAGCAAGCAGCAAGATAATACTGACCAAAAGATCTCTAAAAACGGACACGTCACGTTCACATCCAAGCCGATCACCTTCTTACAAGAGTGGCTCACGGTCCGGCGCAAAGGCCAGGATTTCACGCACACACCTATGGGCTATATTTGCCACGGCAAACCGCTTTCAGCAACGCATCCTTTTTTCACGGTTGTGGAAATTCCCGCACCGAAATACGCATATACACCACGATGAGACCGAAAAAGGGAACCGGGGTCCTCGAAGTGAGGATACGGATGAATTCTTAGAAGACGAAGAAGAGGACGAGAAGTTCTATGATGTACGGAATGAATTGAGCCCGGAGGAGCAGTGAGACAGGAATTATTGAATACAATCATCCACACCATATTGTTGCCTTGTTCCTCGTACCGAGCAGTCCTCTAACAGTCGTGCTCGTACTCGTGGTACGTACTTTCATATTAACGAGCGTTCATAGTCCCAGCGTGCGTGAGTGGTTCAGGGTAAGTCTGCAAAGCTGTCCTATTTCTCAATTAATATTGTCGTCAGCCAGGTTCTCGGTCAGGCTGAGGTCGGCATTGTTGTTGCACACTAGAAGACTGTCGATCGGTAGTCCGTGCACCGATTGTAAGAAAAGAATGAGGACTCTGTCTATTGAATGTGGCTCTAAGAGCCTCTATATATACATAAGAAAGGTGTAGGAAATGAGAACGAGAAGGGGGGAGGGGAATAAGACCTCCCCCGCTATTAAAACTCCTACTTATAGTAGTACGCCACTAGAAGAACATAGGCTTCTTTTAAAGCGGGGAGTAATATAATAGCAATAGGGCACGCTATCTACCGTATTATACTATATTATACCGTATTCTACTACCCTATTATTAGCTTACTTACTACTAGCGCCTTAGTAGCCCTTTTAAGATATTTATCTATACTATACCTAATAACCTTCTCCTCTTTTCTTCTTTTTAGCTTAATATCTTTATAAGATAGCTGTTACGGACCTCATACTAGCAGTAGTACGACTACTAAGAAGAGATATAAACGGGTTAGTCGAGACAGCGTGGGAGGCGCTAAAACCGATCGAGCTATAGGACGAGGGGTAACTAAGTCACATGGCGAGTTACGTTATAAGTTCGGAACGTAGGATCCATGAAATCTGTCGGAACGTTACGTACTTAGATTATTTAACGTACTAATATACTTAGTATTTCCTTAGGCGCAGTATTATATATTTAAAGGACTACAGTCCCTACCTAGATAGTTCTCTTCTTTATAGTAAATCTTAGAATATAATTAGAGTTAATCTATTAGGTAACTACTCTACTAGTTATTATTATGTTATTAACTTCTTATTTACCTATATACCTAGCCTATTAATAAGTTTACCGTAGTTCCTACTATAAGGCTTTATTATATATTTACTACCTAGTTACGGTATTAATAAAATCGAATAATATGCCACTAAAAGCACTAGCTATAATGCCGTTAACGGCAGTAACTACTTTAAGATTAGGTAATAATATTAGTATAGCAGATACTAACTTACAACTAGTTACGGTTAGATAGTTATAGAAAATAGTTAATTAATTAATAGACAATAATAGGATACTTAAAGAAAGAATTAATAGAATTAGAGCAGCTAAGGTTAAGCTACTATTAATTAAATAATTCTTAGGAGAGAAGTTAAAACTTAAAGGATTCCTTATGTAAATGCACTTTAAAGTTATATAAGAGGGAATAAAGCTAGTAATATTTATGGACTAAGTAGCCTATATAGGATTGTTCCTAATAGGGAGGGCACTTAAGTAGTTTAAACCCTATTTTACGGAGATATAAAAATATAGCATAGCAACTGCTAATTAGGAAGTATAATATATATTTATTAGCTAAAACGGGTTCACGGAATAGTTAACGCAAATATTTAAAAACTTAAAAGTAACTACTATAGTAGAATAAAAGCTTTAAAACCTAGTATAATAAACCTTAGTAATTAAGTATATAACGTAGTTTTAAACATTAGCTATATAGGTTAAATAGAATAATAGGGCGCTTATAGTATAGTAT
Organism: Cenococcum geophilum 1.58; assembly: GCF_001692895.1. Lineage (NCBI taxonomy): Eukaryota > Fungi > Ascomycota > Dothideomycetes > Gloniales > Gloniaceae > Cenococcum > Cenococcum geophilum. The sequence continues at coordinate 2,229,296 of NW_027137564.1, read as the reverse complement.
AAATAGGGACTTAAAGTAAAAGTCTAGGACGTAATTATCCTAATAGAAGACGTAGACACACTTAGGGAACTAATAAATTAAGTAATTAAGATTAATAATAGGATCTATTAATAAGAATAGGCTAAAAAGGGTTAAGATAGAGTTTTATAGTTATATAAGGCGTAGAGCACATATTAACTAAGTTAGAAACTATAAAATAGTAGACTAGAATTAATAGACCTAAGCAGTACTAAAGAATTTAGAAGATGGAATAAAAAATTATAAAATAGTAGACTAGAACTAATAGACCTAAGCAGTACTAAAGAATTTAGAAGATAAAATAAGAAACTATAGAAACCTAAAAGTTAAGAATTAAGTAATTATAAAACTAAGAAGTTATAAGGGCGCGGAGAGACTTTAGGGAAGATTTAAAGGAATAATATAAATTCTATCTAAATCTAAGGGTATATAGTTCTCGCTAAGAACAAGACGTTGCGTAAAGAAGAGAAGGGAATAACAAGAGAATTATATAATTAAATAGTTAGGGGCTTTGTGGTCAATGCGTACGTATATACGCACGCAGTCTTTAACGGACTTTAGTAGAATTTAATTGATCTAGCAGAATTTGGTTAAAGCGTTAAAATTTATCTATTAAGTATTTTATTAAAATATTCCTACTATAACTAGGCTAGTCCTATTATAGTACCCCCCCTTTTAGCCAAAGGTCTAAATAATTTTATTTTATTTAAGACTTATAACTTATTACGTGTCGTATTTTTACGTTAGGTGGCGGTATAAGGTTTTATTAATTCCATTATTAAATAGGCTAATTAGGATTTTCCATCCCTAAGATAGAAAATTACTATTAGCTTAATTAAGGCGGTAAGCAGAACTAATATCTTTATAGGAGGTCTTAGTAAGGCGGATCTAACTAATTAAATAACTTTAACCTGTGGTTAAAGTTCCTTAATATCTTATATGTTATATAATTATATTATAAATATTATAACGTATTTTAAGTTCTTTTTAATTTTAAGCTTCCTGCTATTATGTTTTATATATTTGTATTAAGTAGTAGTTATTTACCTTTATATCGTGTCTATTTAGCTAGGGTAGGTTATAAAGAATAGTCCTTATAAAATTCTTTTACTAAGGAAGGCGTGTTGGCCTTAATCTAGTTATAGGTTTCCTAGGTTTATATTTTATATCCTTTTTACTTAATAAGAAGTTTAAATTATTTAGATTATGTTTTCTATTATATATTATTAATTAAGTTAATAAAGTAAGAACTATTACCGTTATTAATAATTATAAAAGGTAGTAGCGGCACTTTATAAGTTATAGGTTTACCTTTTAAGGGTTATAGTAAGTTTATATAAAACGTTAGATATATTTTTATTTTAGTTAGCAGTTTAAGCTTATAAGTATATAGGCTTAGTTTCTTTTTAATTTAGTATAGGCCCGCAAACTTCCAGTTTAGTTTCTTTAAGGGTTATTGTCGGGAATAAGGCAAGTTGCCGTCACGTACGGCAAACTGCCGTCACGTGATGGCAAGTTGCCATCACGTGTCGCCGCGGCACTAGCGTGGCGAGGAGCCTTAAGTTCCTCGCCCTTCCTTATTCCAATCAAATAAGCTTTATTAACCAACATCACTATAACCTACTCGAGTAGTCGTTATTGGTGAGTTACCCTATGTAACTAATACTGATTAGTAGTTAAATACTGTCGGAACACATGACCTAAGGCTAATATCACGTAATGTCGTAATCGTAGTCTTGTTAGGTTGTCCGACATTGATCAATGTTTGTATCACTCTGCGTGATATAAAGCGTCTCCCGGGTGGTGAGTCTTCCACGGGGCACGTAGCACTATAGACGTATAGTACTAGTATGCTCTGTGTGGATATGACTGACTTGTATTGAGTAGGCCACGTAGGCCTCTATATACTCTATAGAAAGGTCCAAGCGACGGAAGCGAAATAGCTCACATGACTAGGTCATGTGACCTATTTACATTCAAACAAATACATAGTTAACTACAGAGTAGCTAGGTTTTTAAATAGAAGAGATAGTCTTATATAGGGGTGCTATATGCGCTTATATGGAATGGATCCCGGCGATACTATACTACCTTAGACTTGCGGAAAACTAGTAATAGAAGTGTTACTAAGTACTAGGAGATACTAAGTTGCGTCTATTATATAGAATAACCGCGTTTATAAAGATTTGGTTAAGTACTTTAGGTTAGAAGTATTACTAAACCTAAGGTCCTAAGTTAACGTCTAAAACGCGTTAAACAATATCTTAAATTGCCTACCTCTTAATAGTAAACCTATAAGATCCTATAAAACCGAAAATCCTACCTACCTTTAACGTACGACACCCTGTTAATTCTATACCTATTATAGCGTTAACCTACCTAAAGAAGTATAAGGAAGATATTAACCTAAAGATATAGAATAAAGCTATAATTAACCTTGCAAACGCTAATAAATAAGACTTAAATGGATTTTTATTANACCGTATAGNATATTATAAGGANANTNAATANAATNATACNGCGCTATNGGAATATATAAAGGAGGACTTTATTAGATAGATAAAGGAAATATAAGCCCCCGTAAATAAGGATGTTATATAAAACTTCCGTAACTTCCTTTAGGAGAATAGAGTATTTATCTTTAAGGACGGGGGTACTATTAGAGATAATATTTAGGAGCAGGTTATTAACGCAAAAGAAGAGCATAAATAGACTCTATAAAAGATTAAGCACCAACTACGCACTATAAGGAAGCTTAACTTATAATGGAACCTAAGTAATATACCTCTAAAGACGAACTTACCTCTATCTTTAACTCCTCTATATCTAATTTAACCTATAACCTTAACATTAGATATTATACCCTAATAAGAATAGGTATAGGATCCTATTACTTCGCGATTTAATAACCCTTAGACTCTACCGACTAGACCTACGTCCCTACTATAGCCTGCAATGCAACTCCTACCTCCTCTATTTTAATCTTAAATTAGAGGTAGTTTAAAATTGCTTATAGAGCTTATAAAGCTCTATTTAGATTAAAAGAAGAAGTTTAGTGGGGAATTATATAATATTCTTAATTTGAAACTACGTATCTTCTATAACTATTACTAAAAGGTGGAAATAGAGTCTAATTAATACTATAACGCCTATTCTGTTATACTTAAGGGCCGAGCTAGTACCTTTTATTATAATTATTTAGTAGGAAAAGGATATAATTTTAACCGTATAATATATAAGTTAAGATACTACTTTAAAATAGAAGAGAATAAGTAGTAGTATATATTAGAATAGAGAGAGACTACCTTTTTAAGGATTATTACTATAAACCTAGGTGTCCCTCAGCTTAATTATCTTTAAAAGCTCTTTAATTAACTTTAGACGATTTAGTATAGTTTATCCAAATTATATTAAAAGAATTTTAGCCTACGTAATTAAGTTATTAGCGTATGCTAAGGCGTTAAAGAATATAACCTTACTCTTTTTAATNCTATAAATACTTATAAAGGTATATATACCTAATTAAGATCTTCTATTAGCACCGCTCTACGCTCTTAAAAAGTATAGCAATTTAACGCCCAGCTTTAACCTACTTTAATTAACCCGCCTAACTAATATAATTATAACTGGACTAATCGAATATATAGTAGCCGTGGTAGGCAATATAGTAGAGGGTATAATTAACGACTATAAGGTAAAGGTAGAGGTCCTTATAGGGGTTTATTTTAAAATAATTGCTAGAAAAAGTGCTATATTTATAAGAAACCGAATTGCTGGTTAACTAGGTATTCTCTTAATAAATAAAAGGAGGTATATAACAAGTTTCGCTAAAGTATAAGAAATGTTAGAAATTATAAGGCTATTACGGCCTACTTTTAAAGCTTCCTAGTTTAATATAAAGGTATAGAAGATCTTAAGGGTAAGGTTAATAAGGCTAAATAGCTCCTTATAGATATAGAAATTAAAGACTACTTACCTAACTAATACTTTACTAAGTATAGTAAGGTAGATGGTATATAAATTATTACTATTCTTAATAACTAATCTACGCTCTATTCTATTATAAAGTTAGATATTTTTAATAAGCTAAAGGAAAGCTCCGCGTTCTCCTTTAATAATAAATACTTAGTAAATGTCTTTTATGGTATTATACTAGATACTAGAGCCGCAGGAGTGTTTATAGTAAGAGAACCTTAAGTTTAAGCCCTTTAGCAGCTTAATAACTCTATTTAGATTAACTATTTAACGGTAGGCCAATATACGATTTGTTTTGGCAAGGGTACTATAATCTCTTTTAGCACAATTAGGGTCTAAACCCCCTTAGGGTGCATTACTTTCTATATTATTCCTATAAATACCCTATTTCTATTTTATATTAAAGATATAGATAAATTAGGCGTTAAGCTTAATAACCTTAAGAATATACTTATTTAGGAAGATAATTAGGTGCCCGTTATACACAAGTAGGGTTACCCCTAGTTGCTCCTTTATTAACTAGAAAANAGTATTACTTAGAGCTACCTAACTAAGTTAGAGTTACGTTAACTACACCATTATTTTAGCCACCTATCTATTTATTAATTGCTTAGGGTTCTTTAGTAAGTAGGCTATAAAGTTAAGGTTAAAGCAATTAAGTATCTTATAAATTACTACTATTACTACTAAATAAACTAGAAGTCCCCTAGCCGATTTAAGTTTACCCTTAAAAATAACTATAACTTTAACTTCTATATTATCGTTAATATTATATATCTTAGCAGCAAGCCAGTACTCTAAGTTATTAACTTCTTAACTTCCTTCTAAGCCGTATAATTCTTAAAGGATATATTAGCTAAGAACGCATAGGATACCCTTTAATTATGCTAGATTAATGTCTACCTAGGACCCCCTAATTAAATCGTCTATAATATAGGAAAGAACTTCTTATTTATAGAGTTTTAATAATAAATAAAGGTAATAGCAATTAAGGTTAAGGAAGTCCCTATTAAGGCATATAATAGTATTAAAAAAGTAAAGCGATATTACGCGCCATTACGCCGCATATATAAGATTATCTCTTTAGAACTAAAGGACGCTAGTAAAGAACTTACCTTATAAATAGCTATTAAAGCTATTAATAATTCCGCTAGCCTAGATAGACTTATACCTATATTACTAGTCTTTAATACCTACCCTTAAATAACTAATAATTCTTTACTATTTCTCTCTGTTATATAATAAGCTAAGGCTATTTATAAGGTAATAAAGGAGGTATAACGTCTCTACGCCACACGCTAGGTTAACAATGCACTAGGAATAAGAAATGGCCTAAATACCTTAACTATGCTTAATCTACTACTCTAGTCTAAGGTACGCGTATAGCGTAAAAAGGGAGGATAGTTAGGCCCATATTAACTTATTATAATTAATAGTTAGACTTATACTATTTAGATGCCTTATAGACCCACTTAATTCCATTTAACTGTTATTAAGCCTTACTATAAGGATAGTAGCTCTAAGCCTTCGCAGGATGCCACAGAAAATGCCCTAAAGGAGAGCCACAATTCTAATATAATTGTAGTAGATACGCCGCAACCACGACGAGGTAGAGGTCGCCCGAAGGGATTACGAAATTGCTAATATCCTATTAATTTTAAAGAGCAATTTATTGCCGCTATCGAGAATGGAGTTAAGCTATTAATGGCCTTTATAATAGCTAAGGAGAAGGCTAACTTTAAACTCGCAAAACAGCTCTAAAAGGAAGGTTGTATTATAACTTTAGGAGCTCCTTTCTAAGCATCTAATAAGCAGGAGATCGATGGCCTTATTACAAGAGGAGTTTTTAAATTTAAGAAGTATAACCCTACTAAGTTTAATAAAGTTCGCATCTTTAAGTTAAGGATAGTTAATAAAATTAAGGGTAAAGCTACTAACGCCCTATTTAAGAAATTAAGGCTTATTATCTAAGGTTATAATAATAATAGTAAAGAAATAATTCTTATATAATCTCCTATAATTTAATAAGCTAGTTAGTAAGTTATTATTATATTAGCTCCCTCCTTAATAAAGAATGGAATGGCGGTTTATTTATAAGATATTACTTAAGCCTATACCCAATTAGAGACGCACCTTTAGCGCTTAATATTAGCATACCTTCTAGAGTAAATTCGCTACTAGTATCCTAAAGATATAATTATAGTTATGTTTAAGCTATTATATAGAATTATAGAGGCAGGAACTTACTAGTAGGCTACCTATAGTAAGCACTATAAAGAGAAGCTTTTAATAACTACTTCTATATTTAATCTCTACTTCCTTATTATAACTACAGGAACCCTATTTAAAATTATTAGTATATAAACTAATAATATAATTATCTTAGAAGATAACCAATTCTCAGCTCTTAAAAAGGATAAGCTAGTAAAGGCAAATCTTATAGTAAAGCCAAAGGAAAAGCTTAATTTAATAATACTATTACTTTTTAATAAATATATCCTCTCCCTAAATAAGGATTCTATTACTTTACGCTAGAAGGGTTAAGGTAAGAAGATTAATATTATTAACGTTAATTCCCTAAAGTAAGAATATATAGAGCAACGCGCTCGCGAAGCTTATATTACTTCTATTTATTAACCTAAGGCTTTATTCGATCTCTCTATTACCGCCTAATACTAGGAACTAACTAAGGACGATATTCTTGCCCTAAATAAGCGTCTTTCCTAGTAAATAAACCATCTTAATTAGGGACTATTCTATATACCTAGTAATCTTTCTACCGCTAAGCTCTTTATATTTATTAATAGATCCTTTATAAATAACAAAGTTTTTAGTTTTTAGTTAGGATATAAAATTATTATTATAAACGAATTTATAGGAGAAAATAACTTCATAATCTATAGTAATCTTATCTATTAGAGCTTAACTAAAAGTAAGCGCGTTACCTAAAGTGTTTTAGCGTTAGAGATATATAGAATAGTTAGTGGAGTTAATATAGTAATTGCAATTAGAACTACCCTAAAGATAATTATAGATTAACTCGAACTTCCTATTATCCCTATAATCATATACACTAACTTATATTCCCTCTACGAGTGTTTAGTTAAGCTTGGTACCACAAAGGAAAAGCGCCTTATAATTAATATTATAGCACTTTAGCAATCCTATAAGCGTTAAAAACTCTTTAAGATTTAATAAATTAATAGCTAAGATAACTTAGTAGATATAATAATAAAGGCGAACCTAAATAAGGCACTAGAGACGTTTATTAATACAAATACTCTACGTGTATAAGTTAAAGGTTAGGTTAAAAGGGAGTCCCTAAAAATTTCTTAGTTACGTAAGGTCTTAAGATATCTAGGAACTTTAACTAGCGGTTAAAGTTATCTAATTAGTTAGATTCTCTTACCAAGACTTCTTTTTAGAGGGGGGAGTATAACATTCTATAGACCCTGACTTAAACTAGCCAATTAGGATTTTCCATCCCTAGAATAGAAAATCGCTATTAGCTCGCTTATTACTAGCGCCTTAGCGGCCCTTTAAACAAGATGCCTACCTACGACTCCTAAGCAAGAGAGCTATATGCTAAGAGGCAAATTTTAGGACAGTAAGACTTATATTACAATGGCAATAGTAAGTAAAAAGGATTTATATTTATTATAATCGTCAAGCAGTATTTATATATAGATGGCAACTATAAAAGAAGAGTTGCTAGTGTCGGGAATAAGGCAAGTTGCCATTACGTGTCGCCGCGGCACTAGCGTGGCGAGGAGCCTTAAGTTCCTCGCCCTTCCTTATTCTAATTAAATAAGCTTTATTAACCAACATCACTGTAACCTACTCAAGTAGTCGTTATTAGTAAGTCACCCTATATAACTAACAGTTATTAAGTCTTTAGGTTTTATATATTTAGGTAAACTATATTATCTTCCTTAAAGTCCTATATAGGAGCTTGTTCTTTATTTATATACTATTTCTATACTATTTAAGCGTACGCTAATTTACTTTATAATAGTTCCATTAACTACTTTATTTAATTAGCAAAGTTATATATATTAATTAGTAAAATCCTCTTAATTATAGGTTCTATTATATTAATTTTAGGTTATAATTTAAATCTAAGTTAAGGGTTTTATCCGTAGGTTGCGTAGAACAGCGTTACGCCTATTAATTTATTTCTTATATTATTTGCAGTAAACTTAGTTAAAGGTAGCCACTTTTTCCAGTTATCTTATAAGTAGGAGTAGTATATTTATAGGTATTATTCTATAATTGCGTTTATAATTTTAGTTTAACTATCTATCTTTAGATAAAATACAGTTAAGAGTTATATTTATATACTTAATTGTTTATATAGGGCTTACTAGAAGTCTAAAACAAACTAGCTTCCGTAGTTAGATATTATTAAATTAAAAAGTCTATATAGCTTAAAGACGTACTTAATAAAATATTTAGCTACTAATATTATATTAATTAAGTCTATAGGAATTATATATTATATTTTTATAAAATAGTTAATAACTACTATAATATTTATAAACCTATTACTATTAAGCAGGTTAACTATAAAGTTAATTAAAATATCTCGCTATCTTTATATTAGAATTTGTCGGGAATAAGGCAAGCAGCCATCACGTAACGCCGCGGCACTAGCGTGGCGAGGAGTCTTAAACTCCTCGCCCTCCCTCATTCCAATAAATAAGCTTTATTAACTAACATCACTATAACCTACTTAAGTAGTCGTTATTGGTGAGTTACCCTATATAACCAATACTGATTAGTAGTTAAATATACAGTTAACTATAGAGCAGCTAGGTTTTTAAACAGAAGAGATAGTCTTATATAGGGGTGCTATATGCGCTTATATGGAATAGATCCCGGCAATACTATACTACCTTAGACTTGCGGAAAACTAGTAATAGAAGTATTACTAAGTACTAGAAGATACCAAGTTGCGTCTATTATATAGAATAACCACGTTTATAAAGATTTGGTTAAGTACTTTAGGTTAAAAGTGTCACTAAACCTATAGTCCTAAGTTAACGTCCGAAATGCGTTAAATAACGTCTAAAACGCGTTAAACAACATCTTAAATTGCCTACCTCTTAATAGTAAACCTACGATATCCTATAAAACCGAAAATTCTACCTACCTTCGACGTATAACACCCCGTTAATTCTGCACCTACTATAGCGTTAATCTATCTAAAGAAGTATAAGAAGGATATTAACCTAGAAATATAAAATACCAATATAATCGACTTTATAAACGCTAAGCAACAGGACCTAAACGGATTCTTATTATATCGTATAGCATACTACAAAGACAGCGAATATAATAATACTATGCTATAGTATTATATAAAGGAGGACTTTATTAGATAAATAAAGGAAATATAAACTCCTATAAAGAAGGATATTATATAAGACTTTTATAACTTCTTGCGGGAGTATAGAGTATTTATACTAATAGACGGGGGTATTATTAGAGACAATATTTAGGAGCAGGTTATTAACGCAAAAGAAGAGCACGAATAAACTCTATAAGAGATTAAGCACCAACTACGCACTATAAGGAAGCTTAACTTATAATAGAACCTAAGTAATATACCTCTAGAGACGAACCTACCTCCGCCTTTAACTCCTCTATATCTAATTTAACCCGTAACCTTAATATCGGATACTATACCCCAATGAAAGCAGATATAGGATCCCATTACTTCGCAATTTAACGACTTTTAGACTCCACCGACCAGACCTGCGTCCCCACTATAGCCTACAATGCAACTCCTACCTCCTCTATCTTAATCTTAAATTGGAGGCAGTTTAAAATTACTTATAGAGCTTACGAGGCTCTACTTAGATTAGGAGAAGAAGTTTAGCGGGGAATTATATAATATTCTTAATTCGAAACTACGTATCTTCTATAACTATTACTAAAAGGTAGAAATAGAGTCTAATTAATACTATAACGCCTATTCCGTTATGCTTAAGGGCCAAGCTAGTACCTTCTATTATAATTATTTAGCAGGAAAAGGATATAATTTCAACCATATAATATATAAGTTAAGATACCATTTTAAAACAGAAGAGAATAAGTAGCAGTTTATATTAGAATAGAAAAAGACTACCTTTTTAAGGATTATTACTATAAACCTAGGCGTCCCCCGGCTTAATTATCTTCAAAAGCTCTTTAATTAACTTTAGATAATTTAGCGTAGTTTATCCAAATTATATTAAGAGGATTTCAGCCTACGTAATTAAGTTATTAGCGTATACTAAGGCGTTAAAAAATATAACCTTATACTCTTTAATCCTATAAATACTTACAAAGGAGTGTATACTTAATTAAGATCTTCTATTAGCACCGCTCTACGCTCTTAAGAAATACAGTAATTTAACGCCTAACTCTAACCTACTTTAATCGACCCGCCTAACCAATATAATTATAACTAGACTAATCGAACATATAATAGCCGGGGTAGATAATATAGTAGAGGGTATAATTAACGACTATAAGGTAAAGGTAGAGGCCTTTATAGAGGTTTATTTTAAAGTAATCACTAGAAGAAGTGCTACGTTTGTAAGAAACCAAATTACTAGTTAACTAGGCATTCTCTTAATAAGCGAAAGGAGGTATATAATAAGTTTCGCTATAGTATAAGAAATGTTAGAAATTGCGAGGTTACTACGGCCTACTTTTAAAGCTTCCTAGTTTAATATAAAGGCGTAGAAGATCTTAAGGGTAAGGTTAATAAGGCCGAATAGCTCCTTATAGATATGGAAATTAAGGACTACTTACCTAACTAATACTTTACTAAGTATAGTGAGGTAGATAGCAAACAAACCGTTACCATTCTTAATAACTAATTTACGCTCCATTCTATTACGAAGTTAGATATCTTTAATAAGCTAAAGGAGAGTTCCGCATTCTCCTTTAATAATAGATACTCGGCGAACGTCTTCTATAGTATTATGCCAGATACTAGAGCCGCAGAAGTATCTATAGTAAGAGAACCTTAAGTTTAAGCCCTTTAGCAGCTTAATAGCTCTATTTAGATTAACTATTTAACAGCAGGCCAATACACGATTTGTTTTAGTAAGGGTACTATAATCTCTCTTAGCATAATTAGGGTCCAAACCCCCTTAGGGCACATTACTTTCTATATTGCTCCCACAAATACCCCATTTCTATTTTACATTAGAGATATAAATAGATTAGGCGTTAAGCTTAATAACCTTAAGAATATAGTTGTTTAGGGAGACAATTAGGTACCTATTATGCGCAAGTAGGGTCACCCCTAGTTACTCCTTTATTAACTAAAAAAGAGTATTACTTAGAGCCATTTAACTAAGTTAGAGTTACGTTAACTATACTATCGTTTTAGCCACCTATCCGTTTATTAATTGCTTAGGCTTCTTTAATAAGCAGGCTATAAAGTTAAGATTAAGGTAATTAAGCATCTTATAAAGTACTACTATTACTACTAAATAAACTAGAAGTCCCCTAGCCAATTTAAGTTTACCCTTAAAGATAACTACGACTTTAACTTCTATATTATCGTTAACGTTATATATCTTAGCGGCAAGCTAGTACTCTAAGTTATTAACTTCTTAACCTCCTTCTAAGCTGCACATTTCTTAAAGGATATATTAGCTAGGAACGTATAGGATACCCTTTAATTATACTAGATTAATATCTACCTAGGACCCCCTAATTAAATCATCTATAATATAGGAAAGAACTTCTTATCTATAGAGTTTTAATAATAGACAAAGGTAATAGCAATTAAGGTTAAGGAAGTCCCTATTAAGGCATATAATAGTATTAAAAAAGTAGAGCGATATTACGCGCCATTACGCCGCGTATATAAGATTATTTCTTTAGAACTAGAGGACGCTAGTAAAGAACTTACCTTATAAATAGCTATTAAAGCCGTTAACGATTCCGCTAGCCTAGATGGACTTATACCTATATTACTAGTCTTTAGCGCCTACCCTTAAATAACTAACAATTCTCTACTATCCCCCTCTGTTATATAATAAGCTAAGGCTATTTATAAGGCAATAAAGGAGGTACAATATCTCTACGCTATACGCCAGGTCAACAACGCACTAGGAATAAGAAATGGTCTAAATACCTTAACTACGCTTAATCTGCCACTTTAGTCTAAGGTATACATATAGCGTAAAAAGGGAAGATAGTTAGGCCTACATTAACTCATTATAATTAATAGTTAGACTTATACTATTTAGATGCCTTATAGACCCACTTAATTCCGTTTAACTATTATTAAGCCTTACTATAAAGATAACAGTTCTAAGCCTTTATAGGATACCATAGAAGATACCCTAAAGAAAAGCCATAATTAACGTGCTCTAAAAGGCGACTATAATTCTAATAAAATTATAGTAGATACGCCGCAACTATAACGTGGTAGAGGTCGCCTAAAAGAATTATAAAATTGCTAACACATTATTAATTTTAAAGAGCAATTTGTTGCCGCCATTAAGAATAGAGTTAAGTTATTAATGGCCTTTATAACAGCTAAGGAGAAGGCTAACTTTAAGCTCGCAAAATAGCTCTAAAAGGAAGGTCGTATTATAACTCTAAGAGCTCCTTTCTAAGTATCCAACAAGTAGGAGATCGATAGTCTTATTATAAGAGAAGTCTTTAAATTTAAGAAGTATAACCCTACTAAATTTGGTAGAGTTCGCATCTTTAAGTTAAAAATGGTTAATAAGATTAAGGGTAAAGCTACTAATACCCTATTTAAGAAATTAAGGCTTATTATCTAAGGTTACAATAATAATAGTAAAGAGGTAATTCTTACGCAATCTTTTATAATTTAACAAGCTAGTTAGCGAGTTATTGTTATACTAGCTCCCTCTCTAATAAAGAATAAAATAGCGGTCTATTTATAAGATATTACTTAGGCCTACACCTAATTAGAGACGCACCTTTAGCGCTTAATATTAGCATACCTTCTAGAGTAAATTCGCCACTAATATCCCAAAGATATAATTATAGTTATACTTAAGCCATTATATAGAATCGCAGAGGTAGGAACTTATTAGTGGGCTACCTACAGCAAGCACTATAAAGAGAAGCTTTTAATAACTACTTCTATATTTAATCCCTGCTTCCTTATTATAACTATAGGAACTCTATTTAGAATTATCGGCATATAAACTAACAATATAATTATCTTAGGAGATAACCAGTTCTCAGCTCTTAAAGAAGACAAGTTAATAAAAGTAAATCTTATAGCAAAGCTAAAGGAAAAGCTTAATTTAATAACACTACTACTTTTTAATAAATGCATCCTCTCCCTAAATAAGGATTCTATTGCTTTACGCCAGAAGGGTTAAGGTAAGAAGATTAACGTTATTAATATTAACTCTCTAAAATAAGAATATATAGAGCAACGCGCTCGCGGAGCTTATATTACTTCTATCTATTAACCTAAGGCTTTATTTAATCTCTCTATTACCGCCTAATACCAGAAACTAACTAAAGATAATATTCTTGCCCTAAATAAACGTCTTTTCTAGCAAATGAACTACCTTAATTAGGGACTACTCTATATACCTATTAATCTTCCTACCACTAAGCTCTTTATATTTGTTAATAGATTATTTATAAATAATAAAGATTTTAGCTCCTAGTTAGGATATAAGATTATTATTATAAATAAATTTATTAGAGAGAATAACTTTATAATCTATAGTAATCTTATCTATTAGAGCTTAACTAAGAGTAAGCGTGTTACCTAAAGTATTTTAGTATTAGAGATATATAGAATAGTTAGCGGAGTTAATATAGCAATTACAATTGGAACTACTCTAAAGATAATTATAGATTAACTTAAACTTCCCGTTATCCCTATAATCGTATATACCGACTTATATTCCCTCTATAAGTATTTAGTTAAGCTTAGTACTATAAAGGAGAAGCGCCTTATAATTAATATTATAGCACTTTAGCAATCCTATAAGCATTAAGAACTCTTTAAGATTTAATAAATTAATAGCTAAGATAACCTAGTAGATATAATAATAAAGGCGAACCTAAACAAGGCACTAGAGACGTTTATTAACACAAATACTCTACATATATAAGTTAAAGGTTAGGTTAAAAGGGAGTCCCTAGAAATTTCTTAGTTATATAAGGTCTTAAAATATCTAGGAACTTTAACCGGCGGTTAAAGTTATCTAATTAGCTAGATTTTACAAACCCTAACTTAACCTAGCTAATTAGGATTTTCCATCCCCGGGATAGAAAATTGCTATTAACTCGCTTATAACTAGCGCCTTAGCGGCCCTAACGCGATATACACTTACGACTCTAAGTAAGAAAGCACTACGTGCTAAGAGGCAAATTTTAGAACAGCGAGACTTATATTACAATGGCAATAGTAAGTAAGGAGGATTAGTATTTGTTACGCTAGTTAAGCAGTATTTGTATATAGATGGTAACTATAAAAGAAGAGTTGCTAGTGTTAGGAATGAGGCAAGCGGCTATCACGTGACGCCGCGGCACTAGCGTGGCGAGGAGTCTTAAACTCCTTACCCTCCCTCATTCTAATAAATAAGCTTTATTAACTAACATCACTGTAACCTACTTAAGTAGTCGTTATTGGTAAGTCACCCTATATAACCAATAGAATTAGTAATAGTTAAAGTACTCCTTACTTCTTTATATAAAAGGTCTTCCTACGTACGCATATTCTATATACTTAGACGTATTTTTATATATAGTTATATATTATAGGCTAGTAATATACTTATTAAATAATCTTATAGGTCTTTATATAGCTAGGATATCCTACTATAGGGGAATTGTATATAAATTCAAGTATCTTAAATTATAAGGGTTTAAAATTCGGGACTACTATTTTCTATTAATAGTATAACCGATTATTATAGATTTCGTATTTAGTGAGTATAATATTCTTATATTACCGTTTCCCTATTTAAATTACTTTTATTATATCTACTATCTAAAGATCGTTTTTATATTTATGCTCTATTAATTTATTAATTTTTATATCCCACTTATTAATTTCTAATTTATTTCTATTAAGCTCCGCGTTTAAAAATATAGGGCGTAGTTTCTTAAAGTGTTTAGGGGGCAGTAGAATTCGTAATTAATTTATAATCTATTTATTAGAGGCGTTTATAGGTAAGTCTTATAATTATTATATTAGTAAGTTAGGCTTCTAATTAAGTTTACTAGGTTAGTATATAATTTTAAAGTTAAATTATAAGAAGTATTCGGCCTAATAAATTTAGTACTACGTTAATTGCTTTATAGTTATAAAGTACTATAGGTTTTTATAGTCTGTTAATACGCGTATTAGGAATAATAATCCTTTAAGTCCTAGACGCTATTATTTAAAGCATTTAATAATTATAAGTAGTTCCTTATTATATATCTTATAGTTTAATTTAGTAAGGGTAAGTTTCTAAAAGAGAAAGGCTACTAGGCGTAGCTCGCCGTTCTTATTATATTGCAATAATACTCCTCCTAGTATATAATTAGATAAGTCTATTTTAATAATATATTTAAGGTCTAGATTAAAGTAGGTAAGAATTAAAGTAGTTATAAAATAATATTTTAGGTTATTAAAAGCTTATTTACATTTAGTAGTTTATTTAAATCTTATATTTTTCCTTATTAAGTTTACTAATAGCTAAATAATTTTTAAAAAGTAATTAATAAATTAATAGTAGAAATTTGCGAATCCTAAAAATCCTTAAATATCTTATATACTACTAGGACTTTTCTAGTTTATAATTATAGCGATTTTCTTAGGGTCCATTTTAATTCCGTTATAGGATATAATTAGGCCTAAGTACGTAACTTTAGATATATAGAACTTAAATTTCTTAATATCGCATTATAAGCCCGCGTCTTATAGGCGTTTAAGGACTATTTAGATATACTTCTAATATTTAGAAAGTAAAGATAAATAGATTAAGATATTATTAATATACGTAGTAATAAATATATTAAAGAATTTGCGAAGCGTATTATTAATATATTACTAAAACGTACTAGCACCGTTTTTTACACTAAACGGCATTACTAGGTATTTAAAAAGTCCCTATTATATATAGAAGGCTATATACTTCTTATCTCCTTTATAAATACGGATTTAATTAAAGGTAGCGACTATATTAAGCTTTATAAAGTATTATACTTTTACTAAATAGTTAAGCGTTTCTTAAAGCAGGGAAATTAGATATCGGTTTTAAATCGTAATTATATTTAGGGCTTAATAATTAATATAGAACCTTAAGCCTTCTTTAGGTTTCTTAATAAATAGTATAAGTAAAGTAAATAGTAATTAACTAGGGCGAATAAATCCTTTCTCTAAGTGTTCTTTAAGGTATTATTATATTACTAGTAGCTTTTCTTACGACATACCGTATAATAGGCCAAACTTTAGCGTTATACTAGGTTTAAGTTTTATCTTAAAATCGTGCTTATCTTAATGCGGGGGTAGTTAGTTTATAAATTATTTCTTAAACGTATTAATTAAATTATAATATTTTTTAGGTATAAGAGGTTAGGGGTTAATATATTGCTTTAGTTCTAACGCCTTCTTAATGTCTTTTAGTATTACAGTAAAGATCTTATAATCTCGTTTTCTTGCTAATAAATAAAAGGGTGCGGCTTGTACTATATAAATTTTAAGGGGTTTTAATATATTATCTTTGCATTCTTTACCGTAATTAGCAGTTATAACTTTATTATTTTAGTTTAAGGTTTATAGAAAGGGTAATTTATATTATATTAAATTTAAATAGTTATGTGCATATTTATAGGGTAAGTGGTGTTTTAAGTAATAACTTTAGTAGTAGGTTATACGGAATTTTAGTATTTCTTTAACCCAGCTAATTAAAGGGTTGTATTATTTTAGCTATATATATCTAAGTATTACCTTATAATACTTTAAGGGTATTATAATAGGGAAATATATTTAAGGTATTTGCCTATCTATATCTTTATAAGAGCGTAGTGCGTTAGTTCGCTATATATTAAAGGCTTACTATTAAAGCCTTATAGGCCTTAGGGCTTATTAAGTTTCTTTAAATTTAAGCGTTAATATCCTAGCTATTAGAGAGGAGCTCTTACTACACCCGGCCCAAAAAAACCAAAACCAACCAAAAGAACCCTAAAAATCACCTAGAGGATCCCCCTAAGATATATGCATTACAGGGGAGGCACACGTCAAACAACGGTGGTTCGCACTCGCGCGCAACCGCCAGAACCACGCCTAGCAATAGCCCTCTATAACAAGAACGGGCGAATACCACACCATAAAGCAGAAATTCCTCTATTAAGAAGGCATCTAATAAAATATAAAGCCTATTAGACGCGTCTAGTATCCGTAATTATAGGGGAGTAACCGTTAGCTATAACGAACTAATACAGCTAGTAGAATGGCTCCGTTAGTCCAGCGAACCTTAGGCGCCTCTTTAGCAAACCCTTAACTAAATCCCCTAACGGCTAAGCAAAATTAAAAATAAATAAAATCCCTCCTTACTAGCGAACCGCACCTAGGCCACTATAGCTGCGCTTCTATAGTATAGGGAATCTACCCCCCTTAAGATAATAACTGGGTATATAATTATAATATAACTAAATATAGAAAAAGTAGAGGGGCTTAGGGGACTATTAGAAATAGAAGTTCTTATAGAGATTTATAAAGAGGTTTACAACGCTATTATAGTCTAACACCTTAGAAGCAGAGATATTAGAGTCACCCTAAGGGACTAATAGGTAAAGGAGTGAGCCGTAAAGGTAGGGGACAGACTAGAAGAAAGTATTGGCATAAAGGTACTCTGTAAAGATTACCTAGTTAAAGTCCTAGCGGTTCCCATAAGCCTTAAAGTAGAAAAGGGACGCCAGGTGGATAATATAGCAACTATATACGAGATAGTAAAATAAACAGAACGCCTTATACTAGGTCTCAAGATTACCCAAATATAATAGCTCCGACAGGAAAATACAAACTAAGTATATAATAAGAATAATAAGAGGATATAAGGGTCGCTAAAGACCTACTAGGGAGACACCGGATAAACGTATAGCTCCCTTATTGTTAGCGCACACACGCTAGGAATACAAAAACTCCTTATTTAAAAAGGAATAATTATAAATGGCCTTATATATAACATAAGGCTCTACAACCATAGATTACGCCTAGAATAATGCTATCGCTGCGCATAATAGGGACACACCCAAACTATATACGCAGTATAGGTGTGCTGCAGCTACTATATAGGCCCCTATAATATAAGACACTACTTAAACTAAGACTAAATAAAATACGCAAACTGCTACCAAAGCACGTATAAGGTGTAGGAGAGAGAAGACTATATTAAATATAGGAGACGGAAGGCAAGGGCTTAACAGCTACGGGAATAACTGTATGCTAGGTCATATAAATAGAAACAACAGGTAATAAGCTAAGGGGACGCAGGTGCCTTCCTATTATTTCCTACCTTTAATACTAGGGGGCTAGGCTAGCCATCCCAAGCCTTAACGGGCTAGAAGCGACGCCATATAATATCACTAGACTAAATAGGGACCTAAGGGCCACAGGGGATATAAGGAAAAGGACGCCCTATAGGAAGACCCTTATAGACAGCTATAGCAAGCTCAAGACCAGGATAATTAAGAATTAGACTTAACGCGGCAAATATAATATTCGCAGCCGACCTATAAAGGGCATATAGCCAATTAGTAAGATTAGGGGAAGAACCAGAGTCAATAACAGATTTAGACTTAGAAGCGCTAGTAGGAACACAAAATACGGGAATAGAAAGCTCTATATAAAATAAGTAGCGACTAAGGTGTAGACACAAGAAACAGAAGTCCTAAATATCCTAGAGAAAGTAGAAATAGAAGAAGCGAGGAATAAAGGAAAGACAAAGGACCCTTACCAGGGGTCCACCACCTATCCATTATACAGTACAACTGCGGCAATACAAACCACCACCTTACAAGGCCCCTACTAGACAGTCTAGACCCAGAGAAACACTATATTCTTGCTATATAAGAGCCATATTATAACACCTACATATAATTAATATACTGCCCCCAAGGATTCCAGCTCCTATATAAACCAAAAGCAGCCACATACGTATGCTTTATAATTAGTAAGGCTATCAGCCTGTCCTTATAGTTATAATAGGCAGTTAACCTAAATATTGCAGTTATAATAATCCAAACATATAGGGGACCGGTATAAATTATTAATATATATAACCTAAGGGTTAAAGGGGTCCTATAAACAGAGAATATTATATCGGTAATAAGCTTACTAAAAGCTAAAGGTATAGAGTCTATCCTATTAGGAGACATAAACCTCCACCACCTACGGTAGGGGGGTATCCATATTACTGCTAAATAATAAGTAGAGTACTTACTAAGAGCTATAAACACCTGGGGCCTTAAGCTAGCTACCCCCCTAGAAGTAATTATATAGCAACAAGGCACCGCCAAAAGTATAATTAACCTCACATTTATGGACGAAGGCCTATACTAGAGACTTAAAAGGTGTAATTTTAAAGAAAAATAGGCACTCGCTATAGACTATATCCCCATCTAGATATAGCTAGATCTAGATATTAAGGCGCAACTAAATAGTAAAAGATACGTAATAAGAAAGCTTAAGATAGACAGTTTTCTTAATACAGTTAAACAACAACTTTAAGACCTAGAAGAAATCCACCCAATACTAAATAAGCGAGGCTTATTAGCTACCCTAAAGGAAATTAACTAAAGACTAAAAAGGATCTAGGCAGCAATTAAAAATAGGCTAAAAGAGCACTGCCCAATCTTATAACCGGGCCCCTACGCGCGACACGCATAGTCCACACAATACGCGGTTCTTATTGCCAGCTAATAATAAGCAAGAAGGAAATATATAAGTAGCTATAACCCTAAAGACAAGAGACAATACAAAGACATAAGAAACCAGTTAAAAAATACCCTAAAAAAAAGTAAGGAATAACTAGAGACGGTTTATAAATAAGTATACTACTAACCTAAGCCTCCCCTATAACAAGGGCCTTTAGGCTATAGTAAAATAGGTAAAAAAAAAAAAGGTAGAGTGCCTAGCAAAAGACCTATACCTACTACCCCTACAAAGAGTAGGGGAAGCACAGGCCACTAATAATAATAATAAGAAAGCAAAGATCCTTATAGAAAGGTTCTTCCCCTAACCGGCTCTAGCAGACCTTAGTAACATCATAGGTAAAATACTAGTAACTCGCCTGTGGGTTAACAGCGACATAATAACAAAGGAAATAGCCAGAACCATTAGCCGCCTTTTAAACAACACAGCACTAAAACCAGATAGAATTCTAAATAAGGCCTTAAAGTCCTATAGACCACTTATAGCACCTTAGCTTGCAGATATAGCCAAAGCATGCTTTGCTATAGGCTACTACCTATAACTTAGAAGATCCATAACGACGGTTATCCTATAAAAAGAAGGTAAAGTAGACTACTCAATCCTAGGAAGCTACCGCCCTATTACCTTAAAAAACACCCTTAGCAAGATCTTAGAAAGGGTAATAGCGGACTATATAGCAGACACGGTTAAGGAACACGCCCTACTACCACAAAGTCAAATAGGGGTAAGAAAGAACCGCTTAACACTATCAGCACTTACGCTACTCGCTACCACTATTAAATCTACATAGGCGATGCGAAGGGACTTTATAGTATTAATACTTAGCTTAAATATTAGTAATACCTACAACAACATACCCTATAAGCGCCTCCTATATATCCTTAAGGCAAAGGGCTTCCCAGAATAGATTATATAATTTATTTAAGGGTTTATAGGCCAAAAAAAAACATCTTTAGTCTTCAGCGGATACCAAAGCCCCCCCATTACAGTTACAACAGGAATACCATAAGGATTACCCCTTTCGCCTATACTCTTCCTTTTTTTTTATAAGCAACCTACTTAACTCCTTTAAGGAAGGGGCAACCTAGGGGATAGGCTTCGTTAATAACACAAACCTAATTACATACAGCCCAACAGCCGTAGAGAATTATAGAACACTAGAGAAAGCCTATAACACCTATATAGAATAGGCAAGACGATATAAAGTCCAATTCTTACTAGAGAAATACCAGCTAATCTACTTCACAAGAAAACGTAACTAATCTATAGATCTCCAGTATATAATTTATATTTAAGGCTTTAGGGGTTAACTAGTTTAAGGCCTAAGGGTATTAGGAGTATAGGTAGACAGCAAGCTCCAGTAGAGCGCATATACATTATAAGCGGCCCATAAGGGCTAAGCACAGTATATTATAATATCTAGGATTGTTAATTCTATATAGGGTCCATGCTTCCAGAGGTCACGCCTACTATACATAGTAGTTATCCGGCCAACCATAACGTATAGATCTAGTATTTGGGCTATAGGAGAAACCGAGAAAGGCCCCCCTAAATTACTCCTTAAACCACTCCAAAAGGTCCAAACAGCTTGCCTTTAGAGCATAACAGGCGGGTATAAGCGAACGGCTACAGCACTGCTTAAGAAGGAAGCTAATATCCCCCCCCTATAATTATATATTAAAGCCGCTATAATATAAAGGGTATAAAGGGAGCGTAACTCTAAGGTTATAAAGTATATTAAAACACGCCTAAATAAACTATAAAGTGACCCTAGGGTACCCCGTAGGAGAGTAAACTAATAACCCCAAAGTAGGGAAGATATATTAGAGAAATAGGTGGAGAAAGCAGAAGAAGAATGGTGCCGTATTAGGGCCTAGGCCTATATAGAGGAGAAAGGGAGACGTGTAAGAAACCAGCAAAAATAATAGCAAGAGAGAGAAAGGAGTTAAAGTAGAGCATAAAAGAGTATTAGGAAACCATCTACTGCAACACAATACTGGTTGGACTAACACTAGAGAGGTGTATGGGAGTTAAAGGTTTAGAGGTTATCTTAAACAAGAGGAACCTAAGCCGTAGCATAGTTAACGCTATAGGGGGTAAATACCTAAGGGCTCCGAGAAGGCCTAATAAAGGCAGAAAATACAATAGCAATACTCCTAAAAATAGGAATAATAGGACTAAAAGATTGGCTCTACTGGGTGGGTATCCTAGTAGGTAGCCCAAGATATAAATATAGTTAGCTAAGACAGATACCAAAATATATAATACTATTATACCCCCTACGCACTAACTAAGAAGTAATACTCTTAGTAGCTAGTATAGAGAACTATAATATACTACTCTTAATACAAAAAGGTCTCAAGGCGGTCACCTAGTGGCTTATTAGCCAAAATATACTAGATTAGTTCTAGGTTATAAAGGAAATAGTAATAGAAGGCAAAGGGGCGAGTAGCAGGCGCCCCCTAATAACTCTACAGTAGTAGAGTTAAGTTTACAATACTAGCGCATCCGTAAGCTTATTACGGCAGCAGTGGTTCCTAAGGAGGTCAAAAAGTAAGGTAGTAGAGCACCACAGGTAACTCACAGGCGCTAAGTAGGCAAGCCCTAAAGGCGGGGAGATAGATCACGGGGTTTTCTCATTTTCTTAAATAGAGTTTTCTCCCTATATATAAATAAGGAGTAGTCCGCGTGGGCCCAATAGGGATCCGAATCGGACGTTAAGCAATAAATAATAATAAATTTAAGCGTTAAGTTTTCGCGTAGTTTATATCAATAAAGCCTATACTAGTAGCTCTACTATCTATAAGGATTTATACTTCCTTCTATTTTCTAAGTATTTAAATTTCGCTAAGTATATTAAGGGAGTTATATTATATATTAGCGCTAGAAAAGCTTAAACACTTATACTCTTCCACTTCTTATCCTAAGGCGCAACTTAGCCCTAGGATAATTTGTTTTCTAAATTAACTAAAGGTGAGACGCTTTATAGTAACTAAGTATAATTTATAAAATAAGTACGACTTAAGGACTAAGAGGAGCTACGGCGGACCTTTTTAAAAGGGTAAGTTTAGAAATTTCTTTAAATATGTCCCTTTTTACTATATCTAAAGCATTCTCTATTTATAGCTTATATTCTTTATTTATCGGTTCCTAAGGATATATAGAATTAGGTAGTATTAAGGTCTATAGGGTTATATATAGGGCTTTTAGGTCTTAGAGACGGATTGTGCTTTAGGGTATATACTAGTTTTATAAAGTTTTAAACGCGAGGTATAGTTGGCTTTAGGGAATAAGTCTGTTTATTATATTAAAGGTCCTTATTAATTCGTTAACATATTATAGCAAATTTAGGTAAGTCCTTTAGTAGTTCTTTACCTACTAACTATACTCTAATTTTATCTAAAATAGCTTAACGGAGAGCAGTAACTCTAACGGCTTTATTTTAATCTAGTTTACTAATAAGGCCTAAAATTTTAAAAGGGAAGCTAGTAAAGTCTTAGTTCCATTATTATAGGTTTTTAAGTTTAGTAACAGCTATATATTTACGGCTAGCGTTATTATACGTTTATTTTAGTAGAGAGATAAAGATTTTAAAATTAATAAAGGTGCTATTACGGAAGAATAGGTCCATAGTTTGTATAGCGTCTTTACTTAAATAAGATATTCTATAGCTAATCTTACTAGCTTTAATAGGGTATTAGTTATAGTTTGTTAAAAGTTTAAGATAGAGCTTAGTTATAAAGGGATATAGGTTATTTTAATTTCTATTAAATATTAAAGGGTTAGGGAGCTTTTTAGATTTTATAGTAGGTACTAGGTTTATTGTAGGTATAGGTTAAGCTACTATTACTAGTTTAGGGTTTATATTTAATAGGTCAGGTTTATATATAGTTATTTTAATTTCGTTTATAGGTGTTACTATTAAGGTCTCTAACGCAAGTACTTTAGCATCGTAGAGTTCTTTACGTATTGCTTTAATTAATTACTAATACTAAGCTTTTAGTATAGTTTATTACTAGGCCAAGGCATCCATAAAGAACTGTCATATTATAGTTATTTATTCCCTAACTAGGGCTATAATAGTTAATATGGCGGATTTGAGTTCGTTTACCATTTTAAGGGTATTAGTATTAACGTAACGTAATATAAGGGCGCGGAGAGATTTTAGGGAAGATTTAAAGGAATAATATAAATTCTATCTAAATCTAAGGGTATATAGTTCTCGCTAAGAACAAAACGTTACGTAAAGAAGAGAAGGGAATAATAAGAGAATTATATAATTAAATAGTTAGGGGCTCAGTGGTCGATGCGTGCGCACGTACGCACGCGGTCTTCGACGGACTTTAGTAGAATTTAATTAATTTGGCAGAATTTGGTTAAAGCGTTGGAATTTATCTGTCGAGTGTTTTACCGAGACATTCCTACTGTAACTAGGCTAGTCCCGTTACAGGAGTAGAGGCTAAACTAAGGATCTTAGCAGCAGAAGATATTTAGGCGGACTCTATAATAAGAAAAATGGTTTAAAAAAGAAGCTTATATAAATTATAGAAAACAGGGTTATTTCGCTAGAGACTGTAAAGATTATTAAAGTAACTATGTGGTAAAGGGAACTAAACTAGTAGATAACACATATATATAAAGGGACGATAGTGTACTACAAGGAATTAAAGAGTATTTAATTAAGAGTTTCGCGTTTTACTATAATAACGCATACTATATTTATAAAGACGCTAAAATAGTATCTAAAATATTATATTAACTACGCGCAGAATAATTAGGTATTATTATTACTAGTTATATAGTTTATATATAATATAACACCGTAAGAAGAAATAAGCATATTACTATTTAAGGCAAATTACGGATATAAGCTAAAAATATTATTATTACTATAGTAAGTAAAGAAGATAAGTAGTATAGCTAAAGAAAGAATAAAAATATTAATAAATCTTTATATAGACCTTATAGAATTAGCGAAAACAGTATAAGAAAGAATAAAAAGGTACTATAACGCTAAGAGATCTAAGGGACTAGATCTTAAGGAGGGGGATAAAGTATAGCTACTATAAAAAAATTTTAAAAGTTAATAACTAAGTAAGAAATTAGACCATGTTAGACTAGGACTTTTTAAAATTATATAAAGGATTTTACTAAGTTAAACCTACTAACCAAAATTAAGATCTACCCTATATAGTATATTATAATACTAAAGCCAGTATATAGGAATATTAAGCCACTAATTTATAAAGTAGATACATATAGAGGGTAAGAAGAAGATAAATAGTAAGTTTTAAGGATTATTAGTTATAAGGACGTTAATAACGAAATATCGTATATGGTTAAGTAAATAGGCTATATTAAGACTATCTAAGAACTACTATAGAACTTAAAGAACGCTATAAAAAAGGTATAGGAGTATTAGAAGAAGAGAAAGGGTTAGGCAATATTAAAAAGGAGTTAAAGACAAAAGGATTAGTTAAAGGTAATAAATAAGCCAGATTATCTAAGGGATCCACCACCAGCGTATTAGTTATTTCCGCCTTAACTTAATTAGAATCCTTTTTAGCCTCTTTAGCCTTAAGCTTATAGAGACCTTGCTCTATAAGACAAAACTCTTTAAAGCGTACCTTTTTACAACCTTTTTTAAGGTAAAGTAGCCGAACAAATACAGCTAGGTAAGCCTTAGTAGCCTATTACTAAGCTTTTATAACCTTTTACTTTACTTTATAAGAATAATAAAGCTTATCTAGGGCTAGTAAGAGCTCCTTATTAAGCTTTATAGCAGTAAATTAAATACGGGACCTTATAATAGATTAGAGAAGGAAGTAGAAGACTTTAAAGACTAATAAAATACGTATACTTAGCGTTAGAAACGGATTAAATATTATAGGATAACTATATGTTTACTTACGTACACTTAGTATAGGAGGAAGCTTAGTAACTAGACGGAGCCGCAATTATAATATATACTAACTTCTTCTCCTTATAATAAGAATAAGGAGATCTAATTTTACCTAGTAAAAGGATTATTAAAATTATATAAGTATAACGCTTAAATACAGAAGATTTAATAGAAGGTATTAGAAATAATAAAGGTTATTAAATTAAAGACGGGAATACTATACCTTTAATAAGCAACTTAAAAATAGGAGATATCTTTAAGGATAAAGATAAAGAGGAAGGGGATAGCGTTATGGACCTTATACCGGCAGTAGTATAACTACTAAAAAGAGATATAAATAGGTTAGTTAAGATAGTGCGAAAGGTACTAGAACTAATTAAGCTATAAAATAAGGGGTAACTAAGTTATATAGCGAGTTACGTTATAAGTTTAGAACGTAGGATTTATAGGATCTGTTAGAACGTTATATACTTAAATTATTTAATATACTAACGTACGTAGTATTTTCTTAGGCGCAGTATTATATATTTAAAGGACTATAGTCCCTACCTAGATAGTTCTCTTCTTTATAATAAATCTTAAAATATAATTAAAGTTAATTTATTAGGTAACTACTTTACTAATTATTATTATATTATTAACTTCTTATTTACCTATATACCTAGCTTATTAATAAGTTTACCGTAGTTCCTACTATAAGGCTTTATTATAATAGCAATCTATAAGTTTTATATTAAAGGTATTTATATAAGCCGTTATACTCTAAGCTAGTTATAGCCTTATATATACTAAAACCTACTAACTTAAAATAGGTTTATAACTTTACTTAGGCTAAAATAAAATATAGTTACTATTAGCTATTGTCTGATTACAGCACCTGGTGTACGAACGCGTATTTACGCGTTCGTTGCACCAGCCTCTTGTTTACGCGTTCAGTGCACCAACCACCCGCTTACGTGTCTGGTGCACCCCTAAAGCACTAACTAACTAAGGGGAGGTCGCATCAGTATATAGACCACGTAGTCTGCTTTAATATAAGAGACAGTTACTACCATCCCAAAGAGTATACGATACTATACGTATTTCGTGCCCCGGGATATAACTTACTTGTGCTATTAAGTTAGTACAAACACTAATTAGTAAGCGCGTACAGATTAGCAATTACTCAACACCTCCCCCCGAGCGATATACGACAGCGACCACCCGTTTAGACTCTTAGTACGACCTGCTAGAAGGTCGGAAGTTAGGGATTACGGAATATCACTAATCTCTATATACTTATTCAAGTCTTAGTATAGTTTACCGGAAGTTTATAGACGCGAATACAGACCTATATAGAACCCCCTACCCTTAACCTCTTTAAACCTCAAACCCCTATTCCTACTACACCCTCCCTTAATACCCCTAACCTCTTTTCGGACCCCTTATGGAGACCTCTTACCCTTTTACAAACCACTACGGACCTATTAATTGCCTCTACGGACCGCTATAATACCCTTCTGCAAACCACTACGGACCTATTAAGACCCCTTATAGACACCCTTACCCTTTTACAAACCACTACGGACCCGCCAACCGCTTTTATAAACCCTATAAGACCTCTACCACCCGCTACGTACTATACTACACATACAGTATAGCAGACATCAGTAAGCAAGTCAGCGAAGGCCAAAAGAAGTGGAGATAAGGAGTCGACGTTACGTCTATAAATGACGTTAACGACTATATTAGTTTTAAAATCCTTAAATACAGACACTTTAAGCTTATAAATAACGACCTATAGGAGCAATACCAGGAAGACTTTACGGACTTTACGGAAGCTATTTTTAAGACTTATAACCGTATAGCTACCTATAACTTACGAACCCTCTTACATTACTAAGGTATATGGGTTAACAAGCAAGTTACCATTATACAGTCTTTGTATAACATACTATGTAAAAAGGACCAAACGGAATAGACTAAAGAGGAAGTCCTAGACCATATCAATACTAATGGATTCTTTACCTCTCAAAAACCTAACGGGATCTCTAGTCTTCTAGGACCTTCAATATATACAAATCCACTACCGCCTAGAGAAATAGGACTTTTGCTATATACAACGTCACATCCTTAATCTACTCAGCAGCCTACTTAGCAGCCTACCTAGCAGCCTGCCCAGCAGCAGTATAACCCTTAGCAACTTACCTAGCAGCAGTATACCCTATAGCAGAACGGTTCTATAGAACGTTCTAGGGGGGTAGCTATACTAAGGGAAGAGTTGGATAAGACGTTAAAGAAAGGGACTATTAAAACGTTAAATAAGGACAAGACTTAGGTGGACTCCAGTAGAAATCGTCAGGCAGACTCTGGTGGAAATTAATAGGTAGACTCCGGTGGAAATCAACAGGTAGACTTTAGTAGAAATCAACAGGTGGACTCTAGCGGAAATTAAGACTAAGCGACCAATCAAAAGGAGCTTAACCCTTAAGATGATAATGCAATAGGCCCGTAAGCCTTAAAGGGCAATCCTCTACCTAGCCTTCCTACCCCAGCTCTATCACCAGAACCTCAATCAAATACTACAACTGCTCCGTCTACGCAAGCTCCGCCCGCATAACCTCCGTCCACACAACCCCCATCCATACAAGCTCCGTCTGTATAAGCTCCGCCCATACAAGCTCCGTCCACACAAGCTCCGTCCGCACAAGCTCTATCCGCACAAGCTCTATCCGCACAAGCTCCGTCTATGCAAGCTCTATCCACGCAAGCTCCGCCTACGCAAGCTCCATCCGTACAAGCTCTATCCGCACAAGCACCGTCTACACAACCTCCGCCCGTATAAGCTCCGTCCGCGCAAGTTCCGTCTACACAAGCTTTGTCTATATAACCTCCGCCCGCGCAAGCTCCGTCCACGGAAGCTCCGCTAGCTTTACCCTCTTTGTTAACCAAAGCCAAGGAGCCACGGCAGCCAAGCTCGTACGAACCTCCGCAACCTACCCAGCAATCACTGCCTATAGTAACCGCCTTTACCCCCTCCCCAGCAAATGCTCCTACCTCACCTAGTCTTCCTCCCGCCCAGTATCTTCACTCTGGTACTGCCAACACCAACCCCAACATGCGGCTACATATGGACCAACCCACGTACGACCCTTGCCTTCCCCAAAACGAGACCCCCACAAAGGCAAAGCAAAACGAGCTACACAAGGCGAAGCCTATAGCTAAGGAGCATAAGCAACCTATAGCCTCATTTAATCTACCTTTTGCCGCCCAGTCTTCAGCCGTTACATAAAAGAAGGAACACCCTAGCCAAAGAGCATATACTACCTTCTTTATGGACCGCCGCTACTGCCAGCAGTACCAAAACCCACTACCTACATCGCCGTTTCGGCCACCCATTAGCCAAAAAGCTCCATGGCTATTTTAACAAAAGCCGTTCCAGTTGAGGTGCATTAGTCCGTTGGGCTTGTCAAGCGAGCTTACCTAGCTTTATAGAGCCTACCCAAGGATAAGCAACCTGGACCTTCCTGCCCCGTCTATTACGGATTAAGCAGCTGCAATATAGAAGGGGAGACAAGATGGCACAAGTGACTCGGTCAATCAGGGCACAGTAGGACTAACCGCACGTTGCCGTTACGTGACCGCAATTTGCTACCACGTAATGGCAATCTACCGCCAGCTGCCATTCTCTGTCAATCTTTGCCAGTACCGTAACAACTAGGGTAGAGGCTTACTTAATCAAAACGAAGTACTCCCAGTATCGGAACGAGACTAACGGAGCACTTACGGCTTATTTACGGTCCGTCGGAAGGCCTTATGGTTCGTTTACGGCCCGTCGGAAGGCCATATAGTTCGTTTACGGCCCATTAGAAGGCCGTACGGTTCATTTTACAGACCGTAAGCAGGACTTACGGCCAGCTTGGAGCACCGTTTGGAAGGCAACCCAGAAGGTACCTCGGGAAGGAATTTCCTATGTATTTCTGTATTTTATGGTTTTATTTTTATGCATTTTTTTGTGTTTTACAGTTTTATTAAAGCAAATTACGGAGGCTATACACAAGCGGTTCTATTTTCAAGTACCGCCAGTATATAATTACAGCACCTATTATACGGAGGAATTTCCTATATATTTTTGTGTTTTATGTTTTTATTTCTTATATTTTTTCTATATTTTACGGTTCTATTAAAGCAATTACGGAGGCTGTACACAGGTGGTTTCATTTTTCAAGTACCGCCAGTGTCTAATTACAGCACCTGGTGTACGAACGCGTATTTACGCGTTCGTTGCACCAGCCTCTTGTTTACGCGTTCGGTGCACCAACCACCCGCTTACGCGTCTGGTGCACCCCTGAAGCACTAACTAACTAGGGGGAGGTCGCATCAGTATATAGACCACGTAGTCTGCTTTAATACAAGAGACAGTCACCACCATCCCAAAGAGCATATGATATTATACGTATTTCGTGCCCCGGGATATAACTCACTTGTGCTATTAAGTTAGTACGAACAGCTATATACTCCCTAAATAATACGTATATACCTTTTACCTAAATAAGCTTAGATCCTTTTACTTTAAGTTAAGATATTTTATATATTTAACTTATTTATACCTAAATCGCGAAAATAATACTATACGCCTATCTAAATTAATATATTATATTTGCCTTACTATTTTATTTAAAAGCCTATAATTATAAAACAGTATTATAGTTACCCGACTAGCTTTATAGCTAGCCTTATAAATCCTATTAATAACTTTACTTAGCTAAAGTTCTTAATATTTAAGTAAAATACTAGCTATACTACTCGCGGGTAGGTGTAGGTATATATATATCTATATAGGTAATCTATAGACGTTAAATAGGGGTAGTAGCACCTAATTTAATTTTTATAGCGCCTTATAAAACACTCTATAGTCCTATTAGTTAACTTAGAACGAATTTAAAGGTATTATAGGTATTATATTTTAATTCTTTAATTTTCGCGATTTAGGTATAAATAAGTCAAACATATATAATATTTTAACTTAAAGTAAAAGGATCTAAGCTTGTTTAGGTAGGGGGTATACGCATATTATTTAGGGGGTGTATAACTAGTAATAGGCTAAAATATACCATAGCAATTTTTTTAAAAATAATTTTATTAAAAAGCTCTATAGCTAAAAAGTTGTCCTTAATTAGAGTATTAAAGAATAATGACTTTGTCTATTAAATATAGCTCTAGGGCCTCTATATATATACAGTATAGTTATTAATAAGTTAATAAGGCTTATTACAGTGCTATAATATAGGTAGGCTAAATAACTACATTATAGTATAAAGAGGAGAAGAGGCGAAAGGGGTATTGTATATAGATAGTAGGGCTAGCCGCTAAGGTGCTAGTGGTAGGCTAGCTAATAGTAGGAAATAGTAGGAAATAGTACAAAATAGTATGCGATAGGTTAGTGCCGTAATAGTACTCCCCTCCCCTAAAAAGTTTAGTCCCTAAACTAAACAAGTAACTCTAAAATAGAATATTACGGTATTAGTAAATTGCCGTTAGATTACTATTAGATTGCTATTATATAATAGTAAATTACGGTTATATAACTAGTGGCTATAGTATTAGTAAAAAATAGTAGATTATGGTAGACAGTATATAGGTTTACGTAAAGATATTAGTTTCGCTTACTGCTTTTAGCTAAGTTAATAGCGATTTTCTATCCTAGGGATAGAAAATCTTAATTAGCCAGCTAAACAAATAGCGTTAGTAAAACTCTACACCGCTACCCGGATTAATTAGGCGTAGCACTCTTAGCAAAAATCTAACTAATTAAATAACTTTAACCGCTGGTTAAAGTTTTATAAAATCTTAACTTCTTTAAATTATCGTAGTTGTTATCTACGGCCTTAGTGTGGTAAGTCTCTTTTATTTTATACCTAGTCTAGGGGTCCGGGCTTCTTAGGGTATTATTTATAAAACTTTAGTAGTACGTACTTATACCCTTTTAGGGACTTCTTAGGTTCCTAGGTTTTTTTATTATAATACTTCCACTTAATATAATATATTAAGCCGTACTTATTCCTTTATTCATTATATATATTAAGAATTTTCTTAAATTCCTACTTATCCGTAATATTACCGTTATTATCTCTTTCGGCTATTCTACCTATATTATTATAGCGTTCCTCTTTATTAATGCGTACTTAGCTAGAGATCTCTTTAGAGAACTAAAGGCGGACTTTTAAAGTATAAAAAGACTTATTAACGTAAATATAGTCTAGGAGGTCTACTATAACTGCCCCTGTCGGAATATATGGACAGAGGTTATGTGGTCATTCGTGTCTCTGATTAGTCATCCTTATGATGACTCATCAGCCCCCTACTTAGGCACTGCGATCCTTACGATCCTCTGCTTTCGACACCTATTAGACAAGAATCAATTCATCAGTTAATAGGCCAATCAAGTGCACTTGGGTGATACCGACAGCCCCTCTATAGGAGCTAAGACAGGCTAGGGTTTATCCTAGTTATTATCCTATTTCCTCTTAAGCAAGTTAGTTTTTATATTTTTAAGGCTAACTATAACTATATTATCCTTCTTAAATATTATACCTTTATCCCGTTTTATATTAGCGTTATCTTTATAATATTACTGGAAGATATAGGCTAGGGCTTTAAGCTAGGTTAAGATATACTTAAAGTGGTTAGCAATAGCATTAGCTTATAGATACTCCTTCTTTATATATATAGACAGGGTTAATAGCTAGGGGCCTACTAGTTTAATACCTAGACGTAGGTTATAGCCGTAGTTAATAAAAAACGGTAAGATTCCCGTAGTCTTATTAACTTAGTTATTTATAGCGAACTTAGTAAGGGGGAGCCAATCTACCTAGTTATCTTAGGTAAAGCTTACAAAAGCGCGTAGATACTTATTTATTACTACGTTAATAATCTTAGTCTAGCTATCTATTTTAGGGTACTATATAGAACTAGGGTTTAGGGTTACCTTTAGGCGTTAGTTTAAATAATACTAAAAGTTTAAAATAAATAAAGAGCCTCTATTAGAAATAGTAGTACTTAGGGCGCTATATAACTTATAAATAGTATAGGTAAATACTTTAATAAGCTCCTTAGTGTTTAGGCTAGTAATAGGAATTAAAATATTTTATCTTTATTAGGCGGTTAACAAGGACAAAGATATATCTATATATTTTGCCGTTACGAAGGCACTTAGGTAGGTTAATAACGTAATTAATAAAGATATCGGTTTATGGGCGGACTAGTAGTTCTAGTAATTTTAAAAAACCAGGCGGTGCTAAATATAGAGTCTTTATATAAAAGTAGAGAGCGCAGTCTTTTATAAAGGTAGCCGTAAACTATAAAATACCTAGCTACTAATAGGTTTAACTAAGGAGGTTTAGGGTTTTAACGTGACCTAGGTGGCCTATAGGACCTAAACTATATATATGGTGTACAACTTCTAGTTAGAGTTTAGGTAAATTAGGGACGAATATTTGGTTTCTATAGTAGATTAGGCTGTTAATAATTAAGCATTTAGATTTATTACAGCGGAGCGACTTCCTAATCTACTTAGGCTAGCGGCGTGCCTTATAGCCTTCCTATTCTTATAGCGCATCCAATATATTTCTAGCTAGTTTATTCTCTTTATAGGTATTCTTAATAAGCTCCTTAAGGGGTTTTTTCTTAGGCTTTAGGTCTATTACTACAATAAAGCCTTTAACGCTCTAGTCTTAAGATTTACTTAGTAGCTCTTCTAGAATAGCGGGGTTAACTTTCTTTAGTGGTAAGATAATGCGGTCTTAGTGTCATAGCCATTTATTATTAGTATTGGTAGGCGCGGCGCCTAGGAGGCAGCTTAGGGCGTCTAGGATTATAGCTTTAGTGCTAGGCCTATAGGTAATAACAAAGTTAAACTAAGAGAGGAACTTAGCCTAATAGACTTAGCACTAGTTTAGTTGTTTTATTATTATAAAAGTCTAAAGGTTCTTATAATCCGTAATAATCTTAAATAGTTATTTAGTTCCTTATAGTTTAGGGCACTATTCTTTTAATACTTTTATAATTGCTAGGAGCTCCTTATTATATATCTTATAGTTATATTTAGGGGCAAAGTACTTAGCGGAGAAGAATGCGAATAGCTTAAGTTTACTATCTTTATTAGCTTAATAAAGCACTCCTCTTAAAGCCTAGTTTAAGGCATCTGTCTCTACTACGGTCTTCTTTATATAGTTATAGTACGCTAAAACTAGTACTATATTAAACGCTATTTTTAGGGTCTAGAATGCCTATACTTACTTAGGGCCCTATAACTAGCTAGTGCTCTTTTTTAGTAGCCTAGTTATAGGCTTAACTACCTTAAAGTAGCCTTAGATAAATTGTTAGTAAAAGTTCGCGAAGCTAAGAAATTGCTATAGTTCCTTAACTAACGTTAGGTCCTTTTATTTCTGCAATACCTACACCTTCTTAAGGTTTATAGTTATGCTATTAGTTAAGATAATTAAGCTAAGGTATTTTATTTTTATAGCGTAGAACTTAGACTTATTAATATTAATCTAGAGTCTAGTATTACCAAGTCTTTAGATAATTTCGTTTATATATTTTATATATTTGGCGCGTATTTTTAGAGAAGACAAGGATATTATTAAGATATATAGTGTAGTAGTCATTAAGGGCGTTATATAAGATATAGTTAATATAGTTTTAGAATATAGCGGGCGCGTTATAGAGACTAAACGGTATAATTAATATCTTATAGAGTCCAAACTAGGTGATAAATACTATAAGCTACTTATAGCCTTCTATAATCTAGATCTAGTTAAACGCAGTAATTATATTAAGCTTAGTAAAGTATTTAGCGCCATAGAGTACGTTAAGTGTCTTACGGACTAGTGGCAATGGGTACCAATTCTTAATAGTAACTATATTTAGGCCTTAATAATTATTGTAACCGACTACTGGACCTTGCATATTACCCTGTTCACTAGCGTCAGCACTACCCTCGTATACCTCGTATATCTTTTATTACCCTGTTTCGACTACATATTAGTCTCCCCTTTTATCTTATTCCTAATACCTTCCTCGTGTATATATAGACGCTTTAGAGCTACATTTACAATCAAGTCGTTCATTTAATCCTTCACACTGCAAAGCTTACAATTATAGTAGATTTGTATACCGCCGCCAGGTTTTATAGTAAAGAGAAGTAGTATAGTGGCTAGTAAGGTTAATTTATAGATAAAATCCTTATCTAGTATCTTATTAATTCACTTCTTTATATACCTAAGTTTAGCGGGTAAAAGTAGTCTGTTTTTATAATACGAGGCTTACTTTCTAGATATAATCTCAATTTTGTAATCCTATAGTTAGTAAGGGGGCAGCTTATTTATATTCTTAGGGAGGAAGTATTTAATATATTTACGAAACTCCTTTAGTAAGCATTATAAGATATCTTTACGGGTTAATCCTAGTTTGCCTTTTAGGAATTTCTTAACGTTAGTATTAACTATCTTCCAGTATAGAAACTTAGACTTAGTTTTTAGGTTTATTTTAAGGAAGTTATAAAAGTAAGGGGGTAGTACTTTACGGGCTTCCTCTATTATATAGTTACCTTCTACTAGCTAGCGGAAAGACCTTTCTAATAGGTTTAGTACTTCTATTAGGCCTATAGGCAGCTCTTTAAGCAGCTATTAGTGCTCTTCTTATTTAACTAGTTCTACTAGCTCCGCTATATAGATCCTTATTACCTTTACGCCTTTTTATTTATAGAACTAGGTAAAATTAATAGCATAGGTGTATCTAATATTGTCTAGGTTAGGGCGTATCTAGTTCTCTAGTGCTATAGCTAAGCTAACGCGGCTTAGTTAGCCCAGGGGGGCGGGAATAAGGCGGCAGCCCTATATAGTACGCGCGGGAAATAGGTGTAAGGTTAGGCGTTATAGGGGGAAGGTCTTAATTGCTCTAGTTTCGGTCTTAGCTATAATACCCTTAGCTATTATATATACGGTTATATATATATAGCAAATAACTTAGAGTTAGGTATTTTATTAGCTGACTTAGGTTAAGCGGGTATATATAAGGGACTTATAGTTCTAGTAGTGTTAATTTTTTTAGGAATAGGTTAGTAGTCCAGTCTTCTAGGATCTCTGCTTTATTTACTATATATATTAGCTTACTAGTATTAGGCACCTCTTTTACCATCAGCTAATAGTATCTAAGCATTAGCCGTGCAATACGTCTATACAGTACTACTTAATTACAGTTAGGAATATGCCATAGGAGACAGTTATAGGCGTAGTAATTAGAGTTAAACTTAAGCTCTAGGGCGGGGAAATCTGCTTTTAGGTTATACTTTTTAAGCTAGGGCATTCTAAGGATTACTAGGGTAGAGGGTAATAACTTTATAATATAGAAGAGTATAGATTCCGTATAGTATCCGATTGTTATTATTACTATAAAGTAGTAAGTAATAAAGCTAGATAGAAGTCCGTTAGTAAGGCGGAGTAGTTTTAAAACTAAGAGTCTTTTTATTTATAATATTATGCTTTTTTATAAACGAGTTTTTATCTATAAACACTAGTGCTATACTACTAGTATTAATAAGGCTTACTATTTTAATAAGGACTTATAGGAGTGGGTTATATAGTAAGGAGAGGTAAGTCTAAATAAGGATAGCATTCTTATCGCTACTTACCGTTTTAAGGTTAAGTAGTAGCTGGCTTAAGATAAGGTCTAACTAATCTAGTAGTATAAATCTAATCCTTTTATCCTCCTCCCCGTATAGTTCTAACCCTTAAAGGCGGCTTAGTCTAAAGGTTGGCCTTTTAATAACTAAGTTATAGGGCTTAGCTAATAGCCATAGTCCTAGCTAGTACGTCTTAATATATTAGTCTTTAGCGGTGTATATATACTAGAGGGTACTTTACTAAGAATATAGCCGGTCTTATAATTAGTAATAGTATAAAGCATTAATTTATAGTTCGTATATAGAACTATTAGCTAGGGTTATATTAAAGAAGAGAATTATAGGGGTAAGTCTCTATGTCCGAGCCTATATTTACGTCTATAATTACCGCCTTAGTTACTATTTCCTCTACTAAAGAATCTACCGCGGCTAGGAAGGAGTTAGCACGGTAGTATTAGAAGGGGATTTAGATTCTTTTTAGTGGCTAGGTTAACCACACACTATATAAAGTCTGTTATCTATACAATATCTTTAAATGTTATTAGGGAGGCTACTATTACCACTACTAAATTTAATGGCGTTAAGGTCTATTAGGTTATTCTATAGTACTAATACTAGGGTACTATTGGGTAGTATAGGTTAATAGCTACTAGCAGTGCTTAGCTTAGTAATATTTAGCTTTATTTAATAGGCGTAATTCTATATATTATAGGTAAACACATTTATCTACTTACTCTAGCCCTTATAGTTAGCATCGCCAATCTTACGGCTAAAAGTAAGGGCTAGGTCCTTTATCTTAGGGGAAATATTCTTCTTAAGCAAATCCACTTTTTATTCCTCAGTCTTATTTACTTTAATTATTAATTTATTAAGCTCTGCTTTCTAGGACTAGTAGTTATACTTACCCTAGTTTAGGGTATCTAACTTATTTTTAGCTACTTGGGTTATATCTATAGTCTTATAATGCTTCCTTATATATATAAACATAGACTCTTAGTTAGAGAAGGTCTATTTACTTAAGTCATTTAGGTATATACATAGTATATTAAGGCTATACTTAATATAGTTATAAGCCTTATCTATTAGCATATCTAATATATAGAGGACTTCGTCTATTAGAGTTTTAAAATAACGTAGTATATAGGGTTTTACTCGTCCCTGGGTTTTGTACGCGCTAGTAAACCGCCTGCCTTTTAGGCTAATGGCTTCCTAAAGTAGAATATTGCCACCTCCAAACTTTTACTAACTAGCCTACATCTTAACTCTATAAATCTATTATTAAATAATAGCTATGCCCTCTAAGCCTTGTGTACTAGATGTAGAAGACCGCCTATAAGCTGCTTTAGCAGCCTAGCAAACTAGCGGCCTCTATTATAGCCTAGCAGCCTACACGAAGGCCTATAGAGTTTATTCTTTTACTTTTTAAAGACGCTTATAAGGTAAATACTAACCTTACTAAGTTACCCACGTTAACTAATATCGTATTACACTAGCTGGTAAAGTAGTAATTACTTAGCACTATATATATCTTACCAATACTAGGTTTCTATATCGACTCTATATAATCCGAATAATAGCTACTATTATCCTACACCGCGAATATACCCACTTTCCTTAGTATCGTAAGATTTAACTACTAGGTAAGAACTGGGTTAGTTACTTCTTAAAATAATAGGACGAGCTTTAAATCTGCTATATATAATTAATTAACTTAAAGCGAGCTATTACTAATAATAATCCCGCCCTTATTACGAAGTTTTTTGCTAACTACTCTAATGCTAAGACCTAGTATAATATTAAAGACGATAACACCTAAAATATAGATAAGACTAGTACTTTAATAGGCTATATATATAGCGCTAAGGTAGTAATATTACGAGGTAAGGCTACCAATTTTAAGACAATTAATAGCTCTAGAGAGTAAGTCTTATAGATTAACTATATAGGTATAGGGGGGATAATTATACTACCCTTTATTATTTTTAAAGGTTGTATATATACTAAGAGAATATAGGAGGAAGCCCGCGAAGCTCTTGGCGACTATTTAATTACTATTAGTAAGAATAGTTAGTTAAATTAAGAAATCGGACTAAAATAGCTAAAGCATTTTAAGTACTATACCTAGCGAACTAAGGTATAGGAGAGGGCAGTAATAAAGGCAGCAGAAGAAGGAAGAAATAGTAAATTAATTAGCTATTAACTACTAGTAATAGATGGCCATAGCAGCCATATTAATGTCGACTTCGTTAAGTACTACTAGAACTATAAAATTATACCTATATACCTACCTCCGTATTTAATATATATACTTTAGCTACTAGATCTTATTATATTTTCGCTTTTTAAGCGCGTATACTCTACTAAAGTTAATAAATACGCAGCTTATAGTATTACTAGTATAAATAAAGACTATTTTATAAAGATTTTTGGCGAAATTTAACCGTAGATTTATACTAAAATCTTAATATAAAGCGCCTTTAAGGCAGTAGGTCTCCTCCCCCATAACCTAAGTTAACCTTTTACACGTTACTCTGCTTAATTATCTACTCCTCTACTTTAACCTTACCTAGATAAGGCGACGATTTTATCCTCCCCTCTATATCCTCCCCCTCCTAATAGCGTCTATATTAGATCTCGTTACTAGTAAATAATCCTTTATTTAGAAATAACTTTAAAGGCGATAAAGGCCTACATTAACTTACTAATAAAGCACCTACAATCTTTAGAGGATAATCTTAAGTTACTATAGATGGAAAATAAGGAGCTGCGGTAATATACTAATAAAAGGCAGGAAAGGAAAAAGCGGAAGCGGATAGTACTCTTTAAGGAGTTAGTCCTTACACTAGCGGCAGCTTAGGAACTTATAGCTACTAAGAAAGCCACTATAAGGGCTAAAAAAGAGGCTAAGGTAGCTAGAGATAAGCTATAGAAAAAGCGCTAAATAGTAATTACACTTAAAAGAGAATAGGTAAAAGCCAAGAAGGAAGCTTAGAGGATTACCGCTAATATAAAGAAGCTATTTACGCTTTATAATAGGGAGGCAGGGGGCGCAGTAAAGGTGGCGAAGAAGGCAAAGAAGGCCTTAGACGCTGCCGCTAAGATTACTTACTAGAAGAACACTACTAAGACCTAATTAACGGCTAAGACGCTCTAGAAGCAGGCAGAAGAGTCGTTTTCTACATAGGCCGTAGCTTAAGTTATTATTAAGCAACTTTAGAATATAGCTAAGAAGATATTAGATCTTCTAGATCTACTAAAGGACCTCTAGAAAGACTAAGAGGACGATAATATAACTAATAATAAGTCCTTAAATAAGGAGGCTAAGCTAATTAGTAGCGGCTGGGGCCTAATACACCAGCTAATTAAGCTTTAAAACACCTAGAAATTAACTTTAGATAGACTTTTATATATATTTATTGCTTTAAAACTACATGCGAACAATGCAATAATTTATAATGGTTTTTACTAGTTATTTACTACTAAGTTGGCATTTTGGCGCATTTTAATATTTAAAATGAGCAAAACCTAGGGACGAGCAAAACCCCATGTGCCACGTTACTTTATATCTTTCTAGAAAATACCTTAAATCTTTATTTCCTATATTTTAAAATTTTCTTACTTTTTAATTAGTAATCCCTTACCATTAAACGGAGTTAGGTCTTTTACTTTACGCTTTTTTCTATAGGGTTTAGTTAGAAGAGGGTAGCTAGTAGCAGTATTCTTATTAGCAATAGTCTAGGTAAGTATAGTAATCTAAGAGCTTAGGTTTTGTATAGTCTTAGTATATATTTTATATATAGTTTAAGTGTTTTAAGGGAGTTAATTATATACTAAGCTTCTTTAAGTTAGAGCTTTATAGTTTAGCCTTTATTATAGACGGTCTAGAGACCGCTTTTAACGCTAGTTAAGAAGGTTATATATATAGAGAGGTGCTAAAAGGTTCTCGCCACCTTAAGGTCCTTAAGGTACTCTAGACCACTCCTAATTACCTAGGTAATATTAGGGTAGGAGGTATTAAAGAGGTAGGCGAGCGCTTCGCGTATATTCGCTAATAGGGTATTATCCATATTATAGTCGCCCATTTTAAGGAATTTAGGTAATATAATTAAAATCTATAAAGCTAGCTGTAATACTAAGATTATTTAAAACTATACTAAGATTGTCTAGAACTATGGTATAGTATCGTTAGTCGCGCTAGGTTGCGATTATACTAGGAAAACGAAGACTATAAACTAAGAAGACGGAGATCGCAATAGGGCGTAGGAGGAGATACTATAAACTATCACAGTGCTATAATATAGGTAGGCTAAATAACTACGTTGTGGTATAAAGAGGAGAAGAGGCAAAAGGGGTATCGTATATAGATAGTAGGGCCAGCCGCTAAGGCGCTAGTAGTGGGCTAGCTAATAGTATAAAATAGTACAAAATAGTACAAAATAGTATATAATAGGTTAGTGCCATAATAAGGCTTTAATCGATATTGCTTATTAAACGTTAATATTAATTAATATTAATAACTCTTGTTAATAATGCTTAGTATTTACCGTATAACGCTTTAGACTCTATCTTAAGCTTATTCTTTATAATACTAATTAATATTAATAATTACAGTTAATAATAAGCAAGCTAAGTGTTACGGCATTAGTGGAAACTGGTAGATTGGGGCTAATAGATATTGGTAGATTATAGCAGATAGTTATAAATAGTCGCAGACAGTTTTTTATAGTTCTAGATAGTTACTATTATATAACTAAAGGATTATATATAACGTTAAGCGGCACTACCCTCTATCTCCTTTCCTTTCTTTAGATTTAGATCCTTATTTATAAATAATCTAATTATATAGGCTTACGCGACCCTTTTGCTGTGCTTATGCCTTAATTAACTAAGTCGCTAATATTATCTAAAGCTTAACTACCTCTTCTTCCTAAAAAGGAACTTAAAAATATTTACGGACTATAAATAAGAATAAAACATAGAAATAGACCTAAAGACTATTACTAGAACTTAAAGAATAAAACAGAACTAGAATAATAGAAAAGAATAATAAGACCTATAGAATATATACGGACTAGAACCCCTATAGAATCCTACTAGAAGTTACCCTAATAACTATATCACTATATTAAAAACCACAGCGGCCGGCAAAGCAGCTGTAAGACCCTTAAATACCTTTAATGGTAAAACAGTAACTAACTTAAACTCCTAGGTAGAGCTTATAGCAGCTAATACTAAAATTGAACGACTTTAAGAGCTACTTAAAGCTAGAGAACCCCCTATACCTAGTAAAGAGTTATTAGACACCTAGAGACTTACTATAGTCCTTAAGGCTCTAGCCTAATATATAGCATTAATATTATCGCGGTCCGCAAAGGTTATAGACCCCTTATTACTTATAGACGGAACTAACCCTATATTTAATAATTAGAAGCTTTAATTATAAGATAAGCTTAAAGTTAATACAGACCACTTCTCTACTAATTAGGCTAAAATGGCCTACGTCTTTAGCCGTACCAGTAGGGACGTATAGACGTACTTACGTCCTTGGTACGTATAGGACTTAGTAAATTTCTTCCTCTCTAAAGAAAAGATAATTGTCTACCTATCTTCTATTTATAAGGACCCCTTTAAAGTATAGAACGCCCAACTTAATTATAAAAGCCTAAATATAAAAACAACAGAGACCTTCTCGGCCTTTTAGACCCGCTTTTTGCACCTAGCTAGCTAGGCTTAAATTTCCTAGGAAGATTTAATACTAGACCTATTTAATAAGCTTACCCTAAACCTGCAGCGAGCTATACTACTAGTTTTTACTACTATATAGACGCTAAAGAAACTTACGAACTAGTGCTTAGCTATTAACTAAGGCCTCCGCCAAATTAAGGCATATGCTAAACGGTATAAAGCCAGAAACCCTTTAAATCAAACTATAAGCAATATAAGAACGGCCCGCAATACCCTAGCATGATTAGCAACCCCTATAGCACCGCCTATATAGCCCGCCGCCAATTTAGTAGCTAGCCGTGCGGCTAGTCCTACTATAGGTCTAGTAAATGCTTAGCCTATATATAGCAACCCCCGTATATAGGCCCTTAGTAATTAAGAAGCTTACTTCTTTTATAGTTAGAAAGGTTACTATATAAAGGATTACCTAATAGGCGTAAAAGTAGACGAGGTTTTATTAATCTAGAAAGATAGTATAGAGTTAGAAAAAGAGGAACCCTAGAGGAAGACTTCTCTTTAGGGTTAAAAGGGATTAATATATTAGATATTAATCTAGGTCGGCTAGTTAGTAAAAAAAGCTACACTATTCCTTATACTTTATTCCGCAATAAATACTAAGTTTTAACCTCTGCTTTAGCTAACTCTAAAGTAAATGCCTTTGCCTTAATAGATACCTAGTATACCGTAAAGCTGGCTAACTTTCTAAATATACCTATTAAAGAACTGCCTAAACTAATTTCTATCTATAGGTATAATAGGCAGATAGGGCCACCCATTATAACTATTTTGCGGATTTACCTCCGTGTTAATAAATAAAGGTAGTATAATATCCCCTTTTTTATTACGGACCTAGGTAGCTATAATATAATCTTAAGGCGAAAATAGCTAGCCTATTTAGGCTTATAGCTCGATATATAGAGTAGACGGCTTATCTAGCCTAAAACCCTACTACTAACCCCTTCCTCTATAAAAGAAATTAGTATTATAATAGAAAACCTTATACGGCCCTAGATTAATACTATTTACTAGGCTAATGCTATACGTAGGGACTAGGCCTTTAAAAAAGATATATAACTTAATTTACAATAGATCTATATACTATATCGCCCCCAAACTACCTATATTACGCTACCCACATTAAAGACCTAGGAAGTTAGTAGTAACCTAAAAAAGCCCCCTATAGAGAGCTTAGGCCCTATATAGCTACAAAGAATAGTAAGGGACGTTAGACGTTATACTAAACTAATAGATTAGAGGGATAATCTATAGAAAATAAAATAGGAGCTAAGAAAGATTATAAACCCTAAACCGTAAAATATAGTTCGGAAAATAGCTATAAGGAAACTAGCGGACCTTCTATCAGTTAATATCTGCTATATTAGTGCCGTAGGATTCTACTAAAACTTAGTTTAGCCTAATACCGTCGCCTTTATAACGAGCTTATATAAAATTAATTAAATAATTAAGGAAAAGGGAAGTAAGCTTAGCGGAGAAGAAAGCGAGCTTATAGATAAGGAACTAGTAGAATAAAAGCTACCCTATTAACACCAGAAATTTAAAGACATATTCTCCAAAGTAGTATTTAATATACTTCCACCCTACCAACTATATAACTATAAAATTGAGATTAAGTAGGGCAAGGAAAACACCCTTAGCTTTAGCCCCCTTTATAAGCAGTTTATTACTAAATTATAGGTTATAAAGTAGTATCTTATTAATAACCTAAATAAGGGCTTTATTAAGCCTAGCTAAGCCCCTTTTATCTTACCTATTCTCTTTATTAAAAAGCTAAATAAAGGACTCCGCTTCTATATTAACTACTATAAGCTAAATAATATAACCCACAAGGACCGCTATTCGCTACCCCTACTTAATAAGACTCTAGCCCGAATAAGTAGAGCTAAGGTCTTTATAAAGCTTAA
The DNA here is from genome assembly GCF_001692895.1 of Cenococcum geophilum 1.58. Classification (NCBI taxonomy): domain Eukaryota; kingdom Fungi; phylum Ascomycota; class Dothideomycetes; order Gloniales; family Gloniaceae; genus Cenococcum; species Cenococcum geophilum. The sequence goes on along the minus strand of NW_027137564.1, from coordinate 2,185,158 downwards.
TATCCGCTAGGCCTTCTACCGAATTAGAATAAACCCTAGGTCTAAAGATCTTACTATATTTTAGACCTAATACGGAATATATAAATATAAGGTACTCCCTTTTAGACTAACTAACGGACTAGCTATATACTAGCGGTATATAAATAATATACTCTTTAACTACCTTAACGACTTCTATACGGCCTATTTAGATAATATTATAATCTACTTTAAGAATAAGCTAGAATACGAGGAGTATGTCTATAAAGTCCTATAACGGCTTTATAAGGCTAGCCTCTAAGTTAATATTAAGAAGTTAAAGTTTAGTGTTAAGCGTATAAAGTACCTAGGTTTTATTATTAGTGTAAATGGAATTAAAACCAACCTAAAAAAGACGGCCGTAATTAACTAGTAGGCACCCCTACGGACCGTAAAGGGGGTACAATTATTTTTAGGTTTTTGTAACTTCTACTAACGCTTTATTAAGAATCGCCTGGCCTCTTAACCATCTTACTAGAAAAAACTAGCTCTTCTACTTTAACGCTATATATAGGCAGGCCTTTAATAAGCTTAAGAAACGGCTAGTATCGGCTCCCCTACTTGCCCATTTTAACCTAAAACGGCCCTTAATACTAAAAACTAATGCCTTAAATAGCGCGATAGCTAGTGTTTTTTCCCAGAAGTAACTGGATAGAGAGTGGCACCCTATTATATACTATTTAAAGACTATAATAGATGCTAAGCTAAACTACTATATCTATAATAAAGAAATTCTAGCTATTATCTCTAGCTTTTAGCACTGGCGTATATAGCTAAAGGGGACCCCTAAGCCAATTAAGGTAGTTTTAGATTATAAGGCCCTAAAATACTTTATAATAACTAAGGCCCTTACAGCCTAGTAGGTACGCTAGGCGGATACTCTATCTTAGTTTAACTTTTTAATTAGGTATAAACTAGGCGCTATAAACCGTATAGACGCTCTTATAAGACGTAAGCAAGACCTAAATAACTAGATAGCTATAAAGATCTTATTACGGACCTAGACGCTACTATAACTAAAATACCTTAACCCCTAGATACGGGCAGAACTAAGCATAGACTCCTTAGGCGCTAAGATATATCCTATTAACTCCTTTAAACTTAACCTTATTAATAAACTACTATAGGCTAACCAAATAACCCCCTCTCTATAGAAGTACCGTAAAAAGGTAAAGAATATTACTAGCCTATAGTCCCTTAAAAACGGACTACTTAAGTACTAGGAACGGCTAGTAGTAGCTAAGGAATAGAACTTATAGACCTAGCTTATTGCTAAAGCTTATACCCAGGTCTCTACGGCCTACCCTAGAAAAAATAAAACTCGTAAGATTATTGGTAACCACTACTATTGGCCCATAATAGTTGTGGATATTAACCGCTATATATAGAACTATAATAACTACTATAGATCTATAATTCCATAAGATAAGACCTTAGGACTATTAAAACTACTCCTAATACTAGAACGCCCCTAGTAATATATCTTTATAGACTTCTATAAACTACCTACGGACTATAACGGATATGATATAGTTATAATCCTAGTTAACCGCTTTAGTAAGCGCCCGTTCTTAATCCCCTATTATAAAAATATTAATGCTAAAGAGGCGGCCTAACTATATATCTACTACGTCTACCAAATTTACGGACTACTAGATACTATTATATCTAATTATAGGCTGTAATTTATCTTAGCTTTCTAGAATAAGTTTACCTAAATCTTAGGTATTAAGCTAAAGCTTTTTATAGTATACTACCCTCAGATAGATAGTTAGACGAAAATTATAAATTAATACTTAAACTAGAGACTTCGGCCCTTTATTAACTACTTCTAAGATAACTAGGCTAAACTACTACCCCTAATAGACTACGCCTAAGCAACCCTACCTTATAACTTTATAAGATTTGCCCCTATCTAGCTAGAAATGGGCTGCTTACCTTATATAAGCTTTAACTAGGAAAAACCAGAAGGACCCCAGACTATACGCGAAAAACTATTTTATAAGGAAGCCTAGTAGTACGCTAAGCGCTTAGAAGAAGCCTAGACGGTAGCCCGTATAAATCTAGAAAAGGCTTAGAAATTAATATAATAGTAGGTAAATAAGTATAGGCGAGAGCCTAACTTTGCTATAGGAGATATAGTTTAGATTATAATAAAGAACTAAAAGACGGAACGACCTAGCCGTAAGCTAGACTATTAGATAGCAGGACTATATAAGGTTCTTAAGAAGATAGGTAATGTATATAAAGTAAAGCTCCTAAATTTAATTAAAGTTTACCCTATTTTCTCTTTAGATAAACTATAGAAAGCTATAAACAACCTATTACCTAGATAAAAGAATAAACTTCCCCTACTAATTTAAGTTAATAGCGACAATAAATAGGAAATTAAAGAAATACTGGCCTATAAGCTTATAAGGGGAACGTAAAAATATTGTATTAGTTAGAAAGGGGTACAACCTAAACCCCACTTAGTACCCTATATAGAACTTTATAGGTAGTCCCTATAAGCTTTAGGAATTCTATAGTCGTTACCCTAATAAACCTAGACCCTTAAAGTACCTTAACAAGTAAATAGAGTGCTAGAATAGCAAAGATAATAAGCTACCTATTAAGTATAAAGATAAGAATACCCTATAAATATAATACGGACGTATAAAGCCTAAGGGCAGGCTTTTTTAGAGGGGGGGGTAATATTACGGCACTAGTGGAAACTAGTAGATTGCGGCTAATGGACATTAGTGGATTATAGCAGATAGTTATAGATAGTCGCAAATAGTTTTATATAGTTCCAGACAGTTGCCGTTACGTGATTAGAGGATCGTATATAACGTCAAGCGGCGCCGCCCTCTATCTCCTTTCCTTTCTCTAGCTTTAGATCCTCGTTTATAGACAATTCAATCGTATAGGCTTGCGCGACCCTTTTGCCGTGCTCGTGCCTCGATTAACTAAGTCGCTAACACTAAGTAGCTTAGGACTAAGCTTAAAGCTATGTACGGGTTAATATAAGCACCTTATATAATACTATAGACCATATTAATAACCTTATACTTAAGCTTTTACCACTATATAGCACTTATATAGCTTTAAGCTCGGTCCTAAGCCTACTTAGCTTACTTATTACTAAATCTATTAATAATGCTTAGTATTTATTAGCGACTTAGTTAATTAAGGTATAAGTATAGTAAAGAGGATGTATGCAAGCCTATATAATTAGACTATTTATTAATAAAGATCTAAAGCTAAAGAAAGCAAAGGAGAAAAAGATAAGTAGCGCCGCTTAAAGTTTTATATAATCTTTTAGTTATATAACTATAACTATCTACTAAGTTCTACCACAGCTATCCGCTAAGTTCTACCGCAACTGTTTACTAAGTTCCACCGCAACTGTTTTTTAAATTCCACTGTAACTGTCTACCGAATTCCACTACAACTATCTACCGAATTCTACCGCAACTATCTACCGAATTCTACCGCAACTGTCTACTAAATTCTACCGTAACTGTCTACTAAGTTCTAACCTAACTGTCTACTAAGTTCCACCTTAACTATCTACTAAGTTTCACCCTAACTGTTTACTAAGTTCTACTAGTTCTACCGTAACTGTCCACTAAGTTCTACTACAATCCGCCATTTTCTACTTATACCGTAATAGCATTAATTAGCTTATACCTTAGGCTCTATCCCAAGCTTATTCTTTATAATACTACTCCATTTATAATATTTTAAACACTCTACTCTCTTAATATTTTTAGCCCCTAGCTATACCCTTTCCTATAAAATCGTATAACGCCCTCCTAAAAAGGCTTGCTTTAGTATATTGCTTATAGCTAGAATTAATAAAATATTAATTGCTATAAATAATAACCTTAGCCAACGCTTTCTTTATTAATCTTAACACCACTATTTAAAAGTAGAAATTTTTCTAATATTATATAGTTCTCTATTAGAATAGTCTTTGTACTTATTCTAACTTACTAGTTAAGTATACTTTCCTAGGTTCTAAGTAATCTAATTAAGCACATTAAGATCTTTACTTTAAGTAGACTTCCTTTTATATAAAGAAATAAGAGGAAAAGGGCTTTTTTCCTAATAGGACTCTTAAAGCTCTTTTACCTTCTTAAAAACCGGCTTTTACTACTTTACCTTCTAATTCGCGCGAATATACTTTATATATCGGTTTAGATAAAGAATAAGAGCGGCTGCGTAAAGAGGGGAGTTATCTGTTTTAGTATTGTACTTATTAAAGGCCTTCTATCCCTTTCTAATTTGGGAACTAAATTCTTTATTATATTATGTTATGATATTTAATTACGCTGTTGCGGCTCCCGTTAGGGTCTATGTAGTGGGTCTATATGGGTATATATATATATATATAAGAGGGGAACCATACCGCTGGGACTGGATAAAACCTCTCCTTCTCTTGTTATACGGCCTATATGGCTTATTATGCGGCCTATATAGCCTTTCTTCTGATTAGTGACTGCTAAGCATGAGTAGATGTCTCTTTAAGGCGCTATAGAAAAGCTATCTTAATGCGTACTCCTGGGTCTATCTGGTAGGGTGTATAGCTAGGGCCTGGGTTCCATTCCTGGCTGCTCCGGTTATTTAAGTAGGGCGTAGGCCGGTGGCCTATAAGGCTGGTAGTAGTGTAGAAGGTTCCGTTATTTGCATCTGTGTTAACGTACGCAGCTCTATACCTTGCTAGGTTTTATTAAGTTCTATTAGGATATTAACCTCTACTAAATTCTACTAGGTTACTAGATTCTATTAATTTTTGCTAGGTTACTAAGGTTCTGCCAACTTCTGTTAGGTTATTAGATTCTACTAGGTTGCCGAGATTCTACTAAATTCTATTAGGTTGCTAAGACTCTGCTAAATTCTATTAGGTTGCCAAAATTCTGCTAAATTCTATTAAGTTGCTAAAATTTTACTAACTTCTATTAGGTTGCTAAATTCTGCCAAATTCTACCAGGTTAATAAGTTCTGCTAAATTCTGCTAGGTTGCTAGAGTTCTGCTAACTTCTGCTAGGTTGCTATCTATAAAATTCTACTATATTCTACTATCCCTGTAGTATTTATCCTCTGCCTCTTAAAGTACTTTTTAGCCTCCTCTTTTTACCCTAGCTAGCTCTCTAGCAAATAAAAGGTATAGTAAGAGGTTTATCTATATAAACCAGTCTATAACTGCCTTAGTAGCCTTTAGCTTAGTTAGGAGCTCTTTATATAAGGATGTTCTAGTATAGTAATATATTTCCGCCTGGCTAGTAATATATCTAGGGTAGAACACCACTATATACATTATTAATTGTTAGCTGTAGCCGTATAGGTAGGCCGGGGTTAGGTGCCCTGGTACTTTTTAGTAGTAGAGGTATCTGTTAAGCCCTATATACTCGGTTCTAAGTAGCGTATTAATTATACTCTTTACCTTTATAAGCCTCGCGTGGCGTTTAAAGACTTCCTTATTCTATGGCTTGGCCTAGGCCGTTATATAGTAGGTAAGCGTGCTCTAGTACTTTTCCTATTTCCTTTTCCACCGCTCCTTAAACGCCTTTTATACCCTAGCCCTTCTACTTCTCTTATACTGCGCTTTAGATAAGTTTATTGGCCGTATATCTGTCCCTAAGATAGCGGCTACTATCCTCTTAAGCTTATCCCATCTAGTAGGCCGCATTAGTAGCTTTATTCTAGGCCGGAGTTAGTGGGCTATTATAGCCCGTATAGTGTTGCACTCCCTCTTAATATGCTCTTTTGCCGGTCCTTCTTACGTCCTCTCTGTGTAGGCTATAGCTAGCTCTTTAAGGTATATCTAAAGCGGCGGAAACCCCGTCTTGTGCTCTAGTACTACTATTAGCGTTAATTTATACGCCCCCGCAATAGTACGGAGGTATAGGTTCTATACTACACCTAGCTAGTATAGCTTGGTTTTACTTATCTTTTTAGGCTTCGTCTACTTCGGTAGCGAGTACTAGATACTATATCCGTATAAGATTGCCGGCCGGATTATAGCGGAGTATATTATCCGCGCTTTCTAGAAGGAGGCGCCCTATATAGAGGCCGTAAGCCGGGTTAGTGCGGCTATTTAGGTAATCGCCTTTATCTTAATAATGTTAACGTACAGTCCCTATTTAAGCTTTAAGTTAACTTATATCCCTAATACGTATAGGTTACTAACTAGGCCTTCCGTAAAGCTATATATATTAGCTATAGCCTTTATATTAAACTTCTTGTGGCTCCTTGTAAAATAGATAAGGTAGTACTTTTTAGGGGCAAATACTACCCTATATTGGCGTGCCCACGCTATATATACCTTATGCGCCCTTTCTATAGTTCTACAGTTTTTCTTTATAATCTTGCTATACGTTAGTATATTAGAGTCGTTAACAAATCTAAATACCGTAGTGGTTCCCCCTTATAGCTCTAGTAGGAGTATATAGGCAAAAAAGAGGAATAGAATTGGCGATAGTGCTGAGCCTTAGGGTATACCGGTGTTTGTTTATATTATTTATGCTATATATCCTCTAATTAAGAGCCTTATTATTCGATCTTTAAGGAAGGACTTTATAAACTATACTATCTAGTAGGGTATAGCTTGGGCCTTTATATTATAGATTATTCTTTTATAGGAGACTTGGTTAAAGGCCCTAGAAATATTAAGGCTAAGTAATAAGGCTACTAGGTTTGGGTTACTTCTCTATACTATATATACCTATTAAGTTAGTAGCTTTAGTGCTATCTGCGTTAAGTGCCCTAGCCTTGCTCCTATCTAACTGGCTAGTAGCATACCCGTCTTCTCCGCAATTTTGGATAGTTAGCTAGCTATTATTCTCTTAAGTAGCTTCCTAATAGTGTTAAGTAGCGCAATTGGCCGGTAGGCCTTTGCCGTAGTATAGGATAGCTTTTATAGTTTTTAAAGGACTACTATAATAGAGTCTTTAAACAGTTTTGGGTAATGTCTAATTGCTATATAGCTGCTAAAGAGTTTAGCCAGTATTGGGGCTAGCTACTCTTCGCACGTTTTAAGAAATTAGTTAATAATCTTTTTTAGACCTAGGGCCTTATTAGGGGTAAGCCCCTTTAGGGCCGTAATAATATCCTCCTCCTTAACTACTTCCTTTACTATTCGCGGCTCCGGGTATATAAACCCTAGTATATTATTAAGGTCCGCCTTTACCGGTAGCGGAAAGAACTGCTCTATAAGAATAGTGGCCTTCTCCTTATTATTATAGTGTAGGGTCTCCTCTCCTAGTCTGCTAATAGGAGGAAACTGTAGTAGGGCCTTCGGCTTCCCGTCCGCTATATACGCCCATTTTGCTATCCTTTATATCCCTTTAGGGTTGTTTGTTAGCTTTTTAATAGTCCTTTTTTATAGCTTATTAGCCTTTCGTTGGATTGTCCTTTTCTTCTTATTCTATGTAACTCTATAGTTAATCTAGTTAGGTACTAATTAAGAGACCTTCTACGCCTAAAAGGCCTATTAGGTTTTTTTTACTACTTCTATATATTCCTCTAACTATGCTTTAAAGGCTTGCGGCGAGGGCCGCGCGTTAGGTACTATTTTTGCTATAGTATTTTTAATTACTTAGTATATAGCCTCCGCTAGTGCGTTTAGTTTATCTCTTATATTGTATAGGAGTCTATATAGGGGCTAGAGTCGGCCCTCTAGCTCGCTTTATACCACCTTCTAATTAGCCTTCTTCTATAGCGGTCTTTTGGGTAAGGGGGGCCCCTCTAGCGTCTTTACGTCTACCTTTATAATAATAGGAAAGTGGTCGGACCCTATATACTAGCGGTCTTATCTTTAACTCTATAGCAGCCTATTAGTAATTTAGGGAGAGGTAAATACTAGGTCTAGCGTGCTCTTTAATATGCCCTTTACCCACGTCTCTATACCTGCCTTAGTGGCTAAGCTTAGGCCAGCTACCTCTATAGCGCGGATAAGGTTATCCGCCGCATTGTCCGCGTATATTACTATTATACCCCCCTAGAAGGGGTAGTGTAGATTAAAATCACCTAATAGTATGTGTTCTCCTTTAGCTCTTAGCAGCTCTAGTAGCATATAGACACTGCTATTTGTCTATTAGGGGTTATAAATATTATAAATCTAGATAGTCCTCTCGTAGCCCTCTAGCTTAATTATATATGTATCTACTAAGTGGTATATAGGCGCCTACTTATTTGTGTTAATAGCCTTATTTATATAGAAATAGACCCTTATATTGCCTACTCCCGCGCGCACTAGGTAGTAGGATTTTATAGTATATATTATATTTCCTTAGTCCCTCCGCTATAGCTCTTAGATAGCTAATATATTTAGCTAGGAGTCCGCCTACTCCACCTCTTATAGGAAGTGGAGTAGTACGCCGTTCCTACTGTTATTAGTATTATACTGTATAATTATAAGTGTTTTCCGGTGTCCTAATATAAGAGGTCTATGCTAGCCTCTAAGTTAGCTAAGTTAGTGCCCTTTAGCGTCTGTTTGCTTCCTTATAATATAGTTTTAGAGTCTTTAGATGCCTCTCTCTAGATCTGGGCTTCTGCTTCTACCTTTATATTAAACTTTATATTTAGTAGAGGCTCCTAGGTTACTAGGATTTAAATTAGGGCGTATATACTACTATATACGTCAGGAAAACGGAAAGTGGCGCAGGAAATTTAGTTTCGCTAAAAGTGTTTTTAGGGCCCGGGGCTAGCTTTCCGCCATATTAGCCAACCCCCCCTAGCCCGGGGCCAGCTTTTAGCCATATTAGCTGACCCCCCCTAGCCTAGGGCTAGCTTTTAGCTATATTAGCTAACCCCCCCTAGCCTAGGGCTAGCTTTTAGCCATATTAGCTAAGCCTTAAAGCTATACGCTAGCACTATACTAGCTTATAGCTATAAAATAAATATTATTACTATTATTATATTTATTGCTATTAGGGTATTAAAATCCTAAAGGCCTCCGGGCAGGCTCCTAGCAGGCTTCCTAGCAGGCTCCTAGCAGGACTTTAATTTTCCTTATCATCTAAATCGTCCGAAGTACCATCGGGTCCCCGCTATATTCCCGACAGCCTCTACACGTGCCTTTACATACCCCTTATACACCTAAATGCCACCTTTACCCTTCCTTCCTTCCTTACATCCTCCCTACTTAGGGAGGCACCAGAACGGTAGCTAGAGGACTGTGACCAGAACCAGACGACCGTCGCAGAACCAGACGACCGTCGCCAGAACCAGACGACCGTCGCCAGAACCAGACGACCGTCGCCAGACCAGACGACCGTCGCCAGAACCAGACGACCGTCGCCAGAACCAGACGACCGCCGCCAGAGCCAGACGATAATCGTTTAAACGACCAGCCAGCAAACACCACGATCAATTCAATCGATCAATCGAATCGAACTAGAGCCTCAATATTATCCCATTACCAAATCAAATCGAATTAAGGCCTCTTAGGGAGGCACCCCAGACGACCACCATTCAAACGTACAGCTAGCGAACGCCCAAAGAGAACGATTCGAATTAATATAATTAATCGCAATTAAATTAAGCAGAGCCTTCGATCGGGCCAACCTCTCCCCTAAATTACAGATATAGACAGGTAGGCATAGACAAGTAGGCACGACCGGCAGGCACAAATAGGTAGGCACGAACAAGTAGGACGGTCAGACGGTAGGACAGGTAGGACAGGTAGGACAGGTAGGACAGGTAGGACAGGTAGGACAGGTAGGACAGGTAGGACAGGCAGGACAGGGAGGACAGGCACTAGGCCTAGTTAGGAAATCAGTACATGGCCGGCGGATCATCGGGAACGCCGCCAATTGACGATTTGGAGACTCTGCGAGAGATATCCCTTATAGCTACTATTAATTTTAAATTTTGAATTTTTGAATTTTAAATTTTNAATTTTATTATAATTATACATATTGCAGCTATAGGAAATATTATATAAAATATATAAAACGTATAAAATGTATAAAACGTANAAAACGTATAAAATGTGCTAATGTTNCTAATATGGCCCCGGGCTAGCCCCGGGCTAGCGTAAATAAGTGTACATGAGCAGATCAGCGGATCCAGCTGAAATGNCCCCGGGCCAGCCCCGGGCTAGCCCCTGGCTAGCCCCTACCACCCTCCCGTTTTCCTGACGTAGTGCTATTTAGAGTGTTAATTAGAGGGTCCTCTGGCCCATTTCCTTCCTAGAATAATTAAAAGTCTATAGCTGGCCGACCTTTTAGGGGGCTTCCTCTGCCTATATAGAGCTCTCTTACGTAACTGTCTCCTTTAGCTTCCTTTTCTTAGCTTGTTATAAGACCTCCTTAGTAGTAATTTTGTACTATAATTATAATTGCTATCCGCTTATAGGTGCCTTATAGGTGCCTACGTAGTGTGTTAGTATATAGGCCCTAATTACTACAGCCTTTTCCTACTATATCCGCTTAATACTATATGCCCCGTTCTATGCCTTGTAGTCTGCTTTATAGTTAATACACTTTTTAGGTAGGTCTCCTATACATTCGCTAGTATTATATTGCCTAGCGCAGCGTCCATATTTAGCTTTTCTTCTGTAACTTTTAGCTATATAGTTAAAGCCTTAGTATTTAAAGCACTGCGTTACTAGAAACGTTATCTCATGCCTTATAACTAGGTAGTAGTCTCCTCCTAAGAAGAGGCCCTAATTAAATAGCGTATTTGCTAACTCTTCTAACTATATGCCCATAATAAGTAACAATTTGACCTTTTATCCCGTTTGGACTCTTTCTAGCCTTTTTTATACTAGCCTTTCTACTATAAGCCCCGCTATAGTATAGTTCTGCTTTATTATATCTTCTATTATCTGCTTAGCCTCTAGGCCTTAGATGGTGAGGCTTGTAGGTACTATGTAGACCTCTATTAGTACTAGCGGAATAGCTAGTATAGTAAAGCGTCTAAGGACCTTTGTTTACTCTGTTTCTTATAGCAACCTATCTTTTACGTCTTTATCCGTAATATACGCCCTAACGTTACCGCTTTATAACTTCTTTATGGCCTATATCCTGTAGGTGTCTAGGGGTCCTATAGCCTAGAGTTTATATACTAGGGCTTAGCTATTTTGCTTTAAGGTTTCCTTATAGTTAGCGGCGTCGCCTATACGGATTATAATCTTATGTACTTCTGTAGGTTTGTAGGCAACTTGTCTTATGGCTTAGGGTATTATAGGTATAGTGGCAGCGACGTGTGCGTACGACAGCGGGCCTATAGACGTTAGTCCGCTCTTTATAGCCATTATTGCGGCCTTCCTAAGGGCGCTAATGTCTGTCCGGATTGCCTTTATGTCCTAGGTATATTGCTCCTGGGTTTCTTAGGTCCAGATAAGCTCCATTAACATAGTAAAGGCTGTCCAAAGGGTTATAATCGCGGTGGTGAGGAAGGAGAGCATAGTGGAGCGCTCCTCGTCTACATTAAGAAATCGTTTCTATAGTGCCTGCTGGGTTTGTTCTATAGTTTATATAATCTATAAAACGCGTTCTTAAAAGGCGCGCTGTTTAATTGGGGTGGTTAGGGTGGTTGGGGTTGGGGTTAGGGGTTTATTTGTTTGTTGTGATCCGGTTTTAGGGGCTGTATATTGGAAAACACTATATATACCTCCACTAACGCCTAATTGGGGTGTGTGGTTTTGATAGGAAGGGTTTCTATAGTCCTCTGGAGCTCGTGGGAGCTCTATTAGGCTTGTTTCGCAGGTTTCTTTAGCGGGCGATTGCATTGTAATGAAATTATTCTGTAAATTCTTTATTATTAGTATAGTTAGAGAGAGCCTTTTTAAAGTACTAAATAAGGATATCCATTATAAACAGTATATAATTAATTATTGCGTTATATCCTTAAGTTTTAAGTATCGCTTAATAGAATAGTTAAGGAAATACCTTAATCTTCTAAAGTTAATCTTAGTTGCTTAAAGAAAGATAGTCCTTTTAAGTATAGCGAAGTTATTCTTTAAATAAGTGTTAATAGCTCCTGCTTTTTTAATTGCTATAAGTAGTATTAGATACTAGCTATTCCATCTTATCTAATTATTAAGGGGAATTAACCTTCCTACTAGAGCTTTAAACTCCTTTATATAATTAGCGGAATTACGGATATATATAATAATATTATAAAGTTTTCTAAATAGATCTATTACTTAAAAGGTTACCTACTTCTCTTTTTTATTTTTAACTTGTTCTATTCTTTCCTATTTATTATACTATTTAATTTACTTTATTTTAATTAGATTCTAAAATAAAAAGGCTTATATAGCTAGGTTAATAATATACCTAATATAGCGAATCTGTTAATATAAAGCATCCTACTTAATTACCTCTTCCTCCTAGAGGTAAATACTAAATTATTAGTAAAGAGTATTATTTAAAGAAGTATTGTCAGAAATAATAGCACTAATTTTTTATATAATCCTATACTCTTAAAGAACCGGAAAAAGAGTAGAAAATTACTTATTTCTACTATAATTTATAACCGGACGAAGTATAATAAGTGTTACGGCATTAGCAGAACTTGGTAGAACTACGCACCGGCAAGTTGCCACAGATTGCCGCATATTACGGCCACGTGACGCGTTTAATCTTATAAAACATCGAACGGCGCTACTCTTCTTCTCCTTTCCTTTCCCTAGCTTTAGATTCTCGTTTATAGACAATCCAATNATATAGGCTTNCGCGNCCCTTTTNCNNTNCNTATNNCTTAATTAACTAAGTCGCTAATATTATCTAAAGCTTACTCTACTCTTTCTTCCTAAGAAGGAACTTAAATATATCTATAAGAATATAGAATAGAACCCCAAGGACAGGACCTAAAAGAAAAGAATAGAACTCTAAGAAAAGGACCTATAAGATATATATAGACTAAAACCCCTAAAGAAATTACCCGGAATTACCTAATACCCCTACTACTATACTACGAACTATAGTAGCAGGTAAAGCAGCTGTAGGACCCTTAAATACTTTAGATGAAGAAATAATTAACGTTTTAACCCCCTAGGCGGAGCTTGCGGCTGCTAATNCNNAAATTAAATNANTGNNAGAGCTGCTNNAAGCTAGAGATACCCCTATATCTAATAATAAGTTATTATTAGATAACTAAAGACTTACTATAGTCCTTTAGGCCCTATTCTAGCGCCTTAGTGGACCTACTAAGGCCTATATAGTACTAAAGTGGTTAGTAAAGGTTACGGATCCTCCGCTACTTATAGACGGAACCGACCCTATATTTAATAATTAGAAGCTTTAATTATAGGATAAGCTTAAAGTTAATATAGACCACTTCCCTAACGCCTAAGCTAGAATGGCCTACGTTTTCGGCCGTACTAGCGGAGACGCTTAGACGCATTTACGCCCGCGATATACTAAAGACTTAGCAGACCCCTTTATCGCTAAAGAAGAAATAATTAAACACTTATCTTCTATTTATAAAGACCCTTTTAAAGTATAGAACGCTCGCCTTAGCTATAAAAGCCTAAATATAAAAATAACGGAGACCTTTTCAGCCTTCTAAACCCGCTTTTTATACCTAGCTAGATAGGCCTAGATCCCCTAGGAAGACCTGCTACTAGACCTCTTTAATAAGCTTACCCTGGACCTATAGCGGGCCGTATTGCTAGCTTATACTACAGCATAGACGTTAAAGGAACTTATGGACTATTGCCTAGCTATTAACTAAGGCCTCTATTAAATTAAGGCACGCGCTAATTAGCTAAAAACTAGAAACCTTATAAACTAGGCCGTAAGTACTATAAGTACGGCCTATAGTGCCCTAGCATAATTGGCAACCCCTATAGTTAACCTAGCGGCTAGCCGCGCAGCTACCCCTACTGTAGGCCTAGTGTATACCCGGCCTATATACAGCGACCCCTATATATAGGCCCTTAGCAATTAAGGAGCTTGCTTCTTATATGGTTAAATAGGCTACCTTATAAAAAACTGCCTAATAAAGGTAAAGATAAATAAGGTCCTATTAATTTAGGAGGATAGTATAGAGCTAGAAAAAGAGGAACCTTAGAGGAAGACTCCTCTCTAGGGTTAAAAGGGATTAATATATTATATATTAATCTAGGTTGGCTAATTAGTGGAAAAAGCTGCACTATCCCTTATACTTTATTTCGTAATAGATATTAAGTTTTAACCTCTACTTTAGCTAACTTAGAAGTAAATGCCTTTACCTTAATTAATATAAAGTGCGCTGCAAAACTAGCTAACTTTTTAAATGCACCCCTTAAAGAACTGCCCAAACTAATCCCTATTCGCGGTTATAACGGATAGATAGGGCCACCTATTATAACTATCTTGCGGATTTACCTCCGCGTTAACGGATAAAGGTAGTATAACGTCCCCTTCCTTATTATGGACCTTAGAAGCCATAATATAATCCTAGGAAGAAAATGGCTAGCCTATTTAGGCTTATAGCTTAATATATAAAATAGGCAGCTTATCTAGCCTAAAATTATACCCCTAACGCCTTCCTTTATAAAAGAGATTAGTATTATAATAGAAAACCTTATACGGCTATAAATAGACACTGTTTACTAGGCTAATGCAACGCGTAGGGACTAGGCTTTTAAAAAGGATATATAGCTTAATCCGCAACGGATCTATATATTACGCCGCCCCTAAACTACCTATATTATACTACCCGCACTAGAGACCTAGGAAGTTAGTAGTGGCTTAGCTAAGTCCCTAATAAAGAACCTAGGCCCTACGCAGCTATAAAGGAAGGCTAGGGATATTTGTAAGCTTTGTAGTGTGTGGGAATTAAACAAGCGACTTAATTGTAAATCTATGGAAATCAAGTGGTATAAATACATGAAAGTAGACCCCGAACTCCGAAGCCTATAACTCATTTCCAACGTATCTGAGACATACGAGGGTAGTGCTGACGCAGGTGAAACAGGGTAATATGCAAGGTCCGGTAGTCGGTTACAATATTGGACGCCACACTAAACTAATAGATAGGAAGGATAACTTACGGAAAATAGAACGTGAGCTGAGGAAGACTATAAACCCTATACTGCAAACTACGGCCTAATAGACGCTAAAGAAACCTACGGACCTCCCACCAGTTAATATCTGCTATATTAGCGCTGTAGGATTCTACTAGAACCTAGTTTAGCCTAATGCCGTTGCCTTTATAACTAGCCTACATAAAATTAACCAAATAATTAAGGAAAAGGAAAGCGAGCTTAGTAAATAGGAAAGTGGGCTTATAGATAAAGAACTAGTGGAATAAAAACTACCTAATCGACACCGGAAATTCAAGGACGTATTCTTTAAGGCAGTATCTAATATGCATCGGGAAAATATTCGCAGGATGAGATTCAAGTAGACTTTGGTTTTCGCGTTTCGCGTAATTGACATGCAATTTAACCAACTCGACACGCAATTGACCAACTTGACACGCAATTGACCAATTTGACACATCCAAAAGTCAAATAACACGCAGTTAACCTATTTAACAACTTTAAAAGCTAACTATATATTCCTTGACATGTAATTAAGGTAAAGTTATATGCTGTTGGTAGGGGGGGGTACTTGGGCAGTCTCTTTGAGCTCGGCGACGTGTCACGTGACAGCGCGCGGGCCATCTTGTAGATATCATCTCAGGGCCTTCGGCCCCTGAGATCCTTCCTCATAGAGCATCATATGTATCATTCCATCAGCCTGCTCAGTGCCCTGACAGGTTATGAGCCCTCTTGCAGCTTCCATCAAAGCTCTATCAGCTGCTATTTTATTTAATTGATTAGTCGACACGAAGCCATAAACCCTCGAATTTGGAGCCGGCACGGTGCGACAGAAATTTATAATAAACCAATATAAATATAAATACACGCCACGCACGATACGGTCGAACCGGTTGATTGCATATTATGGCGGATACAGTACAGAAAAAGGAATACCACAGCTCCCTTGGGGCTGTTCCTGCATTGAAAGGGGAGAGCAATTACGAAGAATGGTATCGTCGAATCGTACGACGACTTGAGCTTTAAGACCTCCTACCACTGATACAAGGTACGGCTGTAGAGCCGCCAACGAATACGAACGAACGCTGAGAATGGCGTTATAAATAGATAACGGGACTTGAGATAATTGAGGGCGCAGTGTCGGAATTAATTCGCGATCGACTTGCTGTATTAGGCAAGCCGCGTGACTCCATTAAGGATTTGCTTGATTTGATTCGATTACTATGCACCGCGTAAGGTCTCGTTCACGACTACCAGATATGGAATTAATGGCTCGATCTTAGTCGCAAAGACTATACCTCGCTTGAAGCCTATACAGAAGCTTTCGTCTCGGGTATAAGGAAATTAAATGCGGCGTTAATGCTGATATTAAGGAAGCAAGCACACGCCCGACTGCTTTATGCGGTAGAGGAGGAGTTTCCTATTTGGACAGCCAATTGTTGAGAGGCAGCTAGGAGAGTTATGAAGGAGGACGACCTTATTATAATTGAGGAACTGGTGAGCGACCTTATGGACGAGAGCCGTACTCGACTAGCTACCTCCACCGCGATGTCCTCAGTCAGCAACAACCCAGCCAAAGACGATTAATCAAAATCTAATATAGAAGGATTAACATCAAATGAGAGTCTCGAGCGCTGCTTATATTGCAACGGCAAGCACCCTGGCGATAAAGAGAGGTGTTTCTACCTTCACCCGGAGCTTTGATATCCGGCGTGGAGGCCTTATAAAAAGCACATATTATGCATAGATCTACCCCAGGAAGGGGTAGAGACTACATCGAATTCGAATTATTAAGTTGGAACGACAGGCAGAGGCTCGGCAGAAGGCCTATTTATTAGCAGCATGGCCATAGTCGACGGCTTAGGCGACGGCAATTAGGACGACTGGTTCCTTGATTCCTGTTCCAATATTACAATAAGCAATGAACAAAGTTAGTTTATTGAGTACAAGACCTTATTGCCACCTTACGAAATAGGAACGTCAGGGGGGACTATCCACTATGCGATTGGCAAAGGGACGGTACATATACCCCTACTAATGGACGACGGCAACACCTGTACGGTAACCACTGAGGCCTATTATGCACCCAAATCACCTTACAAGCTCCTATCGGAGTCGGCTCTTGAGAAGCGCAAGAAGCTCTATATTGGGCCTGACAAGGAAACAGGTGGCCGTACGATTCGAAGGTACTCCGACGATTTAGTGGTGGGCAGAGTGACTTGCAAGAACGGCTTATATGTCGTTCGACAGGCTTCAAAGCCTCAATATATTGCGCACGCCTCGATGGCAAGGCGCCAAATCTCTCGAACTGCACCTACTACGAAGGAGGCAGCACGGCAATCAATTGCTAAGTCTCTCCTCGCAGGCAGGGAGAGCATGATACCGACGATCGCCAAGGGCGACGGAGGCTATAACGATCAAGACGACGTCGATTCTGATGACAGCGGCGCCTACCGAATTGACCAACAGCTTGAGGGGGGTGTGGAGACAGAGGCTGCTCAACCAAAGAAGATCTCTTATACGGCAGTCGCATGCTCGTCTTACGCACATATACAGCCGACCCCTCCGGAGCCTCATCCAAGAGCTCCGTACAAGATCAAGATACCGCGAATGTCGAAGGAAGCCCTGCAGTCACCAGAGGCTCCTCNCTGGCGNCAGACACTNACTGTTGAGANGACTCAACANAAGAAGGTCAAGACGCATCGATTCGTCAAAAGACCAAAGGACCACTATGCGGATATCAAGCTCCGCAAGGATATTGAACGGGGTAGGATTAAACTACACCATATACCGAGCATGGATCAACCAGCAGACGGCTTGACGAAAGCTCACCAAAGGACGCCTATAAGGCGATTAAAGAAGGTGTCGGTGCCACCAAAGTCACCTGGCCACCTAGCCTAATTAGGAAATCGTACTACGACCGGCGGAACCTCGGAATTGATGCCAATCGACTCAGTTCAAATTTTAAAAGCTTTCTAATACTACTTTTTCAGCATGGGAGACGGGCGATCGAGCGTCGTCGATATTCGAAATTTCCATTTTCCCAATTTCATTTCTTACTACTTGTACTACCCTACCTATTAACCACGACCTTACGGAGCAATGGTATAGTCATCCCGGAGGAGTTTCCTATTCGCTAGAGCTCATAGAGCCTGGGGGGGTGTGTTGGTAGGGGGGTACTTGGGGCAGTCTCTTTGAGCTCGGCGACGTGTCACGTGACAACGCGCAAGCCATATTGTAAATATCACCTCAGGAACTATCTGGCCATGAGATCCTTCCTCATGTAAAACCATCAGATGTATCAGTCCATCAGCTCATGTGCTCAGTGCC
This sequence comes from Cenococcum geophilum 1.58, assembly GCF_001692895.1. Classification (NCBI taxonomy): domain Eukaryota; kingdom Fungi; phylum Ascomycota; class Dothideomycetes; order Gloniales; family Gloniaceae; genus Cenococcum; species Cenococcum geophilum. The sequence continues at coordinate 2,166,845 of NW_027137564.1, read as the reverse complement.
CTAGGACGAAATAACTAAGATTACGCAAATGAATTAATGTAAACAGATATATTACTTAAAGGCTACAGCTACTAAGGCTAGTACACGAAGCTCTACACGAAGTCTCTACACGAAGCTCTACACCCGAAGGCTCTAACGTACAGAGGTCTGCACGAAGCTTGCTGCGCGAAGGAGCTCTGCGTACAGAGGCTCTCCATGAAGCTCTGCACCGAAGCTTCTGCACGAGGCTCTGCACGAGGCTCTGCACGAGAGCTCTGCACGAAGCTCTGCACCGAAACCTCTAGCACGAAGCTCTCGAAGCGAAGCTCTGCACGAAGCTCTGCCCACGAAGGCTCCTGCACGAAGCGCTCTGACGAAGCTCTGCGCTACCTCTGGCCACGAAGCTCTACACGACTCTATCTCCCCAGCTTACTTTGACAATAACCTCTGCATGAAGCTCGCAGCTCTTTTCATAAGCACTGCTTCCTTGCTCAATCTGTTACTAAGCGCGGACCTCTGAATCGAGCCGCTAAATTCTCGTACGTCGAAGCAGCTTAAGATCTATACGCACCGCTTAATACCAGATACGCTCCCTATAGAAGGAGCCAACGTCCACTCAGCAGCGCTTTTTCACATGAACCCACACGAACACTCCGCGGCAGGACAGAACAAGTGGGGCCAGAGGACTGTCGCCAGAGCTGACCTCGTCGCTAGAACCAGACGACCGTCGCCGTCGCCAGACGACCGTCGTTAGAACCAGACGACCGTCGCCAGAACTAGACGACCGTTACCAGAACCAGACGACCGTCGCCGTCGCTAGACGACCGTCGCTAGAACTAGACAACCGTTACCAAAACCAGACGACCGTTACCAGAACCAGACAACCGTTGCCAGAGCCAGACGACGTTTCCAGAGCCAGACGAGAGCCAGACGACTGTCGCCAGAACTAGACGACCGTTGCCAGAACCAGACGACGACCGTTTGAATAACCAGCCAGCAAACACCACGAATAATTCAATTAATTGATCAATCGAATTAAACCAGAGCTTTAATATTGGCCTGTCACCGAATTAAATTAAGGCCTCCTAGGGAGGCACCCGTTCAAATATAATCAGGGCCTTTAATCAGGCCAACCCCTCCCCCAAATTAAATTATACACTGACACAGGCAGGCAGGCAGGCAGGTAGGTAGGTAGGTAGGTAGGTAGGTAGGTAGGTAGGTAGGCAGGCAGGTAGGAGAGGACCGTCGCCAGAACTAGATGACCGTCGCCAGAGCTAGACGACCGTCGCCAGAGCCAGACGACCGTTACCAGAACCAGACGACCGTCGCAAGAGCCAGACGACAACGACTAGCCAGCGAACGCTATAAACGATTCGATCGATCGATTNAATNAAGGTACCACAAACAGGTAGGCATAAGTAGGGAGATGCTGACGGGTAGGCAGATGCAGATAGGTAGGTAGATGCTAACGGGTAGGCAGATATAGATAGGTAGGTAGATGCAAATAGGTAGGCGATGTAAATAGGTAGGCAATATAGACAGGTAGGTAATGTAGATAGGTAGGCAATGCAGATAGGTAGGCAATGTAGACAGGTAGGCAATGCAGACAGGTAGGCAATATAGATAGGTAGGCAATATAGACAGGTAGGTAATATAGANAGGTAGGCGATGNAGGCAGGTTAGTAAGTNAATAGGTAGATAGGTAGAAGAGAACCATCGCTATATTATATTAAATTATCTAAAATAATATTTATTTTGCTAGTCTTATAAATAGCTTTAAAGTAGCTTTTATTTATTTAAAATATGCTATTAGTATAAAAGAGGTAAATACAATTATGGTTACCAAATACGCAGGTTACTGGCAGGTTACGCGTAGGTTACGCGTAGGTTGCTTACAGGCTGCGCGCAGGCTACGTGTTAAAAAAACACGATATAGGCTAGTCGGTCGAGTTGCCAAATGCCCTTAACTGCGCGCTAATTGCGTTAACCACTAACCATTAAGGCCATTAGTAGGGTACTATATTTTACTAATATGCTTCTACCCTATTAACCATACGACTATAAGATTAAGATTAAGTAAGATAAGGAAAGCACCCTTAGCTTTAGCCCTCTCTACCTATAGTCTATTGCTAAATTATAGGCTATAAAGTAGTACCTTATTAATAACTTAAATAAGGGCTTTATTAAGCCTAGCCAAGCCCCTTTTAACTTACCTATTCTCTTTATTAAAAAGCTAAATAGAGAACTGCGCTTCTGTATTAACTACTATAAGCTAAATAATATAACCTATAAGGACCGCTACCCGCTGCCCTTACTTACATCGGCAAAATATAGTACCCTTTTAATGGCCTCAATGGTTGGTGGTTGACGCAATTGGCGCGCAGTTGAGGTTATTTGGCAACTCGACCGACTAGCCTATATCGTGTTTTTTTAACACGCAGCCTGCGCGCAGCCTACGCGCAACCTGCGCGCAACCTGCCAGTAATCTACGCATTTGGCAACCATAATTATATTTACCTCTTCTATACTAATAGCATATTTTAAATAAATAAAAGCTATTTTAAAGCTATTTATAAGGCTAGCAAAATAAATAATATTATTTTAGATAATTTAATATAATATAGCGATGGTTTTCTTCTACCTATCTACCTATTAACTTACCTACCTGCCTATAGTGTGCGGTCTTGGTCTGCTGGGGCAGCGGTCTTGGTCTGCTCGGGCATGCGGTCTTGTCTTGTGGTTTTTGGTCTTGTCTGCTGCAGCGGTCTGTCTGCTGGCTAGCGATCTTGATCTGCTGGCACCTCTTCGCGGTTTTGTTGGTCAATGGTCTCGGTCTGCTGGCACATGGTCTCGGTCTGCTGGCAATGGTTCTTCTGCTGGGCAATGGTCTATGACTGCTGGCAGGCGTCTTGGTCTGCTGGCAGCGGTCTTGGTCTGCTGTTGCTGCATGGTCGCTTGTGATATTTTTAGCTAAAGCTTTTTATTAATTAGCTTAGTCCATCGTGTCTGTTCCTATCTACTTTGTCTCTTTCTACGACTCGCCAATCCGTCTACGTCTGTCCATCCGTCTATGTCTGTCCATTCGTCTACGTCTGTCCGTTTCGTTCACTGTCTGTCCATCCGTCTACGACTGCCCATCCTGTCTATATCTGTCCATCCGTCTACGTTTGTCATCCGCTACGTCTATCCATGCCGTTACGTCTGTCCATCCGTTACATCCGTCCATCCGTTACGTCTGTCCATCCATTACGTCTGCCATCGTTACGTCTATCCATCCCGCTACGTCCGTCCATCCATCTATA